>NC_064633.1:615685083-615990629 GCF_023864275.1 Schistocerca cancellata | reverse complement strand
AGGGCAGGATTTGAGGAAGTCGTATCCCTGCTGGAGAGTCACATTCAGAATCTGATCCAGTCCCGGAAAGTATCCTGTCACAAGTGGGGCACTTTTGGGGTTCTTCTGTGGAAGGTTCCGGGTTTGAGGAGATGAGGAAGTGGCTCTGGTTATTTGCTTCTGTACCAGGTCAGGAGGGTAGTTACGGGATGCAAAAGCTGTTTTCAGGTTGTTGGTGTAATGATTCAAGGATTCCGGACTGGAGCAGATTCGTTTGCCACGAAGACCTAGGCTGTAGGGAAGGGACCGTTTGATGTGGAATGGGTGGCAGCTGTCATAATGGAGGTACTGTCGCTTGTTGGTGGGTTTGATGTGGACGGACGTGTGAAGCTGGCCATTGGACAGGTGGAGGTCAACGTCAAGGAAAGTGGCATGGGATTTAGAGTAGGACCAGGTGAATCTGATGGAACCAAAGGAGTTGAGGTTGGAGAGGAAATTCTGGAGTTCTTCTTCACTGTGAGTCCAGATCATGAAAATGTCATCAATAAATCTGTACCAAACTTTGGGTTGGCAGGCCTGGGTAACCAAGAAGGCTTCCTCTAAGCAACCCATGAATAGGTTGGCGTACGAGGGGGCCATCCTGGTACCCATGGCTGTTCCCTTTAATTGTTGGTATGTCTGGCCTTCAAAAGTGAAGAAGTTGTGGGTCAGGATGAAGCTATATATATATATATATATATACACACACACACACACACACACACACACACACACACACACACACACACACACACACACACACACACACACACACACGACACACATACACCCCCCCCCCCCCCCCCCCCTGCTGTCTCAGACTCATTTGCGGTATTTTTCTGTACAGCCTAAGAAGGTTGCTAGGTGCCTGAAACCAGTAACAGAATAAAATCTCTTTTGTGCATATTATTGCCGATTGTTTCAACAACTGGAAGTTTTTATTTTTTATACCTGAGCTTTAATAACCTTTTTAAATTTTTTCTTGGTTTCCTTTACTACTTACTCGATCACAAGATTAAATAATATGGGGATAGGTTGCAACTACGGCTGTAATTTTTCCCCGAGGGCATGCAGCTTTACTGTATGGTTAAATGATGATGGCGTCCTCTTGGGTAAAATATTCCGGAGGTAAAATAGTCCCCCATTCGGATCTCTGGGCGGGGACTACTCAAGAGGATGTCGTTATCAGGAGAAAGAAAACTGGTGTTCTACGGATCGGAGCGTGGAATGTCTGATCCCTTAATTGGGCAGGTACGTTAGAAAATTTAAAAAGGGAAATGTATAGGTTAAAGTTAGATATAGTGGGAATTAGTGAAGTTCGGTGGAAGGAGGAACAAGTCTTCTGGTCAGGTGAATACAGGGTTATAAACACAAAATCAAATAGGGGTAATGCAGGAGTAGGTTTAATAATGAATAGGAAAATAGGAATGCGGGTAAGCTATTACAAACAGCATAGTGAACGCATTATTGTGCCCAAGATAGATACGAAGCCCATGCCTACTACAGTATAAAATATTCTCGGTATTCTTGCCGCGTCAGTTCTACATAAAATCTCGAGCTTTCGACGATTACCTCCATCGTCATCGTCAGGAGCTGACTGTCTCCACTGCTGCTATGGTAGCCTCTATATAGCCCGAAGACGGCTTCTGATTGGTCGGCAATTACGTGCTGCTGTCTCAGACGGTGTCACTGTGTGCGCCGGTGGCGCCACCGCTTCCGTTTGAATGTAAACCTGGGAAGGAACGTCTCTGCTGCTTCTCTGCATCAAGCGCTCGTTTCCACGCACAGCTCAGATGGTATCCGCTATCGCGGTTAAAGTTCTTTTGACTCATTCTGATTTCAACAGCCTCCTTAATAACAGAATCCCAGTACGTGGAGGCATGGGACAATTTTAGTTTCATCGAACAATATTTTGTGTTTGTTCGTGAGGCTGTGCTCCGCAATTGCCGATTTCTCAAGCTCTCTATTTTTAATGTGGTGTTGGTGTTCTGCACAGCGGTCGGAAACGGTACGAATAGTCTGACCTATATAATTGCTTCCACACTCACAGGGTATATTATAAACACCGGGAACCCTGAGGTCGAGATTGTCCTTAACAGGGCGCATCATCTCCTTAATTTTCTTAGGAGGACGAAAAATCGGTCTAATACCACGTCTACGCAGGACTCTTCCTATTTTGCTGGAAATTGCGCCACAAAAAGGAAGAACCGCAATCGGTGTTTCATCCTGTGAGGTTGCAGCATTATCACGTTTCCTTCTTTTGGAGAATGCTGCCTTTGTATCGCGTGCACTATAGCCGTTCTTTCGGAACACGTTCTTTAGGTGATTAATCTCGAACCTTAAGTGGTCCTCGTCAGAAACAGTTTTGGCTCTATATACCAACGTGTTCAAAACGGCTCTCTTCTGAGCAGGGTGATGGAAACTCTGTGCGTTCAGGTATAAATCGGTATGCGTCGGCTTGCGGTATACAGAGTGGCCAAGACGCCCGTCCGTCTGTCGTTGTACTAAAACGTCTAAGAAAGGCAGTCTCCCTTCCTTCTCCATCTCGACAGTGAACTGGATGTTCGAATGGATGCTGTTCATGTGTTCAATGAATTCTTTAAGAGCTTCTTCGCCGTGTGGCCAGATCATAAATGTATCGTCAACGTAACGATAAAATAAGGACGGACGGAGGGGAGCCGAATTTAGTGCACGTTCTTCAAAATTCTCCGTAAAAAATTTAGCCAATGATGGAGACAACGGAGAGCCCATTGGGGAGCTGGCCAAATACTTAACAAAGTTGATGACTCCTATAGTTGGCCGGTGTGAACATCACATCAAAAGCTCCCAGATGTTCATTGAGAAAATCAAAGATATTAGAGTTGGTCCAAATGACATTTTAGTCAGCCTGGATGTGGTGTCGCTGTTCACAAAAGTTCCTGTGGAGGACACTTTGAAAATGATGGCGGATCTTTTTCCTCCTGAAACTATAAAATTGTTCCGGCACGTGATGACAACCACCTACTTCTTGTATGGTAATAAATTTTATGAAATGACAGACGGTATGGCAATGGGCTCTCCGTTGTCTCCGTCATTGGCTAAATTTTTTATGGAGAATTTTGAAGAACGTGCACTAAATTCGGCTCCCCTCCGTCCGTCCTTATTTTATCGTTACGTTGACGATACATTTATGATCTGGCCACACGGCGAAGAAGCTCTTAAAGAATTCATTGAACACATGAACAGCATCCATTCGAACATCCAGTTCACTGTCGAGATGGAGAAGGAAGGGAGACTGCCTTTCTTAGACGTTTTAGTACAACGACAGACGGACGGGTGTCTTGGCCACTCTGTATACCGTAAGCCGACGCATACCGATTTATACCTGAACGCACAGAGTTTCCATCACCCTGCTCAGAAGAGAGCCGTTTTGAACACGTTGGTATATAGAGCCAAAACTGTTTCTGACGAGGACCACTTAAGGTTCGAGATTAATCACCTAAAGAACGTGTTCCGAAAGAACGGCTATAGTGCACGCGATATAAAGGCAGCGTTCTCCAAAAGAAGGAAACGTGATAATGCTGCAACCTCACAGGATGAAACACCGATTGCGGTTCTTCCTTTTTGTGGCGCAATTTCCAGCAAAATAGGAAGAGTCCTGCGTAGACGTGGTATTAGACCGATTTTTCGTCCTCCTAAGAAAATTAAGGAGATGATGCGCCCTGTTAAGGACAATCTCGACCTCAGGGTCCCCGGTGTTTATAATATACCCTGTGAGTGTGGAAGCAATTATATAGGTCAGACTATTCGTACCGTTTCCGACCGCTGTGCAGAACACCAACGCCACATTAAAAATAGAGAGCTTGAGAAATCGGCAATTGCGGAGCACAGCCTCACGAACAAACACAAAATATTGTTCGATGAAACTAAAATTCTGTCCCATGCCTCCACGTACTGGGATTCTGTTATTAAGGAGGCTGTTGAAATCAGAATGAGCCAAAAGAACTTTAACCGCGATAGCGGATACCATCTGAGCTGTGCGTGGAAACGAGCGCTTGATGCAGAGAAGCAGCAGAGACGTTCCTTCCCAGGTTTATGTTTAAACGGAAGCGGTGGCGCCACCGGCGCACACAGTGACACCGTCTGAGACAGCAGCACGTAATCGCCGACCAATCAGAAGCCGTCTTCGGGCTATATAGAGGCTACCATAGCAGCAGTGGAGACAGTCAGCTCCCGACGATGACGATGGAGGTAATCGTCGAAAGCTCGAGATTTTATGTAGAACTGACGTGGCAAGAATACCTAGAATATTTTATACATAAGTGCCGCCGCGAAAAACTTCGTTCTCACATGCCTACTACAGTTGTACAAGTTTATATGCCAACTAGCACTGCAGATGACGAAGAAATTGAAGAAATGTATGATGAAATAAAAGAAATTATTCAGATTGTGAAGGGAGACGAAAATTCAATAGTCATGGGTGACTGGAATTCGGCAGTAGGAAAAGGGAGAGAAGGAAACGTAGTAGGTGAATATGGATTGGGGGTAAGAAATGAAAGAGGAAGCTGCCTGGTAGAATTTTGCACAGAGCACAACTTAATCATAGCTAACACTTGGTTCAAGAATCATAAAAGAAGGTTGTATACATGGAAGAAGCCTGGAGATACTGACAGGTTTCAGATAGATTATATAATGGTAAGACAGAGATTTAGGAACCAGGTTTCAAATTGTAAGACATTCCCAGGGGCAGATGTGGATTCTGACCACAATCTATTGGTTATGACCTGTAGATTAAAACTGAAGAAACTGCAAAAAGGTGGGAATTTAAGGAGATGGGACCTGGATAAACTGAAAGGACCAGAGGTTGTACAGAGTTTCAGGGAGAGCATAATGGAACAATTGTCAGGAATGGGGAAAAGAAATACAGTAGAAGAATAATGGGTAGCTTTGAGGGATGAAGTAGTGTAGGCAGCAGAGGATCAAGTAGGTAAAAGATGAGGGCTAGTAGAAATCCTTGGGTAACAGAAGAAATATTGAATTTAATTGATGAAAGGAGACAATATACAAATGCAGTAAATGAAGCAGGCAAAAAGGAATACAAACGTCTCAAAAATGATATCGACAGGAAGTGCAAAATTGCTAAGCAGGGATGGCTAGAGGACAAATGTAAGGATGTAGAGGCTTATCTCACAAGGGGTAAGATAGATACAGCCTACAGGAAAATTAAAAAGACCTTCAGAGAAAATAGAACCACTTCTATGAATATCAGAAGCTCAGACAGAAACCCAGTTCTAAGCAAAGAAGGGAAAGCAGATAGGTGGAAGGAGTATATAGAGGGTCTATACAAGGGCGATGTACTTGAGGACAATATTATGGAAATGGAAGAGGATGTAGATGAAGATGAAGTGGGAGATATAATACTGCGTGAAGAGTTTGACAGAGCACTGAAAGACCTGAGTCGAAACAAGGCCCTGGGAGTAGACAACATTCCATTAGAACTACTGACAGCCTTGGGAGAGCCAGTCCTGACAAAACTCTACCATCTGGTGAGCAAGATGTATGAAACAGGTGAAATACCCTCAGACTTCAAGAAGAATATAATAATTTCAATCCCAAAGAAAGTAGGTGTTGACAAATGTGAAAATTACCGAACTATCAGTTTAATAAGTCACAGCTGCGTAATACTAACGCAAATTCTTTGCAGACGAATGGAAAAACTGGTAGAAGCTGACCTCAGGAGAGATCAGTTTAGATTCTGTAGAAAGGTTGGAACACGTGAGGCAATACTGACCCTATGACTTATCTTAGAAGCTAGATTAAGGAAAGGCAAACCTACATTTCTTGCATTTGTAGACTTAGAGAAAGCTTTTGACAATGTTGACTGGAATACTCTCTTTCAAATTCTGAAGGTAGCAGGGGTAAAATACAGGGAGCGAAAGGCTATTTACAATTTGTACAGAAACCAGATGGCAGTTATAAGAGTCGAGGGACATGAAAGGGGAGCAATGGTTGGGAAGGGAGTGAGACAGGGTTGTAGCCTATCCCCGATGTTATTCAATCTGTATATTGAGCAAGCAGTGAAGGAAACAAAAGAAAAATTCGGAGTAGGTATTAAAATCCATGGAGAAGAAATAAAAACTTTGAGGTTCGCCGATGACATTGTAATTCTGTCAGAGACAGCAAAGGACTTGGAAGAGCAGTTGAATGGAATGGATAGTGTCTTGAATGGAGGGTATAAGATGAACATCAACAAAAGCAAAACAAGGATAACGGAATGTAGGCCAATTAAGTCACGTGATGCTGAGGGAATTAGATTAGGAAATGAGACATTTAAAGTAGTAAAGGAATTTTGCTATTTGGGGAGCAAAATAACTGATGATGGTCAAAGTAGAGAGGATATAAAGTGTAGACTGGCAATGGCAAGGAAAGCGTTTCTGAAGAAGAGAAATTTGTTAACATTGAGTATAGATCTAAGTGTCAGGAAGTCATTTCTGAAAGTATTTGTATGGAGTGTAGCCATGTATGGAAGTGAAACATGGACGATAAATAGTTTAAACAAGAAGAGAATAGAAGCTTTTGAAATGTGGTGCTACAGAAGAATGCTGAAGATTAGATGGGTAGATCACATAACTAATGAGGAAGTATTGAATAGGATTGGGGAGAATAGAAGTTTGTGGCACAACTTGACTAGAAGAAGGGATCGGTTGGTAGGACATGTTCTGAGGCATCAAGGGATCACCAATTTAGTATTGGAGTGCAGTGTGGAGGGTAAAAATCGTAGAGGGAGACCAAGAGATGAATACACTAAGCAGATTCAGAAGGACGTAGGTTGCAGTAGGTACTGGGAGATGAAGAAGCTTGCACAGGATAGAGTAGCATGGAGAGCTGCATCAAACCAGTCTCAGGACTGAAGACCACAACTACTACACGTTGCAACCATGTGTCACTTCCTTCTCAATTATTGTTTCCCTTTCATGTCTTCTGTTGTTGTAGCCTTCAGTCCAAAGACTGGTTTGATGCAGCTCTCCATGCTACTCTATTTTGTGCGAGCCTCTTCATCTCCCGTATCGCACATCTTTCTGAATCTGCTGAATGTACTCATCTCTCGGTCTCCCTCTACAATTTTTACTACCCACACTTCCCTCCAAAGCAAAATTGGTAATCCCTTGATATCTCAGAACGTGTCCTATCACCTAATTCCTTCTTTTGGTCAGATTGTGCCACATATTCCTCCTCTGTCCAACTCTATCCAGTACATCATTGTTCTACCTGCTATAATTGCAACCTTGATCCTGTACAAGTTATAGATAGCCTTCTGCTCCCTCTACTTTATCCCAGGTAACTTCATATGTGCAAAGTTTGTATATCAGTGGAGTGGGCTGAACTTACCGTAATCAGATGACAGCTTTGATGCTCGATGTAATGATGATGCGGCATATGGCAGAGAGGGCATAGCACTTATATGTAGAGATTTCGTATTTATGTTGTGGTGACAGATTGATCTGTATATAGCATGAGAGATGGATTATGTTGTAAGGAGATCATTTCATTTGGAGTTATCACAGCCAATAAATGTCATGTAATGAGAATAGCTGTAATACATGTCGTGCTGTGTATTGTATGTAAACTTGATTTTCCTCAACCGGTTTATGCTATATCGAAATGTCGCTGGACAGCTCAAAGTCGACACATTTGTGAAGGGTGTGGCAAGCAACCAAAAATCGGCACGAAGTTGATGTCGCGTGGTACAGAAGGTCACAAGAGAACTACCACACGGCCCTAGGAACAAACTCCCAACACAATGCTGCCTGCCAATACTCCACAAGCATCCTGACTCCAAGCTGTCCACTGACATTCCAGATGGAATCTACTCCCTTGGCAAAGGTTGGAAAAATTGCATTCTCCTGAAACAGAAATACATAAGATTGTTAATGTTTTTACCAAAAAGTAGCTCCACTGTCAAATCCAAGAACTTTTTATCCTTTCCTCAAACCATTCAGAAAAGCCCTGACAAATTAAAACAGTGTATCAGAACGTACGTGAATCTATCATGACCCAACACATATGAGCAAATTTTTCATTCTGTCCAAGTTTCAATTAACCAACTTATCTGTACTACCAACCACAATACACACACTACAGCAGAGGAAAATTTCATTATAGGATTATGTCTGCAGTTTGTGTCATTCTTCTAAAGTATGTATACTTTTTGGGACACACTGTATTCAGTGCCACAAGTGTTCTCTCTAGAACCTATGATGTACCTTTTCGTAACAAAACTAACAAAATACTTTTTGATTCAACAGTAGTCTAAATAATTTACCATGGATATATTCTTTGTTCCCACTGTGTGTGTGTGTGTGTGTGTGTGTGTGTGAGAGAGAGAGAGAGAGAGAGAGAGAGAGAGAGACTAGACATTTGTAAGACAGACTGGACATGAGGAAATGTAGGCAGTAATCAGACAGTAGAAGGCATGAAATTTGTTATTCACAAACAAATCAAAATCAGGTGCATAATCCTTAGTAAATACAAAATTTAACATTAAATGATATATCATTTTTTATTATGCACAAAGAAACATTTTAATTTTCATAGTTACACAAAGCAACAGAAATATCATGCCCTTTTAAAACTGATCTCTGCGTCACATGCAGATAACAGTTATACCAAACAGCTTTGTCTGAACAGAAGAACTTCCAATAGGTTACAATGATTCTTGAAACCACTCTTAATTATTAGGAAGGATTAGTTTCAGCTACAGAGTTCATTAAAAGAAAACTTCATTGGATACCTGAATCCTCCATGATGGAGCAACTTATGAAAAATTTCTAAAGAGGTCATCAATACAGAATTCTGAATAACAACACTCATTAAGCAGCACATAAATCGTCACATATTTTACAATATACATTTTGTAGAAATATTTTTTCTGTGTGTCTTACTTACACTTCTGAAGAAGGAAAACAAAAATTAAAAATACTTGTTTCATTCTGAGGTAGAATGTGGCTGCTTGTTTTACTTGACATGTATAAATGACTTACAGTAATAGAATCACAGGTAGATCTTTCCTGTGTTATCAGTATGTATAGCTTATATACATATCACAGTAAATTGAAGAGGCAACTGAAACATATGTTCTTTTGTTCTGTTTGAAGGGAATATTTGCTTAATTCTTGTGAGGTACCATGTTGCTCTGTGATTCTTTTTTTTTTTTTTCCATGGTGTGCCCAAGAGTGGTAAATGATCTGAGCTTCTGCTAATAGCTTGTAGCATTAATTAGCTGCCTTAATGAGATATATCTGAAAAATTTTCAAGTGTGCACTGGCTATAAAAATAAAATATCAAATTTTCCCCCCTTCAGGTAAACAATCTGTACAACAGCAGCACATATTTGCTGTATATTTGAAGCCATAATTCACAGTATAGCACTGCTTATTGGAAAAAAAATCATACAAATATATTAAACGAGTAGCATTAAATATCTGATGAGTGACAGTGTTGGTCATGCTTTGAAGTGGGTTGAAACTGGTCCACACCTCGACTTGCCATGTCAACCTGACGTATCCCATGTCCAAAAAGCAAACACATTTCTTAAATGAGAGCATGTTACATACATTAGCAAACTTCTTTCTCTCTGCTTTCATTTCTAATCCGTAGTTTGCTTATGTACCACAATCAACTCCTGAGTACGTTCTAGAAGAAAATTATAACATTAGTTTCAATGGAGAATTATAACTTTCCTTTCAATGAAGATATGGGGTCAGAAATATGGTTTTAGAGTCTTGAAAAATTTTAACTTCAAACTGACCATACAAAGCATCCACAAGAAAACATTCTCACAAAAGGCAACAGTAAAACTTAGTTTTATCAATTAACAAGAACAGATACCAATGCGTGAAACAGTGATCAGATTAGCATAATCTTGATCTAAAACAAATTCCATGTCATCACTGAAGTTAGGCACTCAATGGTATGTCACAATACTACTATTGTAAGCAAACTAGCAAACAGCATTATTAAAATGTCTTTCTACAAAATGCAATATATGACTTTTACAGCTCCATAAAGCTCTAATTGCAAAATGAAAACTGGAACAAAGCATTATATCTAGTGTCTGTGAGAAAAGATTTGCTAATTACTGTATTGCAAAGAATACATATCTGCTGCTCCACTTCTTTCTTGTTCTCAAACAAGGAAGAAAAAATGGCAAGACATCAAAGAAGTTTGGCTGCATCTATTAACTGCAAATATGTCCTCTACTCTACTGAAAAGACTTGAAAAATGCACCTTATGGATGTGAAGAAGATGATACAAATTTTAAAAACCAGAACAGAAACATAGCAAAGATGTTAGTAATAAAGAGAGTAATTTAGTGATAGAAAACACACCACCACAAGCCTGTCCCACAGAAAAGACATAAAAATAAAAATTCCACCTATCTCCATCAAATGTAACATTCAGGTGATACAGGTTACCACACTGGTAGTTGTCTAGATCAAAACTGATGTGTGTGTTTTGTGTTTGCATTTTCAAATGGTTATCACACTTGAAAAATGAATAACATGTTTGAATGTTTAATATAAGGTTCTGTTCTTTAAATAATTTGAAACAATACAGCCAATGAGGCAAATTACATTCTCAACCTAACGAACAACAGTTGCAATCATTCTGCCAACAAATATTTAAGCAATGCATTAACTTTTCTTAATATAATTGGTACATGTAATCAGCAGTGCTTGAAACTGTGACTTATTGGCACAAGGTAGTCACAAAATGCATGCACATTTAGTCAATGAAGAAGCCAGTTTTTGTCTTCACATTAAAAGTTTTGTGCTTTTCATGTTTGCTGTATGATAACAGCTAGCAACACCTTTACTTTAACAATGTTCATTGAAGCATGAACAATGATCATCTGCAGTCCCATCACAAACTGTTTGGTACATTGGAAAAATGTACTATTATGTCTGACCATAGGATGAAGATTAAATTTAGGTGGCAGGTCCTGCTGATAAATACAAGCAGTACCCAATAATATGCAAGTATAAACCTAGCTAGGAGAACCACCCATAAGCTTCTCTCATACCTATAACCACTTTGTGATTTAGTTACCGAATTACTACATAGAAAGGTAATAAAGCTGTACAGTTCAATTGATTAAATCAATAGAAACATAATAAAGAAATTTGAACAAAGTGATTATAGAGTGAGTTGCTCACTTAGGGAGAACTATATAAATATCAATGCATTATAATTTAGAGACCACATGGAACACTGCTTACAAACAAAAATGTCAAATTTATTTTATTTTCATCATATTTATAATTATGAATGAAAAAATAAAAAGGTCAATAATGACAGAAATCTATTATTCTCACATTGTACAGTTGAGTAGAGCAACAATATTTATCAAAGTACGAAGATGTAATTAACAAAAGCATTCACAATAAAACAGTGTTTGTGAATAATAAATTATTTTTAAGGTCAAAAAACATCAGCTTTTGCATTATGGTGTTCAGCACCCTACAAAGATACCAAATAACAAAAAAGGATGATTCCTCCAGGCTGATATAACTTTCAATACAGCCAAACAAAACTAGGACAAAGGTTTTACCATTGTAGTATCATTCAAGATATTTGAGTGAACAACTTTGAGCTTCAGACAATATTCTCTACAACTGTCAAACACAATAATCATTTCAAACAGTGATCATATGTGGTCCACTTAATATTGGTTATTCAACAACGACAAAGGCTTTCATAATATGACATAATGAGAAAATACCTCAAAAACTAAGCAATTTGACTCACATTTTACAAATCTTGACTAATTCTGTAGAAACGAGATAAGCAAAAACAATTAAAATAACTTAGGGACATCTGAAGTATTAAAGAAAGTTACCATAAAATGAGTAATGGTAATAAGACATCAAAAGAAACAGAGTTTACATCTCTAAGCTTTAGTTACCAACATGTGATAATCCTAAATTTATGGAAAATATATTTCTTCAGATCCAGTGACAAGTGTATGAAGCTCAAAATCTTTCCCACACATACATGCCAATATCATAAATATTATGCAGCAGTCTTTTTGTGAGCAAAACTAAAAATCTATTTTATAAGAAACTACATACACATTTACATTAAGAGCACAAGAACTTCAGATAAAACTATTTTAAAGGTGTACGACATCAATAAAATTTATTACATGTGTGTAGTCAACAATTAGAAAATGAATGGTGCCATATATTTTCTCTATACAATAGGCCCATTGTTTTATCTTTAACTCCATGTTGTCCACTAATAACAGTTTGTTCCTCAACATAATGCACCTGAGAGTTCTTCCAGAGTTTCCAAACACTTCCTCCTTTTTTATACTCACAATATGTCATATTTAACTGTGCAGCAGTAAGCTCAGGATCCAAGCACTTTCTTATTGGCGTGTATTGTCAAAATTACACTTAGTTCTTCATGCCGGAAACACATTCACAGTATCACATCTGCAGTATTTCAGAAGAATGGATAAATTGGTCAGTAGATAACTTCATACACAGTTGCTTTCTTGTCACCTGAGCCTGTCACAATATACTTGTCATCAGCTGAAATATCGCAGCTCAGCACGGATGATGACTCCTTTGACTGCAAAACAAATAAAGACAACAAACGTCAGGTGGAGTGTGGAGAGTGTTAAAAATATAGGGGTCAAGAAGCAAGTTAACATGAATCATGTATAGCACATGTACCATTGTTGCCAATGTGCTATATAGCAAGTACAAAATGAATATGTAATATAGTCTACTCAACGTAACTATTTGCCTTGTAAAGCCTGTTGTCATTGTGTAATTACAGTGTTCAGATGAATGACATTCTTTATAAGCCAAAGCAGGTTCCCATTTGATGAAGAGTAAATTGGAGAAATGGGGTGTAATTTTAAACAAACATTTATTAAAACCTGTGTTGCACAGCTTCTTTGAAGCCATCCTAAAACATGAGTCTTGATGTCTAGTTTCATAACACGTGACCAGATAACAACTTAGTTATTACTTTTACGTTAAAAAATGAGATGGTGTTAAAATGAGCAGAAATGACCAAGAAATTGCAGAAACAGATGTTTAAAGCAGTAAACACTTTAATGCAAAGACAGTTACAAAGAAACTTATACAGAAAAGTATAAACAAAATTTCAGATCTTCAAAGTTAAAAGAAATGCTCAATATTTTCAGAAAAGAAAAATTTACGTGCCCCATGCCTTTTACACTCAGGGTGGCTTCAACTGGCACATATGGGAAATAAAACCTCTTTCCCTGTCTGTTGTATAAAGATACGACATCTTGAACTCCTTGTCTCCATAGGCGTGAATAAGTTTCCCTATACAGTCATTTATTAAATTGCTTGACACACTTTTTAATCAAGAATTTTATCACAACAAACATTTCAAGCATTATTTGGGTAAGATGCTGGGCCATTGTGCCATTCATTTGATTATGTTCACAAATTGCTGAGTTACGATCCTCTTCACAGCAAAAATTTTCACACCTGTGTGCTTCCAGTTTGATTGTAACGAGCCTCGGCATTTTAACGACATGTGCAGAGACAAAAAAAAAATCAGTTAAGGAAAAAAGTATGAAAGAAATAAGAAAATGCAGAATTCTAAACTGAGAAAGTTCTACAATTTTTACCACACTTCCTGGTCAACATTGCCAAGTTATATTATTATACTAAATACAACACTCTATTTGATTTCTAAAAGTGATTCACAAACTTAATTATACACTGCACTGAACAAAAGAAATAGTTTTTACTTAGGTCAGAATGACTGGGCAATGTGAGACACTTCTGTACACCTAAAATGCATGCAAAATCTGTCGTTTTCATAGTTTGCCATGTGCAATGAAAGCACTTGCACCTCTACTGGATGATTAAGGAATTTGGTAGGGTGCCAAATAAAATCTTGCTTCATAAAGTGGCAAAGCTGTCTTGCTTGGCAAAGTTGTCTCAGTTTACAGTATCAGTACTTCAACAATCCTATCTACATCTACTTTCCTCTATAAATACAGTCCTTAATATTTGTCTGAGGACTCTATATAAAAAAACTGAGAACTTTATTTTGTGTACTGAAGATGGAAACTGAACAACAGATTAAACAATGACAGAGCAGAAGAGCTTTCCCTCGATCAGAATCACTAATCAACCAATGAAAACATCATTGAGATGGGAAGGAATACCGTATGAACATACATTTCAGTCACCCATAATAATTCAGTGGTACAGGAGGAGGATTAACAGTAGTAGTAGTAGTAGTAGTAGTAGTAGTTGTTGTTGTTCTTGTTGTTGTGCTCTTCAGTCCTGAGACTGGTTTGATGCAGCTCTCCATGCTACTCTATCCTGTGCAATCTTCATCATCTCCCAGTACCTACTGCAACCTACATCCTTCTGAATCTGCTTAGTGTATTCATCTCTTGGTCTCCCTCTACAATTTTTACCCTCCACACTGCCCTCCAATATTAAATTGGTGATCCCTTGATGCCTCAGAACATGTCCTACCAACTGATCCCTTCTTCTAGTCAAGTTGTGCCACAAACTTCTATTCTCCCCAATTCTATTCAATACCTCCTCATTAGTTATGTGACCTATCCATCTAATCTTCAGCATTCTTCTGTAGCACCACATTCTGAAAGCTTCTATTCTCTTCTTGTCCAAACTATTTATCGTCCATGTTTCACTTCCATACATGGCTACACTCCATACAAATATTTTCAGAAACGACTTCCTGACACTTAAATCTATACTCGATGTTAACAAATTTCTCTTCTTCAGAAACGCATTCCTTGCCATTGCCAGTCTACACTTTATATCCTCTCTACTTCAACCATCATCAGTTATTTTGCTCCACACATAGCAAAACTCCTTTACTACTTTAAGTGTCTCATTTCCTAATCTAATTCCCTCAGCATCACCCAACTTAATTCAACTACATTCCATTATCCTTGTTTCGCTTTGGTTGATGTTCAGCTTATATCCTCCTTTCAAGACACTGTCCATTACGTTCAACTGCTCTTCCAAGTCCTTTGCTGTCTCTGACAGAATTACAATGTCATCAGCAACCTTCAAAGTTTTTATTACTTCTCCATGGATTTTAATACCTATCCCGAATTTTTCTTTTGGTTCCTTTACTGCTTGCTCAATATACAGATTGAATAACATTGGGGAGAGGCTACAACCCTGTCGCACTCCCTTCCCAACCACTGCTCCCCTTTCATGTCCCTTGACTCTTATAACTGCCATCTGGTTTCTGTACAAATTGTAAATAGCCTTTCGCTCCCTTTAGAATTTGAAAGAGAGTATTCCAGTCAACATTGTCAACAGCTTTCTCTAAGGCTAGAAATGTAGGTTTGCCTTTCCTTAATGTTTCTTCTAAGGTAAGTTGTAAGGTCAGTATTGCCTCACGTGTTCCAACATTTTTTACGGAATCCAAACTGATCTTCCCTGAGGTCAGCTTATACCAGTTTTTCCATTCGTGTGTAAAGAATTCACGTTAGTATTTTGCAGCCGTGACTTATTAAACTGATAGTTCGGTAATTTTCACATCTGTCAACACCTGCTTTCTTTGGGATCAGAATTATTATATTCTTCTTGAAGTCTGAGGGAATTTCGCCTGTCTCATACATCTTGCTCACCAGACGGTAGAGTTTTGTCAGGACTGGCTCTCCCAAGGCTGTCACAAGTTCTAATGGAATGTTGTCTACCCCCCGGGCCTTGTTTCGACTCAGGTCTTTCAGTGCTCTGTCGAACTCTTCACGCGGTATCGTATCTCCCATTTCATCTTCATCTACATCCTCTTCCATTTCCATAATATTGTCCTCAAGTACATCACCCTTGTATAGACCATCTATATACTCCTTCCACCTTTCTCCTTTCCCTTCTTTGCTTAGAACTGGGTTTCCATCTGAGCTCTTGATATTCATGCAAGTGGTTCTTTTTCTCCAAAGGTCTCTTTAATTTTCCTGTAGGCAGTATCTATCTTACCCTTAGTGAGATGAGCCTCTACATCCTTACATTTGTCCTCTAGCCATTCCTGCTTCCTGTCGATCTCATTTTTGAGATGTTTGTATTCCTTTTTGCCTGCTTCATTTACTGCACTTTCATAATTTCTCCTTTCATCAATTAAATTCAATATTTCTTCTGTTACCCAAAGATTTCTACTAGCCCTCGTCTTTTACCTACTTGATCCTCTGCTGCCTTCACTACTTCATACCTCTGAGCTACCCATTCTTTTTCAACTGTATGAACAGTACTGGAACATAATTTATCCTGTCACATACAATATGACGACGTCTGGTGTACAAATGTAGATCAATGCCCCCCCCTTCCCCCCCAAACACACACACACACACACACACACACACACACACACACACACACACGTCCTGAGTCCTGATCTCTCCTTATACAAGTGTGCACTGGAGACAATAGAATCTACCACAAATCTGGATGCTCATCAGCCTTTTGTGTAGACAACAGAATATTGTAAGCAAAAATTTACACGTAAGGTCACAGACATTTCAGTCACATTCCCATACTAATGCTGGCTGCTCTTGCACCAGACCTATGGGTTCCTTAAGTAGCTTCTTTCATGCCAATTTCAAACGGTTCCAAAACAGTTAAACTATACTTGTGAAAAAGTTGCAGAAATGTGTTTTATGCAGTCTCCTCTACAGAAGTGTTCTATTTCCCAGGAGTCCAATATATATAAAAGTCTTTCATCACAAATGTTTTTCTGCTTCATAGTACTTCATATAATGTTAGACAGTAAACCTGCAATCGACATGGTACAGTCTGAAGTTGATCAAGGACCCAATAAAATGTTATTTTATTCTCTCTTATTTTGTTTGTAATCTACTGTTCACTTATCTACGATTCACATCAATCAGTGAAAATGCTTCACCGTTCTGAATTTCTGTAACTTTACTCTGGGTTGACAGTTTTCTATCTCAATTTTTATGTCCACTATTCTCTTGTTATTGCCAGCTGTAATTCCAGTTTACAAAAAATAGTGTCTACAAAGGTTTAGATTTCATTAGGACGTGTACCTACACATGAAACTTGACACTCCTGTGACATAGTTACTCCTGACAGTGCTTTGTTAGTGTCCAAAACTGTGTCAATTAGATGGCCCTACATAATTTTCCTTAATGGAAGTGTCAAAAGATTAACATACCCGACTGCAGTACGTGGAATTCCTTCTGGGAGCCATTCCATTACATCTTTGCTGTGAACTTCACTGACATTTCAAGTATCGAAGACAAATATTTTATAAACAGTGCTCAGTAAATCAGTCTAAATCAGCCACAATAAATGAAACAATATCGCTGCAGTGTCACGACGATATACGAACGAACGAAATGAAGTCTCACGCTTCTCGACAGAGCATAGGGGAACAATGCGGGAGATCTGCACCGCCGTACTAGGCAAGGTGCTAGTGGAAGTGGTTTGCCGTTGCCTTCCTCCGACTGTAATGGGGATGAAGGAAGATGATGAAGATGACACAACACCACCCAGTCATCTCGGGGCAGGTGAAAATCCCTGACACCTCTGGGAATCGAATCCGGCACCCCGTGCTGAAGAAGCGAGAACGCTACCGCGAGACCACGAGCTCCGGACACAATGATATACACCAGCAAATTATCAGTTTTCATTGCTTATTAAAATCTAAAATCCAATCAGGGTCGCTTTCACATTAGGCACATTAGCACACTGAACACTAATACATGAAAGTATTTCTGCAGAGATATCCAAAAGCTTCACGAAACTGAGAAAAATTTTTCCTTTGCTAAACAGAAAAAAAAAAAAATATTTTCCTCAAATAATGTGTTACTGTTATCTTTCCCACAATTATAATTTTGCTGTTATCTCCACAGCACTCAGTTACAGTTGTTACATTTTCATTCTTTGCAATTTATTATATTTTAGCATTAAACAGTGATATTCCATCTTTCTTCTGCAATACAGAGATGGAAAAAGGACAGGTGGAAGCACAGGTCACAAGTAGCTGTTGATGGACAACTGCCATAATTTGGAGGACTGTTTTTTACTGTTTTGTTACACAAATTGTTATTAATTACTATAGATGAAAATAAATCAGTGAGACAACGTGCTTTGGTGTTTCACAGTAAACATTTTTCTGTTTGTTGTATTACTAGTTTGTTCTGTCACTCCTTTCACAATCTCATACTACGCTAAAAACAATTGAAAGTACTATTTGTAGTTTAGGTGATGTAAATTAGCATCTGGAGCCAAGAATATGAAACCTTATAATACTGATAATTACCTGGAAAATAGATGCTCCATATGGAGTTCGCCATGCATTGAGGAGATTGTCCTTGCCAGTGGACACAAACCATTTCCCACATGCAGCGAACCTCAGAGAAAGCACACATGATTCGTGAAGATGAAGTTGGTATTTGTCTGGTTTAGCTGCATGTAGCACCTGTTGAAACAATACATGAACAAATATTTAAAAATAAGCATTCTGACCCACAAAAGGTACGAAAAGGGCTTTTTTCAAAGCAATTTGTTCAATTTCTTACGATGTACTATAATGAGTATAATGTTGTGCCATCTTTCTCTCTCTCTCTCTCTCTCTCTCTCTCTCTCTCTCTCTCTGATTCTCTTTCTTTACATGGTTTAAATAGAATGTAAAATAAGGGGGGGGGGGGGGGATGAAGACTACAGAACATTTAACAATGACACTAATCCTCACAAGACAGGAAACTTGACAATTACACAAGATTCACTATTCATTTTTTATTAGTATTGTTTTTACTATAATTTTAATTTGAGTCAGTACCATGTCATCTGTGCATGGGTACTAGATGCTTTTTTCCCCAAAGAGAGAAAAATTACATCAGCTGTCTGTCTGCTTATCAGCAATTTACAATGTATTCAGTACCTTGAAAAGCTACACTTTTAATTTGAGGGTCATTCAGTAAATAATGCTCTACAATTTATCCTATCATATTTATTCTTAAGAGCTAGAGTTGGTGGCAATATAAATCAATTTTTCTTTTGAATGTATTATTTTTCTACTTGGTCTCCATTATGTTCTAAGGCCTTATGCCAGAACCCGTGTTTCCTTTTGGTAAGGTTATTGTCCTGTGCTCGTAGCCATGTTTTCACTGCATGAATTACAATTCTCTCAACATGTTCAAAGTTGTGGTGCACTGGTCTGTACAAATGATGGAGCCCCTGCAACTCACCATATTGGTAGCAGTGGCTGTGACAGGATGTCTCTAATGCGACTGATCGTGGAGCCCATGATGCTTTCACTCTCTATACCTATCACCCAACAGTAATCTTATCAACTGCATCATTACCATACACTGCACACGAACTTTGAACTTTATGGATTTTCACCACATTTTCTTTTTACAAAACCAAGAATTCCATTACAGCACAATGCTTGTAATGAAGTATCTCACACAGGTGCCCTTTTGATGGTTCACTACAGCCCTGCCATTTGATTTGATATGATTTGATTTGATTTTTTATTGGTCCAGTTTTATCATATAGCACAAATTGTACAATTGATATTGGAACTGTTTGAAACTCTGCACATATGCAGAAGATACATCAAATGTGAAGTACCAAAATGACTTTTCCTATATAAAGGACGTAACAAAATGAAATTGACAAACTTCGAGGGGTTGTATATAGTGTCTTGAGGAACAAATTGAGGATAGGAACACGTCTGAAACCGTCATCCACCAAGGCAACAGCATCACATGCGTAAGAGACGAGGCCCCCTATGCAGCAGCTTTTTGATGTTGTTGTTGTTGTTGTCTTCAGTCCAGAGACTGGTTTGTTGCAGCTCTCCATGCTACTCTATCCTGTGCAAACTACTTCATCTCCCAGTACCTACTGCAACCTACATCCTTCTGAATCTGCTTAGTGTATTCATCTCTCAGTCTCCCTCTACAATTTTTACCCTCCACGCTGCCCTCCAATGCTAAATTTGTGATCCCTTGATGCCTCAGAACATGCCCTACCAAGCGATACCTTCTTCTAGTCAAGTTGTGCCACAACTTTCTCTTCTCCCCAATTCTATTCAATACCTCCTCACTAGTTATGTAGTCTACCCATCTTATCTCCAGCTTTCTTCTGTAGCACCACATTTCAAAAGCTTCTATTCTCTTCTTGTCTAAACTATTTATCTTCCACGTTTCACTTCCATACATGGCTACACTCCATACAAATACTTTCAGAAACGACTTCCTGACACTTAAATCTATACTCAATGTTAACAAATCTCTCCTCTTAAGAAACACACTCAAACTTTCTTGGTACTATTTTGCAACACCATGTATATTAGGTAATTTTCCTAGATTTCAATGGCTACAAAAATCTTCAGGACATTATTGATTAACCTTTGCAAAAACTGCTTTAATATTATCAGAGGGCAGCAAATCTATACTGTATGTGTAGACCAGAGAAAGTAAGGAACTTTTTTTTAAAGAAAGGCTTAACTTCATGCTGACACTCAAGTACATATAAGTATAAGTTCAGATTGCAGAAAGATAAGAAAGGACAAAAACGGCTATAGTGATAGCATCCCTGTTGAAAACTAACCTGGCATTTACAACACGGGATTTCGGGAACAACTGAAATGAGAACTCCGGAGAGAAACTTATTTAACCCGAAGCAAACTTCTAATAATTGTTCGTGCGAAGACACCAACATTATGCCCCAATCCAGAGCAGAAGTGTTCATGTAACATGTACTTTAGAGCACACATATTCCGCACTAGCATCACTTCATACATATTGTTAACTGAGACCCAATATTTTAATGTGATTAATGATTACGGACACAAGTACAAATCTCACTGTATACTTGTAAATTATAGCTTTCCAATAGTTAAATGTATAGTGTGTTCAATTCTCGAAATAAATCACGCATTTGCTGAAAGCCACTAGTGAGAATTGCAAACACACACACACACACACAAACACAAACACACACACACACACACACACAAAAACTATCCCCCACATTACACAGCTCTTCAGAATCAAAAACCAGATTCAGAGATTCAGCTCACAGATGAATGCTTCCACAGCTACCACTGTTAGCTTAAAATTCCTCATACACTGGAATTTTGCTCAGGTATTGTGTTAATAGCTTGTATGGGAATAACCCATTGCTGCACTCACCTCAACATTGGAGTTCTCCATTCCAACAGCAAGCCATTCACCTGTAGGGCAGTAACCGAGTGAGAATATTTGGGATGTAAAATCATGTTGTTGTAACTGTCTGCCTTCACGTAAGTCCCACGACCGCACTGTATTGTCGAGTCCACCAGTCCACAATTTAGTGCCATCTGCTGAAATGTCTATACAAGAGGCACCATCCGTATGACCCTGGAACTGTCGTACCAGAGTCTGATTGTGGAGGTCCCATACAGCAATGTTGCCATCTGAGCAGCAGCTGAAGCACACCTAGAAAAAATTTTTAAAAATACATAACATTATACAGCTACATGTACCACATTTATACAGATTACAGATCACTTGACATGTCTTTTTTTGGTCTGTGCGTTACATCTAATCTGAGAGAATACTGTACGGATTTTTGTACGGTTTCCACTAACAAACTGACTGATTCACGGGGAAGGTTTGTGTACATAATTTATTACTGCCACCCAAGACATCATCCATGTGCTACCAGTGTGAAGCTTGGGCACTCTGTGAATTTATTACAGTATGAAAGTACTGCCTTCAATGAACAATTTATCACACATATCACATATATTTGTTTCTTCTTCAGAAATCGCCAAAGGAAAACGAAGAAATGAGGAAAGAAGAGAGGAAGGTCACATGAAGTACTTAACAAAGTAACAATATGTTGACAATGGGAATTAACACAATGTAAATGACTAATTTATTTCCCTGCTTACAATATTGTGTCCCGCTAAACTGTGCCCTAAAAAATTTGTCCTTCAGTATTTCGCCATTCGTTGTCTTTCTTCTACCACATTTAATGCTTCTCCCCCCCCCCCCCCCCTTCATCCCCCCAAATAAGACAGTAAGGGTTTCGTCTACAGTAAGTAAAAAGTGCACTTTTCACTAATTACAAAATTAGATTTACTGCTCATAAATACAAATTTTGAGATGGCCTGCAGTAATGAGTTATTCTTGGGTTATAAGAAAACTGGATGAAAGGAAGAGGGAAAATGTATACTCTTAAGACTGTAATCTGTCAGCATATTTAGAGAAATAGTCCAAAAGTAACAGTATATTGCATTAACCAAACAAAGTAGTTACAGTAACATATAGGCCTAGTCCAATATTGGTCAAGCAGTGTTCTGTATTAATTCAATCATTTCAAGACACTGAATCAATTACGCCAATTCAAAAGTAATTTTTGTATATTTTACTGTTTGGAAACAGGTAATGTTGTTCGAACAACATATACACACATATTCAGTAGTAGTACTGCTAACATAAGCATCAACACATTCTGAGAAACAATGTTGGTAATAGTACGTACTGGAAAATCGTAAATATACTGAACACATGTGGTTAGAACTCACTATCTCAGTTCAGAAAATTAACAACCATCAAAAACCGCTATTAAAAGAACTGCACGTACAGAGAGAAGAAGTTATGTTGTGTAGATGGATGAGGGCACGGTGGAGCTCAAACTATGAAATGTAAATACTATAGCGGTTTTAAATTAGCATTAGATGAAGTCATTACTCTTACTAACAAAGAGAAGACATAGCAGAAGGAATGCTTGTTATTCAGTCAGTCTGAGGTACAATTTGAGATTTTGTGTTAACACTATTTGGAATACAAATATTATAGTGCTGAAGGTGAATACAAACTGGAGTTGTTCAGACATTCAACTTTTCATCACAAAAAACTGATTAAAACTACACTATTGGACAATAAAAGAATTAAGATTTTTTTTCCCTTACACTATATATCTGTACACTACACTACCATCAACAGGTTCTATTGTCTCAAAATATCTACATAATTTTAAATGTATTTGCAGTCAGTGAGTCAATTATGTGTTGTACGTGTGCCAATTTCACATTATTACTCTGCTTTTCCATCTTTCATCACAAAGTCAAAACCAACTTTACGAAAATCAAGTTGGTTTAATATGGAAAACGGCTTAAAAATTGTTGTCAGACTGAGTAGCGTGCTAGGATATGAATTACAAGGGGGTACATTATGGCCATTCTGATTTAGATTTTACTTGGCTTCCCTAAATGACTTCAAGCAAATGCTTGGATGGTTCCTAATATAATGCCACAGCCGACTGTGCCCCATTCTTGTCAAGCGAGACCTATACACATATGTAATTGACTGTATGTGTCAACTACACTCCTGGAAATTGAAATAAGAACACCGTGAATGCATTGTCCCAGGAAGGGGAAACTTTATTGACACATTCCTGGGGTCAGATACATCACATGATCACACTGACAGAACCACAGGCACATAGACACAGGCAACAGAGCATGCACAATGTCGGCACTAGTACAGTGTATATCCACCTTTCGCAGCAATGCAGGCTGCTATTCTCCCAAGGAGACGATCGTAGAGATGCTGGATGTAGTCCTGTGGAACGGCTTGCCATGCCATTTCCACCTGGCGCCTCAGTTGGACCAGCGTTCGTGCTGGACGTGCAGACCGCGTGAGACGACGCTTCCCAAACATGCTCAATGGGGGACAGATCCGGAGATCTTGCTGGCCAGGGTAGTTGACTTACACCTTCTAGAGCACGTTGGGTGGCACGGGATACATGCGGACGTGCATTGTCCTGTTGGAACAGCGAGTTCCCTTGCCGGTCTAGGAATGGTAGAACGATGGGTTCGATGACGGTTTGGATGTACCGTGCACTATTCAGTGTCCCCTCGACGATCACCAGTGGTGTACGGCCAGTGTAGGAGATCGCTCCCCACACCATGATGCCGGGTGTTGGCCCTGTGTGCCTTGGTCGTATGCAGTCCTGATTGTGGCGCTCACCTGCACGGCGCCAAACACGCATACGACCATCATTGGCACCAAGGCAGAAGCGACTCTCATCGCTGAAGACGACACGTCTCCATTCGTTCCTCCATTCACGCCTGTCGCGACACCACTGGAGGCGGGCTGCACGATGTTGGGGCGTGAGCGGAAGACGGCCTAACGGTGTGCGGGAACGTAGCCCAGCTTCATGGAGACAGTTGCGAATGGTCCTCGCCGATACCCCAGGAGCAACAGTGTCCCTAATTTGCTGGGAAGTGGCGGTGCGGTCCCCTACGGCACTGCGTAGGATCCTACGGTCTTGGCGTGCAACCGTGCGTCGCTGCGGTCCGGTCCCAGTTCGACGGGCACGTGCACCTTCCGCCGACCACTGGCGACAACATCGATGTACTGTGGAGACCTCACGCCCCACGTGTTGAGCAATTCGGCGGTACGTCCACCCGGCCTCCCGCATGCCCACTATACGCCCTCGCTCAAAGTCCGTCAACTGCACATACGGTTCACGTCCACGCTGTCGCGGCATGCTACCAGTGTTAAAGACTGCGATGGAGCTCCGTATGCCACGGCAAACTGGCTGACACTGACGGCGGCGGTGCACAAATGCTGCGCAGCTAGCGCCATTCGACGGCCAACACCGCGGTTCCTGGTGTGTCCGCTGTGCCGTGCGTATGATCATTGCTTGTACAGCCCTCTCGCAGTGTCCGGAGCAAGTATGGTGGGTCTGACACACCGATGTCAATGTGTTCTTTTTTCCATTTCCAGGAGTGTATGTTTTTCCTTGCTCTTAAACTGAAGTAAGATGACATATCAAGTATATGTGTAAAACTGATTAACAGAGGACAACCAGCACCATGATGACAACTATGATTATTAAATGCATAACCTTTTGGCTAGAAAGTCTTCTTCTGAAATAGATAAAAAACACACACACACACACACACACACACACACACACACACACAAAAAAAAAAACTGTTTTCCACATCTCCTCCTAAACCACTAGATCACAGTCAAGTAGTACACCTACTAGTTATTGTTTGGAAAGAAGTACTGTGGGGGTAAAAATCATCTCCCACTGAGGTGGGGGTGAAAATGGGCTGATAGGGGGAGAGGGAGAAGGTGGCCGGAAGAATGTGTGCAGTATCTGTGACATAAATACATGGGTGAAGTCACAAATAACAAAGCTAAGAAAAACATAAAAGAAAAATCTTTGAAGTTAACTATTCATGTACTGTGGGTAATTACATTTGACAACCATTGAACTTTTATGTTTGACCACACTGGGAACGTACTTCACATAAAGCAATGCTTGGTATGGCAACTACTAGAAGAATGAACTGCTAAAAGAATGAATAATACGCATTGCAGAACTAACCACATATAGTTAATACCACTGAACAACAACACACACTGGGGGTTTGGTTACCTTCGAATCTGGGCTGATAGCGAGGGCGTAGCAAGCTGGCGCACTAGAAGTCAGCTCGGCTTTTATCC
The DNA here is from genome assembly GCF_023864275.1 of Schistocerca cancellata. Classification (NCBI taxonomy): domain Eukaryota; kingdom Metazoa; phylum Arthropoda; class Insecta; order Orthoptera; family Acrididae; genus Schistocerca; species Schistocerca cancellata. The sequence goes on along the minus strand of NC_064633.1, from coordinate 615,965,107 downwards.
GTGGTGTAGGGGACGCCAAGTCCCAGATGCTGAGATTGCTCGCCTCTCCACCGACGATCAGAGTCCTGCCATCTGGCAGCAACTTCACAGAGCGAATGTAGTTGTCGCGTTGCTGTAAGTAGCAAAACACATCAGCATTACTGATGGAACACTTTAACTGGCATGCTAATATGACAAACAGCCCTCGTCTCGTGGAACCTCCACTCTCTTTTTCGAGTTGAGGGTGAGCTGTTGAAGATTCTTCAAACAAAGCAAACGTGCTATTAAGTAGTAAAGACTTTTCTTCTTTTTTGGTAGTTGCTACAAAGCACTATTTACAGTCACTGTTACTGGCATATTCCTTTTTTACAGCCTTCACACTGATAAAATCCTGGGAAGTGAGTACAGGTGTGACGAATATTGGAACTCTATTGAAACTCCTTAAGAGATGAAAGAGCAAATCACAGACAAGAGTTAAGTTTCAATCCTTGTCTTTAGTGGTAACTGTTCTAACCAAATAAACTACCTAGGAATGCCTCCTGGACTTTACACTCACAATCCACCAGTACCTCTCCCTGTACTTTTTACTGGAGGAAAAAAGGCAAACTAAAACAGTGTGTTGGCAACTGTTGCTCTAAAGTATTATTTAAAAGAACACACAGATAGTCTACAATCCTCTGACCCAACCTAAAACACTGGCTTAAATTAATCTATGTTTTGAGGTTTGTTAAGGAATAGACTGAGAGATTATTGTACATCTTTGCTGCTTTCTTGTGCTGCTGCCAACTGCTCAGTATTTTCTGTGTACCTTATGTGTGCATCTGTCCTCATTACTTTTTTATTCTACTGACTTTAACCTCTGTAGGGTAGAAATGACCGATTTTGCATTATTCTATTGTCGCGAGTTTTCTTGGCACAGCTCTAGCTTTCGTGTCACATCTCAACCGTATTCGCTAACTAAATTTAAGGTAGGACAGAATTTAATCAATAACTAGAACAAACACTGAACAGCATTTCTCAACACTTACCAAACAGTCCAGCTGCGAAACAGGGCTCTTTGAGCCAGGCTGGCTGATGTCCCACACTTTCACACAGCCTTTACCACCAGTGTAAACATACTTTGTAGGGTTGCTGATAGTGACTGCACACACAACCTCTCCGTGTGCCAGCGTATTGATCTGGCGAGCATGTCGCGGAATGCCCGGACCGATGAGTGCATCTGGAGGGAATGGCACGGGCTGCATTTGGCCATCTGAGCTGACGTGGAAGGAGTAAGCCCTGTTCCAAAGAAATATTATGTCTGAGTAACATTGCATGTATAACAAATATTTTTAAGCTATATCTCAAGTAACAGACCCACAGAAATTCACTACCCATTTAAAACTCTTTAATAATATCAGTGATATCCTACTTCACAAACTATATTCTCTCTCTCTCTCTCTCTCTCTCTCTCTCTCTCTCTCTCTCTCCACACACACCACACACAAATTTGTGACACAGGACTCAATCACTGAAATGTGAGGCACTGCACACTTAGTATTCATGACAAACATAAAGATTTAAAATGTTCAAATCCATACAGTACACTGCTACAATAATTTTTTTATATGTGTGATTTCATGTTACTTCCATACATTCTCCAGTAAGTTCAAGTACACAAACTCTTCATACTGGCATACCTTGCTTCGGATGGAATGAGAAACACAGAAGTTGTGAGGAAAGGACAAGAATTTACTGCAAAGTTGAGCAACCCCAAATAATGTTATCATATGGAGAACATTTCAAATGGCAGTGCATGGCTCAAAATAACTCCAGGCAGAATTTTTGTAGTAACTGGCCAAGGTACAGCTGATAAAGTGGGCTAATTGTGACGGGCAAGACAACTTAGTACGAACAATGTGGTACCCGAAATGAATCCACCTTAAACGACCACTGGAACACTACGAAGGCTCACGACGATATTTCACACGACGGAGATTTCCTCGCCAGGAAGAGGTCTACGACAACTGCACGCCAATGTGGCCGGTCAGTGTAAAAGAAACGACGGCTCTTTTTTTCGTTCCATAGCAACGGCCCAATTCTGGGTGAATTCTTTTGGTCGTGAGTAAACATACTTCACTGAGCCTCAAAACAATTCGTATGTAGTTGGCTCCAAACAAGACTAATATTTTAGTCTTCTGTGAGTTCAGAGTGATAACTGCACATCATTAATTTACCTGGGATTCCAGCACTACAAGTGAATACTACAAAAGTTGGCTCAGACATTACGTAAATAATTATATTTCTCCCTTCTGTGTTGCTGGGATTATTAAAGAATAATGTGATCTGTGAAAGCTAGAATACTTTTTGCTAAGCTGTGAGACTAAGCAGAAGACCAAAAAATTACATTCGTTTTTAGCTCGACTCTCGCAACACGAAGGACCACCAGTCCCTCGACAATATTTAGTACACGTACAGACCGGCAACTTACGGTTTTCCTCCCGGGATGCCTCCGAGGCCAGCAGGCCCGAGGGGTGCTCTCATCTGCGGGTGCGGCTCGTAGCTGACCAGAGGTGGCCTCGGGTAACTGTTGAGTGCAGGCGGTAAGTTGTTGTGCAGAGCGGCACCGTACGACTGCAGCTCGTGGGGCCCGGCCCCGGCGAGGTAGTGCGGGTACAGCGAGGGTGGCTTCACCACCGGTTTCAGCCCACTACCCCCGGCCGCCCCTGCGGCACTACCGCCCCCACTACTGCCGCCGCTAGTCGGAGTCACGGACTTCGAGATCGGAGTCGTCGGTTTCTCGCCGTCCAGTTTCTTCGTCGAGGGAGTGCTCGCATTTGACGACGTTCCACTCCTCGGGCTGGAACATTTTAAAGGTTAAACTTAAAATATCTGCGACATTACAGTAGACTGCGGTATTACGGAGACAGTCGCACACTCCCGTATCACTTTCTTACCGACAACAGCACTAATCTGTACTACTTTACCGTCCCACAGTTTGCACGTCGACTTCTCTGACGGTACTTGTAGCATTCGGTTAAGGTTTGATAACCGGTTTATTGGAGGATTTGTGTTTTTACATCTTTCCCGATACCTTTATAATGGCTCCGGCAAATAAACATTTGATCGACGGCATTTTGTCGGTATATTTTCGGGCATTCGAATGTGCTAATTACATAAAAAAACAGACGTATGTTTCACAGTACATTAATACGGTCATCAGGAAGCAAATATGCATCAAAGGACAGTTACAAACAGCACCACAGCACTGATAATTCCTTTCAGTTCAGAGTCTGTGTGGAGAGGACATCTAAGGCCACAAGTCATAATATCAAAAGAACTTATCCAGTCAAACTGATCAAATATTGTGCTTTATGAAGGAATCGTCAACCTAACTGGAGAGCCAAAAATATACCGACACATTTTCCTCAGTTTCCTTCTCCAACAAGAGTGTGAGGTAGCAAATGAAAGCCCACAAACTTCCACATTTAATCGAGGGCACTCACTGACTACTGTGTGCTTCATCGCTAAACGTACAGGGCTCGGACAAAAATACGGAGCAAGTGCGAGAAATTCGTGCTTAAACTAATCGAGTCTACAGGTCGTGGTGTCGTATCTGACTAGGAAGAGCGCCTGTTCAATGACCTCAGTATGTCGCGTATGTCAATCCCGGTCAGAACAGTGCTCCGTGTTGTCGTGAGCGCACTATGTCGGAGCTGAGGGAGTTCGAACGTGGGCAAACTGTCGGTGCACGTACGGTGGGTGCTTCCGTAACCGAGAGGGCCGAAGAGTTTGGCACCGTACCTAAGATTTATACTGCGTGCAGGGAAAGTGGAAAATCGTCATCCTTTAAGTCACAAGGCGGACCAAAGTGTGCACCGAGTAATCGTGACAGATGGTCACTAAACAGTATTGTAGAGGAAAACTGAGGGCATTTGCAAAGTCATTGCAGAACTGTATGTCACACTCACAAAAATTATCAGCACCAAAACAACACAAACAGAGCTCCGTAAGCAGGCAATTACAGGAAAGCTGCAATTCCAAAATCACACATCAGTGATAGAAATGCCCGTAACAGGAGTACGTGTTGCCGAAACCGTAAAAACCCGGAGTATAGAGCAATGGGTGAAAGTCACTTGGCCGGGTGTGTGCACGCTATGTTCCGAGACAGGTTCTCTGAGCACAGGGATGAATTTTTGCATTCCCCCTGGCACGACTGTCACGACATCTATTACTGAGCCTTTGTGGTCTACTTTGAAGAGAAGGGTGCACAATTGCTATCCACCTCCATCACTGTCAGCTGAGTTTGGCAATATCTTGCTTGAGGAATGGTATAAGAATCCCTTAAAAACCATACAGGAACTGTATTTATCCATTCCAAGATGACTCAAAGCTGTTTCGGTTTTCCTATGTCGTATTAGGCACGGTAATATGTTGTGTTGTTTTTTGTATTTCCGTATTTTTGTCCACCTTCTGTAAGTCAGCAGAATTCACTGCTACGCTAACTTTTCCCATGTAGTATCTGTAAAAATATATTGCACTATTGTTCACATTCCAAGTTTAACTTCTGTCCCGCTCATAACTGATTGGATGAAACAATTCCCAGTTCAGGCATGCCACACGAAATAGGATTAAGGCTGGTAAAACACTCGTGATATTCACTGACGGCCGTATTACTTGACGCAGGAAACGTAAAAAGCTGGACCGCCGTGCACAGAGAGTAATTCGGTGGCATATGCCTACTTATTGTGAGGCATAAAAAATAATTTAAAGCTTGTGAAAATAAAGTAGAAGAGTGAATGCTGTGAGCTGCTAAGAGAAAGAGACAAATAAAAAAGAAAAATTATTTATTCATTTTGAATATTGTATTCTTTTGAATGGTGCCTTTCAAGAAACAAAAATTTTTTAATTTGTCAATAGAACTATTAATTGAAGTTCCTGCGCTGAATTTCACTTACACAGGCACAAAGTTATGATTATCTCAAAAAGTATAGACCCGTGTGCCTCACAACCTGTTTGTTAACATATTGTGCAGTCGATAAGTATATGCACTGTACTATTTGTACGTAATATCAAATAATGCTAACAATAAGCCTACATTTCTCCAAGTACCAATCTGCAATTTATCTCTTGGCGGAGTTTAAGCAAGTACATACTCTTTCTTTCTCACACAGAAGTAAACAAACATTCTTACATGTACATTGTGTGAGAAATCTACAATGTGTTTACCTGTGTGGTCCAATGTGTTCCTTCTTTGGTGCAAGCTTGTCAAGTCCATTTTCTCGAGGGGATGCAGTGCCATTTGGTGGTGAAACAGGATCCTGCATGACAAAAGAATGATCGACTTTTATTTCATTACGCCCATTAGTATATAAAGAGCAATATTAAAACAATTTCAGAGTCAGATGTTGGTGGAGACAGAAAATATAGTGTACATCTAATACCTTTTGGAACTGCAGCTCATTGTCAGCATTAAGAACTAACATATTATGGTAGTGCTTCAATAATGTGTAGAGCTTAAGCATACAATTACATCAAAGTAAGCAATGTCACTAACCTCACTTGCATCATCCACTACGAGGTCCTGATCACTCTTCTCCCCATCACTTGCCTGAAACACAATGTTAAGTATCAGATCCTTAACTAGGACACTTTCTAGTTTTAGTAGTAACACTGAACAAAATTTACTTCCTTCGCTACAACTATTTAAAAAATTTTCATAAATTATCTCAACGTATAAGTAACAGACAAACAACACCGGAAGACTTAGTGAAAGAGTTCAACGCAGATTGAAGTTATTTATAGTTTCAGGAGAGACACTTAAAATTTAAGAGGACCATTTTAGTTTGTCAAGCACTGCATTTATCATAATACTGACGGAATGTCAACTTCTGTAACTTACGTGGCAGTCTTTCTCCTCCTTTTTCATTTTCTTGTGTTCAGGATCAGGTGAGCTACGTGGCCGGTATTTCTCCCGCTCTGCTGGTGAGATTGAGTTTCTCTGGAAAGGCCAACAGGAAACTAGTGTAAGCTCAACAGTTGCTGATTTTATCGAGTGAAGCGAGCAAACGAGAAAATAATAGCTTCCTATTGCTTGTAACTTTCATTTCAGTATCAACTTCTAGAAAAACAGCAGTTTAATCGGGAGATTAAAAAAAATCCCATAATAATTTCCACCTGTCTTCACATAGTGGATTCTTGCTTGTGTTTAAACTGGAAGGAAGCAGTTCTCTCAGAGTTGGGATTAAAATTAATATGCTATACAACTTTTGCCATGACTGTTGTTCATTAATTCTGAGTTGCTAACAAACCCTACTTGCATACAAACTTGGATGTTTATTCGTCGTACATATATCATATCGGAATTTTGGCATTCATTTATTTACCTTAAAAGTAACAGAAAAAAATGTCTCATTGTGAAACTATGGTGACAAAGTAGGCTATACATAGTAGAAATATTTGGGAAATATGTAATGTCTCTAAACGCCCTGAAAGGGAGAGGAAATTTATTATTTTATATGACTGACGTTTCGCAACAACGTGCAACGACTCGAAATAACTATTTCTGCCATAAGAAAAACGGCAATTATTTTCGATCGATATTAACCTTAAGTGACAACCTTTCCTCTATTTCCGGCACCTTACCAGCAGATCTAATTTCGGGGCAGCCTAGGCATGATTACAATAAAGGAATAATAAGTACACTGCAAAAAACTTAGACGAAGAGTTAAATTAGCTTGCGTATCATCTTCTGACACACATTGTTACTGTTGTTTCAAAACGTTAATTTTTTTTCCTTTTAATCGAAAACGAAAGGAAGAAAAACAGCATACTCGCTAGACAATTATTTCCATTCTAACAACCCATTATCTGATTTCCTATGAGCTTGTCAGCGTGTCACCGATGTTCAGCAGCTTCAAACGCAAAAGATCTCCGATCGCTAATGGGCGAGCAAAATACTGCGAATTTCCTTGCTTGTGCTAACGTCGCAAGTTACGCAATCAAGTCTGTCTGTCGATACACTACTGATCGATCTCTCTCTCTCTCTCTCTCTCTCTCTCTCTCACACACACACACACACACACACACACACACACAGTATTGTGTGCATCTTCTGAAATTCTCGACTGTTCAGTATCAGGTAATTTCCGTATCATGAACTTCACTGATAATTATTCGCAGCGACAATTTACCTCGTAACAAGCAGCACAACGCCATATTTATGACTACAGTGAAAACACTACGGGTACACACTCACTCATGAATTGGCAAATTAGGGATGGCAGTGTTACGTAAGTCACAAATTGTGTAATTGTGAAAAACAAGACACAATGGTTTCAAAAATACGTCCTAAAAGAGATATATATACCTGCAGAAAGATTTATCTCCACAGATACTCAACCACCCACACAATGGGTACAAAAAAGCACTAAATGTATATACCATCTGATGATGAGTTGCTAGGCAGCTCGAAACCGGTCATGGTTAAATAAAATACATCTACATAAAAGGCGACTGGTTGCAGTAATTTCTGAAAACCTTTTCACACCACAGTCGCAGTGTTCCACATCCACAATGGATAAAAGTCTTAATTGTTTATTTATTCTGCTGGCAGTGTAAGCTGCAAGAATAGCATCTTGATGATGATAATGATTCAATTTGACTTTCGAATTATATAAATTAGATATGCCTCCTACATAACAGAATTTTTTGACATTCATGAAAGAAATTTGTCTATTTTGGTGTTACTGAGATGGTACCGATTTTCCTGTGGAATGTTTTCGTGTAATCTATGTTGACTGTTAACACGTTTTGACGCTGCATAAATACTCCGCACGCCACCTGGATGCTACTCCTGATACCATTAACTGATTAACTGATCCATCCCTTCTCTGTCCCTTAAGTGAATGAAGCGTGGAAAGTTTCGTTGTCGTTACGCATTAGCTCTCATTTCTATAATATTATTGTCCTGGTCATTTCGCGAGATGTACGTGGGAGGTAGCTGTGTTGTCAGACTCCTCCCGGAAGGTTCTCGCCCGAAATTTCAATAGTAAATTTCTCCGTGATGCTCACCGTCTCTATTCTAGCATCGCCATTGGAGTTTGTCCTACACGGTAACAGCCCCAGACTAATGAGCAATACTAAAGAATCGGTCGAACAAGCACTATGAAAGACACTTCCTTGGGGGGCGATTCACATTTTCGTAAGATTATTGGTTCAAATGGCTCTGAGCACTATGGGACTTAAATTCTGAGGTCATCAGTCCCCTAGAACTTAGAACTACTTAAACCTAACTAACCTAAGGACGTCACACACATCCATGCCCGAGGCAGGATTCGAACCTGCGACCGTAGAGGTCGCGCGGTTCCAGACTGTAGCGCCTAGAACCGCTCAGCCACATCGGCCGGCTAACATTATTCGTATGAACCATATCCGGTCATCTACTGTTCCTGCTGTTTGTTTATATAGTCGTCCCACATGAGGTAACACCTAGATATTTCATCGCAGATACTGTTTCCGATAATTTTTCATTAATATCGTGGATTTACAGCAGTGGATTTCTTCCGTATGCGCAATACGTTGCATTTATTTACTGCCAGAGCCAGTTCCGTACGTCATTCTACGAGTCTGTACTGTCTTCTGGCGTTGTTAACTTTCTTATACACGACAGCATCACCTGCGAATAGTCTCAAAGGGCTTGCACCGCTTTCTACTTGACCATTTATATGCACTGTGAACGGTAACGGTCCTATCACCCTTTTTGCGGTACCCCTTTACATTTGTCGATTTTGTTCCGTTAAGAGCGACGAGTTGAGTCTTTTAAGGCTTGAATCCACTCGGTATGCTAGTATCTGTTTTTCACTACACGGCAGTTAATGTAGTTGCAACAAACACACGTTTTTCGTTTGAATGTTATATGAATGGCACTTAAGTTATACAAGAAGCGTACATACATACGAGTTCTTGGGAACTGATGACGTCAGCAGTTAAGTCCCATAGTGCTCAGAGCCATTTGAACCATTTTTGATGTCTGAACGGTTGAAGCGCCTATTGTTGACGAGTCACGTTTTTTATTAAACAAGGGCATTATCCAGAGCATAAACCGTTACAGATACCCAGGCCGGCGACCGCTCATTACTAACACTGTACCTCGTGTACCTCTAACGGCAATCTAATAGGAACGCCGGATAAATGTGCAAAGTTACGTTAATATTAGCGATTAGTCAGACTTTTCGTTGTTAACTTATGTCAGTATGAAAGAGCTGTTTGCCGTCGAAGCAAAAATCGGCAGGGGTTGTCCAACTGCACACAACGATGCTTGTGTTTTTTTTTTTTATCACGGAGTCTGTATACGCCAAGCCACACGTTTTATACTCGTGAATATTTTACTTAAGCCTTTTTCCGCTTGACGCCAGTCCCTCTTCGCAAGGGAAGAGCCCACACGTGGGTGGCTGAGTTACAAAGCCCTCGCCACCTCCCGGCGAGACACACCACCGCGGCCTGCCTCAGATAAACCCACCCTCTGTGCGCGCCCGACTCCGCTGGGTTTACAGGCTCACCAGTGAGGCAGATGGCGGAACGGAAGATCAGAGAGAGAGAGAGAGAGAGAGAGAGAGTCCTCTCGACGCCCCGCCCTCTAAAACCCTCAAACGGACCATCAAGCCGCACAAATCCCACCCTCGCCTATTTCTTTACAACCTCCCCTTTTCGCTCGTTCTGTGCTTCGTCTCAGCTCCCCCTCCCTGTCCTGCCCTGCTCGCTACACCCTACACAAAATTCGCATGCCCCAGGGGTGAGCCGGGGAAGCAAGGGAGGCGCGGGAAAAAATCTCATATCCCCAGCAGGGCAGGAGCGTGATGGCTGGGTGGGTTATGGCTGGACCGCGTTACGGATAGAGAACGACTATTTTATGTCCGCACGGGGGCTGTGCGCCGCGGCCGCCGCCGTTGCCCGGCCGAAGGGGAATCAGCACTCAATTTAATATTCACTTTCTGTTTAACGAGAGAGGCTCCCAGGCTGCCTCTGCCATTATGTACCGGACCCTCGTTTATTTTTAACAATAGCCGCGTCCCCCTCTGGCAGTTTTCCCCACTGGCGCTAGCTCGTGGCATGACCCTCCGCCTTTCTCCTCCCCTGGCCGGCTGACGCCGTACCCTCTATGCCACCCCTGCACACCGCACCCCTCCACTCGAGTGTTTCGCGGTCTTGTAAATTGATTAAAGGATGAAGGGTGGGAAAGACTAGCGGGGGTAGGGAAGTGGGGTCTGGCAGTGTCGCCTGCGTGACTTGCAGCCCTCGCGCCAGCAGCCGCAGAGATGTGGACTGCCAGAGATGGGGAAAGGGAGCGAGATAAATGAAATATAAGTCAAATGGGCCGGCTGTACTACTACGCCCCGCGCTCTGCTCCCCCGCCGTGTTTTATTTATACTGCGCGGCGGCCGTTCCGCGCCGAATGGCTCGTCGCCAACAGATGGCAGCAGCGGTGGCGGCACAGGCGGCGCTAATCGTGTTTGTCTCCCCAGGCGGCAGCACGGGCGAGTCCATTTAGTGATCAAAATACCACCCAGCGCGCGCGCTAACAACGCGCCCCCTCCCGAGCGAGCGTAACTGCTGATCCGGCAGGCGCGCCGCCCTCGCCAAACTCGCCTGCTTCGCGGCCGTAATTAGGTTTTGCGTTGCGACGAGGGTCGCCGCCGGGGTTTAGGACTGGCGGACGAGAGGTGCTGGCGACACAGTGACGAAGAGAAGCCACGGAGAGTGTGCGACCTACGCACGTGCACACAGCGGCGCGAGACAGCTCGAGCCCACGGAAGACCCACTTCCGAGAGTGCTGCTGCTTCCGGTGAATTTGTTCCGTGTCCCCGGGTCACTTTCCACAATTTTTTCGGTTCTCCAATGCAGTTTCATGCCGATGCCAAATATTTTGCGACGTATTCGTTCTGCTATACCGAGCGAGGTGGCGCAGTGGTTAGCACAGTGGATTCGCATTCGGGAGGACGACAGTTCAATCCCTAAATCGCTCCAGGCAAATGCCGGGATGGTTCCTTTGAAAGGGCACGGCCGACTTCCTTCCCGTTCTTCCCTAATCCGATGAGACCGATGACCTCACAGTTTGGTCTCTTCCCCCAAACAACCCAACCCCGTTCTGCTATCTTTGCTATCTTTCAAACTGCCAACACAAACAGTGAATGTAACTTCAATACCATCTGACTAAGTTACAGTACCCATAAGAACATTTTATGGTTCTAACAGCATCAGGGAGGTTCGTGAGATCCATTGGTAGTCTGGTGGCTGTACGCTATTTCCCGAATATCGGAGGTGTGTCTCCTTCACTATTAGGTATGCGCGTTTTGAAATTACCAAAGCTGTTTCAAGACAATGACGTATGTCTCTGTGAAATTATAGGGTGGTATAAAGGTACGAGCAGTCGCCATTTTATGACCATTTGTATTTGTTACAAATGGGGTTACCTCGGTGCGGTCTGAAGTATATCCACTATCCTGCATTGCGAATTATCGATAAACTATACAGGAAAGAAGCAACTAGTGACCTCGTGGAAGAAAATGTTGGAGGTCCTCTTTGCAAAATTATGGAACCTGTCACTCAGCCAAGTTTCTGTCCTCTTAAGTTTACATTACCAAAAAAATAATCAGTTTGAGAATGTTGGCTCCTGCTTATATTTTCGTGTACTGCAAAATAAATCAATTTTCATGAGGTGCTGGTCTGATTTACGGTCCTGTTGAATCCCCCAAGAAACTTGTACTGAAGATCGTAAACGGTGGAAAAAACGTACGGTATCAGAACTAAAAAGAAGTCTCTGGCTCTCGATGGAGGAGTCAGTGCTCACTCGCTCGCTACAGTTTGTATGCAGCACAAATAACCGACGTCTACGTTTGGGTTACTTCGGTTTAGAATGTTAAAAAGTACGATACGTAATATGAGTAACTGACATCTCGTGGTAGAAAAAATGCTAGTTTACTCCTCACTCTTTAATTTTTATCTTATGAAGCAACATATGGCCTTATTTCGATGTCCTATTGTGATTTTCAGCCGACCACAGGAAAAACTTCAGCCGACCACAGGAAAAACACGTCATTAAGTAAAGCGGGAGTTTTGTAATGGGCGACGTAACAGGTATACGAGATATGAATCGTTGGTCAGAATCTTTACGGTGCATCGAGAACACAATTCGACGTAATAACGGTTTCGCTGAATGTATCGGGTCGGAAATCGCGTGTGAATGCCGCCAGTCCGCACGTGTTGTTTTTACATATTTTACGGCGGCAAAGCGTAAAACATACATCAACTTCAAACAGCGAAGTGCGCCGCAAAATGTGAAGCTACGACAAGCAGAAAAACGCGACCCGTGTAGATAAATATAAAACACCCCGTGCACCTACACTGTGTGTGTGTGTGTGTGTGTGTGTGTGTGTGTGTGTGTGTGTTTAATGCTCGCCGCCATTCCCCTGCTGTGACGCAATATGCCCGACAGTAGTATGACAATGATAATCATTGGATCGCCAAATAGATGGCAACTCGTTGAATATTCAATTTGTCGCCGAATGTAAACTTAATCTGCTTGCAGTTCAATTTACTTTTTTGTTTTGTTTTTTAGGAAGCCCGCTCTACCCTGTGCTGGCGGTTATGCGGGTCAAATAGTAAAGGATTAACTTTAAAGTGGATTTAATGGCATTACAGGCTGAACACAAATTGACAGTTTTTCCCCCGCGCTGTTTTTGTGACGGTGGGACGGCTGCGAACAACAGCTAAAACGCGAGACAAAAAACAGAGGTTTACAGGGGTGGGGGCGCGGCCCAGCGAAGGGAGGTGAAACGGTCACGGTGGGAGGGGGGGGGGGGGGCATGTAGGCGCGACTGCCCTCCACTGTCGCACCGTCAGTGAGACAACTCAACATGACGCATAACTAGCTGTTCAGTTTTAACGACATATCTGTAATTTGCGAATGGTCGTACGTTCTTTTTTCTCTCTTTCCTTTTTATCTGTTACCCTTATTTTCTTTCATATCTGTACAGTTTTGTTCCTGTGACTGAATGACACTAGGTGACGAGATTTTACTTATTACCTAAAGCTTTCCTGAGCACTTATTAACGGAAATTTCGGGATCAGCCAAGAAAATACGTATTATACAAGCAGCTCTTCATATCATGGTCTGCCATACGCTTCCAGTGGACGTCAAACTGCGATCCGAATGTAGTTTTCTTGCTCACAACCAGTAACACACAAAAATACTTACAGAGACAACAACTGCAGCAAGGAATATGAAATTAAATTAAGGCTGTTGTAATACAGTGCAACGACTAGAAGAAAAGCGAAATTCAAAACATTTAGCAAATATTTGTGAATGTGTCGCATAGTGTATGATGTATTTAAATATAAGTACAATTGCTGTTATTAATAAACTAATCATCTGCTCACACAAAACAACACAACACAACATTTCAGACAGTAGATACTGTCTCACAACTTCGATGGTCTCTGGGGAGGCAGCATTCTGTGACGGAACAGTCGACACGAAGTGTTCCGAATGGCGCCGACGTCTAACGATCAGTAGCTCGTGGCCAGTAGCCATCTTCTGGCGCCCTTACTATGGCTAGGCTAGTATACCGAAACTCATAGCCTATTAATCCATGATGGTTACCAATCAGTAATAAGATCGGTCCATGTGCGGGTCAAGATGCCGCCCCCACAGTGTAATATTGGTTCTTTGACAAAAAAATAGCTTGGCGACCGAAAGCCTTTTTATAACGAAAACTGGCCGAAAATAAAGTTCTTCTGGAAGTACTTTGTTACGAACACGGGAGTCGTGCAGTGAAAATCTGCGACGGACAGTCACCAAATTATCTCCTCGCAGAATGATAAAGGGGTACCGATACTATTTCTCCCTCCTCTACAGGCGCTAATGGAAGCTAAATCTACATACGTAATGAGCAATCCACGATATGGTGCATGGCGGTGGGTACATCGTACCAATACCTTCGTCTTTTTCTTTAACGGTCAAAACCACTGCTATATGTCTTCAGCCCTGTGTCCTCAAATCTCATCTTATTGTCTTGACCTCTACGGTAGATATTCGTTGGTAGCAGCGTAATGACCACCGTCTTCTTTGAATACATGTTCTCCAAATTGATCCAACAGGTTTTCGCGACAACTAGGTCACTCTCATTGAGGTAGCCTACACTTTCTTATGGGCTAGATACCGATCTGTTACGGTTTTAGCAGTGCGTCACTGAATTCGTTTACTGCCTACTGTCAGGCCTACTCGATAAGGAATTCAAACACTGGAACAATACTCTAGAACAGGTGGCACTAACGTACGTATGCGACTTCCTTTGCAGTTCCAGTTTATTTATCTAGAACCGTTCCAACAAACCCAAGTCTTTTACCCCTAAATACGAGGGCGATTCACTAATTAAACGGACTAAATGATGTAGAAAAAGAACCTGCATTTTTACACAATGAGAAATTTACTACTTCTGACAGTAATGCCTTCCTGAATGGAGCCAACAAATGAAAATCTAAGGGAAACAAATCTGGACTGTAGGGACGATGAGGTGTTATCTCCCAACGTTTTCTAGTTGGGCGGTGTGCCAGTATCACGCCGTTTCTTTGACGTCCTCGACGTTTATCTCTTATTGCTGGCTTTATTTTATTCATGAGTATGTTTGAATAATAGGCAGTGTTTACTTTAAGTTGATCTTCCAAATAATTACAAGAGACCCTGGGAGGGTCAACATGACTTTTCGTAGTGTTGCTTGCATTCCGAATTTCTTTCGGACAAGTGAGCTGAGGTGCTTCCAATCCAAGCTTTGTCTTTCAGACTCTGGTTCAAATTGGTGGATCCAAGTTTCATCGCAAGTTAAAATCTTGTTAAGATAAGGATTTCATAGCACACTTCCGAGTGTGTTTTCGTGTGTCGTAGCGTAAATTCTTTAGGGACCCACCTTAAACTTGTTTTACTATACCTGAGCTCGTTGCTGATAACGTTACAACCTATGTCACCATTCCCTGCAACTGTCTCTGCTACAGCTCAATGTAACACGTCGGTCTTCAAGACAAGCAGTTGACACTTCAGCTGGTGGGCCAGGACGTTGATCGTCGAAGTTTACACCGTTTTTGAACTGTCCTATCCAGTTAAAAAGTTTATGCGCCCTCTTACTACTTTGGCCATATTGTAAATCATTCGCTTTTGTAGGCTTCCGAAAGCAAAAAACGGTCACTGAGCGTTGTTCAACTAAGTGGAAATGCAATACTGAGCTTATAAACAAAAGAAATTTTATCCGTCATCTGTTCTCAGCTCATCCCATTGGATACGAAAGTAAAATCGGATACGAAAGTAAAGTCGGATACGAACGTAAAGTCATGAGAGTACACAAAACTACTACTACAAACTGTTTTCTTTCTACATCAATTTGTCCCTCTAATTTATTGAATGCTCTTTTACGATACGACATGACCGAGATGTTCACCATTAATCTTGTAATCACGTACTAAACGGTTCTTTCTCGTTTATATGAATTACCTTACATTTATCTACATTTAAAGAGAGCTGAAATCCAAAAACCTGTTTGTGCCGCTGATCCTGTTTGATAAATGGTTCAAGTACGCTGAAAATAGAGGGACTGGCTTACACCCAATGTTACTTTCGTTTCTGTAAAAATTTCGCCGTCAAGTAACGTATTGTGTTCTATCCGCCAAATATTTTTCGAGTCAGTCATATACAGGGTATTCGGAAATTCGCGTCAGAAACTTCAGCGACTTGCAGGAGTGAGTGAATATATAATATTTTGAACAGAAACCTATGCGCGGACGGTTTCAGTCTAGATGTGTAACGCGTCCACGTATGCTGAGGGAAAGGGAAAATTTGCTTGTCCTGGTATGCAATACGGTACACAGGATGACGTGCGTTATGTCACACATAATGGGGTCCTATGCAAAGCTCAATTTAAAAGACAAGAGTTCTGGCCGCTGCACTAGAAATTGAAGAGACGCCAGGTGGGATGGACAGTGTGTACCAGAACATTTTGTAACGACGTTCGTGGTCGCCACATTGAGCAGTGTGTAATGCTTCAGTAAGTACAGTATGTTGGGTTCTTACTTGCTTTGAAATAGTGTAAACACGTAAAGTTTAAGTGTTAATACAAACAAATGTGCTTAAGTGACGAACAGATGTTTCGTTACGTACGCTTTCGAATTATTACCTAAAAATTGTACTGCGTCACGCCTAATTCAGTTCGTCAAGCAACAGTGGACCAGTGTAACATCTGAACTGAAACCGTCGTAGGACCGAAACTGTACGTTTCCGGACACGGTCTCCTATTGCAAATGTTTTGTACGCACTCCGCTCAGTCCTAGAAGTCTCTAACGGGAATTTCCGAACACTCGCATTTACGAAGACATTCCGCCTGATCGCATCTGACGAAGGATTGCGCTATAGTTCGTACTCTCCGCTTCACAAGATACGGAGCGCTGCAAGGTACAAAAATGTGGATGTAAAATGCTCTGTACTGGTTAGAATCGAGATTTTTGTGCGGGAAGCACGGATGACACCTCCTTCTAACTCTGAGCAGGTGTTTGCGATCTCCGGGACGACACGGCGCGAGGTGTCAGGGCGGGGCTGTCAGGCTGTGCTGTCAGCTCGGAAATTCTGGGTCAGGCGGAAGCTGTGGGCCGGGCAGGGGCGAAGGAAGGGGGCGGGAAGGGTTGGCGCCGCGGCCACGTGTCAGGTTATCGATGTCTGGCGGCGCGGCGCGGCGCTGTTTGCGGCGGGCGCGATGTAAAATGCAGGCGCGGCCGGCCGCCGACACGAGCGCGCCCGTCGCCGTTAAAACGTAATGCCGCCGCCGCCGCCGCCGCCAAACCGCAGGCTGCCCCTGACAGGCCGCGCTTCTGCGGCCCGCACAACACTGCGGTCGCCACAACTCTCCCCCTCCCCGCCCGCCAACCCCCGCTAATCTGGCGCCAGGATTCCCCCACTCCACTCCTACCACCTAGTTCCAGCAGCTCAACTGCTGCTCGCCCGTCACCGATACAACTTCCTGCACGTGTCGCTTGTATCTCTTTCGACATTATAACTCGATATTTTTTTTTATTTATTCTTTTGTTACGAGTCTCGGCTCGGCGGCACACGGGTAAAGTGTCCGACTACGGTTCAATAGGTCTCGAGTTCGATACCCCGTCAAGTTATCGATTTTTGCCACTTTTCATTTCTTTTCACCTCTGCAAATCTTTCCTAATTTGTAGGCCCCCTTATAACTGCGTAAGTCTCATCAAAGATTGCAGAAAGGCCATCCCTAGTAAGGCTCTGTGGAGTTCGAGCCAACCTCCAGACATACGATTACTTCACTCTTTAAACCATTCTGCTGACTGCTTTAATGCGGCCTGCCACGACACTCGCACACGCGCCAATCTCTTCGTCTCATAGCTCCGTTTACACCTGACCACCTCGATTACGTCCCGGATATATTGGAATATTTGACCCCCTACGTCTACCTCTGGCGCAGGTTTCCGAACTCCGTTCCGTGGAACACTGGTACTCCGTGAAAAACTATTAATAACATGCCGTTTTTCTCGACATTTTGACGATACTAATTACTTTTTAATTTTTATTTTTGTGCTCTCAGCTATGATTTAAAACTGTAGTGAACACGGAATAAAACCAGTTATTAAAAAAAAATTATTCACTTTCAAAATAAGCAAGGTGTTCCATCAAAGTACCGCGATTCTCAAAGTGTTCCACCGTAAGGAAAAGTTTGGGAACCCCAGCTCTCGAGTCACGTGCGCTGACGCAACAATTTAAAAAAATGTTGAAATCTGCTGTGGGTTATGTTACTGGTCTTAGGTTTGAGACTGATGTGATTCTACTCTTTCTGGCAACTAATACTGTATCGCCTTGGGAACTGCGCTGGCATTTAGCCGCTCTTTAACTGTTAGTCATAGATAGCTATTAGTGAGCTAGTGCCTCAGTGTGCCTGTGTTTGGTATACAGGTATCTCTATCGGTCAGCCATTTGACTTCAGTGTATGTTTAATAACATCGTACAGATTCACGGTACTCAACGAAGTTAACGTTACGATTTGTGATGCTCGGCAGATTGATCTGGTGCGAACCGCTAGCTCTCGTGTGAAACTCCTGTTCTCAGAGAAGCACTTGCACCCTACGTGTTCAATTATTTGTTGGGTGTATTTCAGTTTCTGTCTTTCGCTTCAGTTTTCGCCTTCTACAGCTCCCACTAGCACTATAGGCGCTATTCCCTGATGTCTTAACGCTTGTGTCTCGGCTCTCTGTATTGTCAGTGTTTTCAATATATTCCTTTCCTCGCCAATTCTACAAAGAATCTGCTCATTTCCTATCGGTCCCCGTAGTTTTCAGAACCTTTCTGCAACTCCGTATCTCGAACGCTTTGGCTCTTTTCTTCTCCGGTTTTTTGCACAGTCCGAGAGACATATCCAAAGAATGTTGCGCTCCATACACGTGCGTTCTCAATAAGTTACCGCTCGAAATAAAGGCTATGTTTGATAAAAGTAGATTTCTTTTAGCGAGGTATGATCTCTTCGCCTGTGTTAATCTGCTACTGATATCCTCCTTTCTTCGTCCATAATAGAAATACCTCACTTGTCTACTATCCGCAATTTTGATGTTTAGTTTATTTTCGAAAGACTATCTACAATTTATACAGAAAAGTGGTTTAACTTATAAGAGCGTAGGGATAAAAGCGATTCAATAATTAATAACGGAGTGAGATAAGAGTGTTGCGGGCTATTCCCTCGTGTTGTTCAACCAGTACATAGATCACGATGATGTACGGAAGTAATGTACAAGGTAAACGCACCTTACTTAATAAAGGAGGTCGTGAAAGGCTACCTACATAAACTACAGTCTTTCATAACTCATAAGACGGACTTACGCACAATTTGTGCCTCACGTTTCGCTCGCTGCTGTGGGAAACATCATCAGAGGCTATGAAGATGTGTTTTTTTTCTCGCCCTTTCAGCATCAAATATTTGGAAGAACTCATTGGTAAGCATAAACAACTCAACTGTTAATTCGCGTGACGTCGGAAAGTCGATGGCAATTCTGCGGTTGGAAATGAATCGTTAAGGGGCTCTCACACGATCAATAATATTGTCGAGCTGTTAATATAAAGACCGCCTGAGGGTGCGTATTGACGTGTTGTCAATACTAGAAACATTGACGAGCAGTATTGATGGACCTCAAAATATTCTCAGTATTGTCAATACGTACTGAACGCGTGGGGTCAAGTATTGACGGTTTGACAATATTCTCCATGCCGATGTTGACAGAGCTTCCGGAAACAGGCATCCGCAGTCAGTGCTCACTGTTTATCTTCCAGTACGCTGTTGTGTGTACCATATGTCAGAGTCAGTTTTTAAGGAGTCTTAACACAAAAGAATTTTAATAGGCCAGTGCATTGGTAATCACTGTTATACTACTTTGGAATGGTTAATGGAGGATTCCCTATGACACTGCTTACTTCATTGATTTGAAAATGTGGTACAGCAGTTTGGAAAAAAACGCTACCATATCGAAAAACAGTTCATATCTCTGCTTTGACTAGAAAGAGGTGTGCGAAATACACGTCAGTTTCACCAACGTATCACAAAGCGAAAAAAAAGGGTTGTACGTAAATTTTCTGAACAGATCCTTGCCAGGCATATGTAACTGTTTCGCAGGTTTCCACAGAATTTTACTGACTGTGCTAGCTCATATCATAGAACTACACTTCGAGCATTAGAATGAGCTGCTTGTCACCAGAAATCTCTAAGTTACTCCTAATCTCTTGTCGAATTGCTACTGTTTCTTTCACCAACGTATTTTGCTTCTCTGTTTTATCTCGTATCAACGCTAAGAGGCAGGGCTCGCCGCTAAACCATTAAATCTTTCGAGCGCACGTTTCTGACTTGAATCAGTAAATTAACACGTGATCAGTCGCTCCTTTTTTTCCCCAACCATTCTCGGATCCATTTCGTCTTTTTGTTTTCTGTTGCTTGCAAGCTATAGGTGATGTAACTGCAGCAAACGCTTTCTTTCGGATTTTCGACATTTTAACCTCGTAAAATCGCGCTGACGGCTGACAAGTTTTGTCAATGTTATCAACCGTGTGAGGTCGGATCAACATATTGAAGGTTTGGCAAACTAGAATTATCAGTAAAAATTGAACGTGTGCAGGCCCCTTCGAGCGCCGAATTATACCTAAGACCGTGTCCGAAGTTCTTAAAACCAGATCTCACCACGATATTAGAACTTGCTCGCCTTTTTCGCATCTGAAAGCTGAATAGTACTGGTAATGCACTCAATTTTCGGCTTACACGACTGAGTGTTAGACAATCGACAGTCGAGGGCATATTCCTATAACTGGTTTTCTTTGCACCTTCGAATTAGCTCTAATTCAGTCGCCAATTTCTTTTCACGGCGCGCACATGACTGATCCAATCTCAAGGTGTGCGAGAGAAAGTCGACATCGGCGTTATTGGAGATGACACACAAACTGGAGACTGAAGTCGTGTAAGGAGAGATGCCAGCTTCCGTCCCTGTACACGATCTCCAGTTGCCAGGGCACACCAGGGAGGGCGTCGCTGTAGGAAACAACTGAACGGTATTGCGTAGGGCAGCGCCTCTGCTGCTGAGGCGGTGTGGGCCGAGGTGCGCGGTGACCGCCGGCGAAAGCCAGGCCACGCCAGGCCCCGCCGTGCTGTGCTGTGAACGAGGCCGGGCTCCAGCCAGAGGTGGTGATTATCACCGTCGCGGGCCGTTAGCACAACACGCGGCCGCTAAGCACGGCAAACAGCCCCGCTTCGTAGCGCCTCCTCCAAACTTTGCTCTACACACACGGCTCACCCCCTCCTACATTCTGACACTGCGTCAATAGTTGCTCTGTCTCTCTACATTAGCACAAGTAACTCACACTACTTCGTCTCTGTACAATTTTTTCCCCCCCAGGCAACTTTCGTAAATAATATGGTTGTAAATCCATTTCTTTACGGAAAAAATACCGGTTTGTCCTCGCTTTCCGAATATTCGTACGCGAACAACTTGCCTGTGTTCAAATATGGAATTACATTTATACAGGGCTATTACAAATGATTGAAGCGATTTCATAAATTCACTGTAGCTCCATTCATTGACATATGGACACGACACACTACAGATACGTAGAAAAACTCAAGTTTTGTTCGGCTGAAGCCGCACTTCAGGTTTCTGCCGCCAGAGCGCTCGAGAGCGCAGTGAGACAAAATGGCGACAGGAGCCGAGAAAGCGTATGTCGTGCTTGAAATGCACTCACATCAGTCAGTCATAAAAGTGCAACGACACTTCAGGACGAAGTTCAACAAAGATCCACCAAATGCTAACTCCATTCGGCGATGGTATGCGCAGTTTAAAGCTTCCGGATGCCTCTGTAAGGGGAAATCGACGGGTCCGCCTGCAGGGAGCGAAGAAACGGTTGAACGCGTGCGGGCAAGTTTTACGCGTAGCCCGCGGAAGTCGACGAATAAAGCAAGCAGGGAGCTAAACGTACCACAGCCGACGGTTTGGAAAATATTACGGAAAGGGCTACAGCAGAAGCCTTACCGTTTACAATTGCTACAAGCCCTGACACCCGATGACAAAGTCAAACGCTTTGAATTTTCGGCGCGGTTGCAACAGCTCATGGAAGAGGATGCGTTCAGTGCGAAACTTGTTTTCAGTGATGAAGCAACATTTTTTCTTAATGGTGAAGTGAACAGACACAATGTGCGAATCTGGGCGGTAGACAATCCTCACGCATTCGTGCAGCAAATTCGCAATTCACCAAAATTTAACGTGTTTTGTGCAATCTCACGGTTTGAAGTTTACGGCCCCTTTTTCTTCTGCGAAAAAAACGTTACAGGACACGTGTATCTGGACATGCTGGAAAATTGGCTCATGCCACAACTGGAGACCGACAGCGCCGACTTCATCTTTCAACAGGATGGTGCTCCACCGCACTTCCATCATGATGTTCGGCATTTCTTAAACAGGAGATTGGAAAACCGATGGATCGGTCGTGGTGGAGATCATGATCAGCAATTCATGTCATGGCCTCCACGCTCTCCCGACTTAACCCCATGCGATTCCTTTCTGTGGGGTTATGTGAAAGATTCAGTGTTTAAACCTCCTCTACCAAGAAACGTGCCAGAACTGCGAGCTCGCATCAACGATGCTTTCGAACTCATTGATGGGGACACGCTGCGCCGAGTGTGGGAGGAACTTGATTGTCGGCTTGATGTCTGCCGAATCACTAAATGGGCACATATCGAACATTTGTGAACGCCTAAAAAACTTTTTGAGTTTTTGTATATGTGTGCAAAGCATTGTGAAAATATCTCATATAATAAAGTTATTGTAGAGCTGTGAAATCGCTTCAATCATTTGTAATAACCCTGTATTTCCAGACACCGCAACCCGTGTTTTATCAGTATTTGGATGGTGACGTGACTGAAAGAAAGCCACAAACATATGGACTTAGGCTCATTTCACAGCCGTGGAGAGAGTTCTAGGAAGAAGGAAACCATTTAACCCCCGATTACCGAAAGCTAATAAAATTTACGCCTGCTGTAGAATTTTAAACACGACTTTTGTACTTAATTTGCTATGCAACATAACGTCGGAGATCTAATAACGGTAATTAACTGATGAATAACCTATACGTTATGACTTTCTTCGAATAAAATGTGGAGCATTAAAGTTTAAATTTAGTAGTAATTTAACATTCTAGGGTTAATAGCAGAATGGTCACGGTTCGGAGCGCTCAAAGAGGTACTATCCGCATACGAGTTAGAGCATCCCCCATATTTTTTTCTCACAAATTTGTCACACGATACCTGCGAAAGTTTTGTGCACGTGATCTCCCTGTGGCCGCGCACATTTCACACGACGTCGACCACACGATTACTCAGCCGCTCCGACCGCTTTCTACCAGTCTGCTTCGACCACTGCAAAATCGCTGCGGTAGCGGCACGGCTCGGAAGGTAGGATCACGGAGAGAGCCGTTCGTGGTCGGAAACATCAGAAATCGCTAGGATGAGGGAGGAGCATCAGAGATTACTCTCAGTTTCTTGTCACGAAGAAACTGCAGTCCGTGTTCTGCCGATGCGACGGTGCGTTGTCTCGGTGAAAGAGCGTATGTGCAGCCTTTCCGGCCGCTTTTCACTCAATGCTGTTTGTTTTGTTTTGTTTTGTTTTAGGGCGCAAAAACAACTATGGCCATACGCGTCCCATGTCATAAACTTAGAACGCTAATGCGAAAAAGGAGTTAAAAGCGACTACATCTTAAGCCCAATCGATGGAAGGGGAAGAGAGCTAAGAACAAGGACTTTCTCTTGGAGACTAGTCTACAAAATACGCCGTAGAGACAACAAAGGTCGCGAACTTGAGATTAAATATCCTTCGCCATATAGCTGCGACGCGTGAGAAATAAAATGTAAGCGCGTCGCTCGCCACAACGGTCGACAACTCAGACGGCAAACATACATTAGAACGTAAGTGGTTAAATGAGCCTATAGTGGTGCGGGATCCCCACCTAACAAAAGACGATGGGTATTTGCGCAATGATGGGTGGAGCTCGTTCCTCGGTAGGGTGCGCCTGTCACTGTGGAGCCCTTTGGAGCGAAGTTGGTGAGGATTACGTCATCGCTGTATCAGAATGTCGCTTCAACCATTTTTTTCATCGTTGAGTGTGCGAGCTTCCATTGAGCTGACTGACACTTCGTTTCACGACTGAGAAATGGCACCCGTGTCTCATCTGGTGTCACCGTAAGATGAATAATTCATACCGATATCTGCGATTTTCTATTCTATTCTACTCTTTATCCGGTTGCTGAGCGAGGGAGGAGTTACTGTCTTTATGCATCTATACGCGCCATCATCTCTCGCAACTCATTTTCTGATCCACATGCGAGATATACGTACCGTGATCAAAGCAGAACTATCACAAAGTATTTCTCGAGTAGTGGTTCTCTACAAATAAGAGATAGAGAAAGCAACTGGAGCCTGCCGTTTGGTACAGAGACTGGGAGTACACTGTCGAAGCACAGTCTACGCAGAGTGTGTAAGACGTCTGTCTGGACTATGTGATGGGAGATGTGTGAGTTAGGTGAAGTATGGCGTGGAAGGGGGCAAACTGATGAACGAATCCGCAACTTCTGCGTTTGTGTAGCGACTCGTACACCACGCATTCACCGAAGCACACACCAACTTCCCCTACAGATAGCATCATGTTTGAATAGTTGGGGAAATACTTACCGCATTATCCTATTTGATCCATTAGAAATGGTTTGTGAAAGTATGCAGCTGTAAAAACAATTGGTTTATTCATAAATAATTTTTCTGTTGCCGGTCACAATTTTCTTTTATTTATGTTCTACACGAAGCGTTTCGGGAAATAATTTCCATTTTCAAATGCGTTTTTCTCCGTGTAATATTCCATTTTTCGTAATGTTTTTTATGTATGACGTTCTGCATTGTTCTGTTGACCTTACTGCAATACATTTAAGAAGGCGCAGTTCTTAGTTGATTATCTATAGTTGATTATCTATACGTACGTTGATTATCTATACGTAATTAGTGACGAAATTTGGTAGAACTTGCACTTACAATTTCCTTATGGTACATATGTGCAGTCTCTCGCACATGTTAAACGTCACACACAATTTTCTGCGCACAGCATACATCGAGAATAGCAAACTTAAATAAACAGTTACAAAGTTGTTTTTAGATGCAGTCAAAAATGTGTGTGAAATCTTATGGGATTACAGGTTTTCCACAGAGTATGATATACTTTCGAACAGAGGGCACTTATCTTAACAACCTGAATTGTAATTCCCTTATGTCTATTTACAATGGTGCTTACTTCTGCGTGTTACCGTTTTTATTTAAGTACGATGCTTCGACAGTATACTTAAATAGAAACAGTAATACACACGTAAGCACCTGCTCATACTCTGTGGAAGACCTGTAACATTATTTCTGTTGACTACATCTAAAAACATGTCTGTAACTGTTTATGTACGTTTGTTATTCTCAACGTATACTGTGCACACAGAAAAAAATGGTTCAAATGGTTCTGAGCACTATGGGACTTAACATCTATGGTCATCAGTCCCCTAGAACTTAGAACTACTTAAACCTAACTAACCTAAGGACAGCACACAACACCCAGCCATCACGAGGCAGAGAAAATCCCTGACCCCGCCGGGAATCGAACCCGGGAACCCGGGCGTGGGAAGCGAGAACGCTACCGCACGACCACGAGATGCGGGCAAGTGCACACAGAAAATGGTGAGTAATGTTTAACATGTATTACACGCTGCAAAAAATGGAACATAAGAAAATTAAGATGTTCTGTCAAAATTCGCCACTAAGTACATAAAATGATAATCAACAAAAGAAGTTGCGTTTTTTCATATTGCAGTAAAGTCAACGGGACGATACTGAACTTGACATATCAAAAAATTACGAAAAACTGGAATGGAACACAGAGAGACACGCACTCGAAAATGAGAATCATTTCCCGAAATGCATCGTGTAAAACATGAATAAAATAAAATTGTGACTGGTAGCAGAAGAGTTATTTGTAAGCAAACCCGTCATTTATAGAATACGAGGCGAATATTTGCAGCCACGTCCACGGCATGTCTCTGATGTTCCTTTTATCGACTGGTCTCACTGGCGTTCGGTCTAACCATTCAGCGAGAGAGAAAAAGGCAGATAGAGAAGTCTGAATCGTGGTCGCAGTCGTATTACAATGGGATCGATCTCGACAATATTGGCGGACTGGCGATAGCAAGTGTTCTTTACGTGGAGGAAATGCTGCACGGAAATAAAAACAAACAAAAAGGACGGTGGTAGGGATGACGGGTGAAAAGGCCGCGGTGAATGGCGGCGGGTTCTTTCGGCGGCCGGGCCGGAAAAAATGGAGCGCCTCGCGCAGTCAGCGGCGGTGAATAGGGCGAGGATCCGGTGCGCTGGCCCGGCCATTGTGCAGGCGGCGGCAGCCTGCGGGGGCGGGGGGGGGGGGGGGTCACACCGACACGACGAGCTGCAGGTGCGACACTCGTGTTCTCCACTGGAGCGATACGTTACGCGATGTGACTTAACATGCGAAGGCAGCACAAATCAGGCTGCTGCTTCAGTGTCAGATGCAATCGTAACCTCTTTAAAAGGCGAAGTTACTGAAGCTTGTAATTTAGAAACACTGAAAAAGAACAGACACTGAAAAAGAACAGGAGGTACTGGGTGCGCGAGAACAGTGCGATAAATGCAGCGAGTAACCTTAATATTTATCGACGGCCGTGCCGCAGTGGTAACACGGGTTTCCGTCAGATGGCCGAAATTAAGCACTGTCGGGCTTGGCCAGCACTCGGATGGGTGACCTTTCTGGTCTGCTGAGCACCCCTTGTGGGGCTATCTCATTCAGAGACGGCGCCCCCCCCCCCCTCCAGTGACGCCTGCGCGCTGGAGACGACACGGCGGTAGGTCGGTGCCGCTGGGCCTTCCGAGGCCTGTTCCAATGGAGTTGAGTTACTATTCGGACACTATGAAATTTTTACTTTGTAGCATCATAATTTTATTCTTAACGAAACAAAAAATGTATGCAAGTTAACATAATAACGTATACGTACTGTAAGTAACAGCCTAAACTTTATTAATACAATTTGCAGTTTTTTTTAATTACGTGATTTAAAAAAATATTTTGAAGTTATTTTAATATTCGGACACTTTTTGCAGAACTATTATTTCAAGACAAATTTTTTTTGAAAAACGCATATTTCAATCTATTGTCGGGTAGTAATTCTATTATATCACCTCTTTCAAATGCTCCGGGATACTGCTAATGATAATTTTTAATAGTCTGTACACACACCGTCCCATTCTTCTTTTCACACACGCTTCATACTTCTCTAGGAAGGAAAATATTTCTAATACGTCACTCTAATTCTCCCCAAACTTTCTCAATAGGGTTGACGTCTGGTGATTTACGTGGCGGTTGTAAGGCTTTCGGGCAACTGTACAAAAAATATTTCTGCCTAATGTTTATGGTCACTGTCATGGTAAAACTTGAATGTCTCTGATACCGTATTTTTTCAGGACTTTGGCGTAAATTGTTTTCAGTACGTTCAGCTACACATATTTGTCCAAAATACTAGCGACGAACACTAATGCGCCGGGCGTAAATGAGGAGCCACAGCCCCCAGACAAGAACACTGCCGCCTCCGTGGTTTACATTCGTCACTTCCAACTGTTCATTCTTCCGCTACACCAATCTTCGTCTATCCGATCCAAAAACGTTAAATTTACTTTCGTTGGTAAAAAGGACCTCGTTCCACTGTTCCTTCCTTCGTAACAGTGTCTATAGCCAAGTCCATTCTCTTCATTCGATCATGTTTATTTACATACGGTTTCTTCCTGGCCACTCTTCCCGGTGTCATTTTCGTTCAATGCTCTGCGAATCTCTTGTGGACGTACCTCCTGTCCATTCTCCTTTAGAACCTTACTTGCTAATTTTGGTCACTGAGTGTAGGATACTCGTTTTTTTTTTTTTTTTTTTTTTTTTTTTTTTTTTTTGTAGTAGATTCGTCTTGTCAAGTGCATCAAAGTTCTTTGATTGTTCCTTTTGAGCTGTAGGGTCAATTCGGTTCTCGTCTTTGAATTGTCTAGCGATATCTGCCACAGTTACCTAACTCATGCTGAGCATGGCAGCGATTTGTCTATATTATTTACCACCCGCGTTATGAAAAATTACAATTTGTCGTATATCAAGACTGGTATTAGTTTAGCCTGGCACTGTACCGCCTGGAAAGTCAACCGCGCTTCTAAACAAACACTGCGCTGCCAACTGTTCGAATACTGAAGTGACGTTAAAATCGAACAGGGTTTTATTTACATCGTATTATGTAACAATTGTTATAAGATCTGTAAAAAAAGTTCATTGGCCTGCTACCTTTGAGAATGGGTACAAATAAGTAATCTGTGTTTTCTGAGGAATACATAATTATATGTATCATGAACTAAAAAAAAAAAAATTTTAAAGGTACTTCCGTGTTTTATATTCAAACAACTTATGGGCTTTCCACATATAGAATTTAACCGTTGAAATGTAAACCGGTGAACACACACCACAGGAAGACTTAACAACAGTCTGAAGGTGAAAGTGGTTTTACCAAGCGCCGCTTCTGTTCATGCAAGCAGGTGTGTAACTTGGTGAGGCTACGTGTTGACTTGGAAACAGCGCTCAACTACTCTATAAAGCACTGTCTGTCCTAGAACAACGACGGTTACCTGCCGGGTAGTGTGCCTGTAGAATCACAATTACTTTTTATTATGTTGATACGAATCACTAACCAAGTACAAATACATGGTACGTGAATTTATTATATAGTGAACATTCAATATATTTGTGCATGGCAGGCAAGCAGGAGCTAACGTGAATAATATAAGAGGGAATATTCTAGTCTCAGATACTGCTGGCTAGACTAATGGGTAATTAATTTCGTGACAAGTAAACACACTCACCAAATGTAACCCCTACATAACTACTTTAGAACGGCACTATGGCCGAAACAAGAGTGTAGCAAAGAAGAAAGATTACTAATTAAAGTATTGCCGCTACCCTGGAATTATTCGTTATACAATGTCATATGTATGTTTTTATGCACCTTTTTTTTTTTTTTTTTTTTTTTTTTTTGAGCAAATGTAGCTATTCTCGTGCCAAAACGCTCCGATATTTTATATTCATTTCAGTTTGTTTTCCGCACCAAATTACGAAAGAGGCATTTTACTGAACTTTATATGTAGTATCGTTTTTGCCAACATTTTGTTAATAAAAGCAACTTAAAATTTAGTTATTGGTTACGTTGCGTTTTCGTTTGTATTTTGTGTAATAATTCTTAGAAAGAAGATAGAGGCCGTTATTCAGTGATCGTTTCGAGGCGTGGGCAAAAGAGCGAATCAAAATTAGCATTAATAACGAAAGACGCGATCTGTCAACTACGACAAGCTGCAGCTGAACCGCGCGCGCATCGAACGCACTGCGGCGGGCAGCGAGTTGAACGGCTGTGACGTACCCGCGCCAACCACCGCTGTTACGAAACAATTTTCTAATCGACGCTGCACGCTGCCGGCAGCAGAACCGATGCCAATAACGCGACCGGGCCGGGCGACGGGGGGACACTGTCGAAAAACAGACCAGGCAGCGCGGCGTTTTAAAATATGCGGCCGAAAAGCGCGCGCGGGTTTTAGCGCGCGCCGTACCCCTCTGTGAACTCGGCGCGAGCATGCTTTCATAAGAATTACACGTCCCGGCGCCGAGAATCGAGAAGTGAATGACGGCGTGTTTTCAAATTAAAGCAAAGCGCGTGTACCGGTCGCATGTTTTAAAATTAAAAGTCAATAGCCATCGAAGCTGGGAGCGGCGAGCCCAGTGTTTGCGAATAAACAGACGCGAAATGAGTTAGGGATGTGTTGTTATTTTAGGTTGCGAAATGAACATAAAACGCGCCGCCCGGAGCTCCGCTCACTCGCCTGTTTACCGGCGGCCGCGGCCGCGGCGGTGCCCAAATATTTCCACGGGCGCCCACGCAGGCCGGCCTTACCCTTACCTCACCTCGTCCTGTTCACGCGAATCGTTCA
This sequence comes from Schistocerca cancellata, assembly GCF_023864275.1. Classification (NCBI taxonomy): domain Eukaryota; kingdom Metazoa; phylum Arthropoda; class Insecta; order Orthoptera; family Acrididae; genus Schistocerca; species Schistocerca cancellata. The sequence continues at coordinate 615,935,464 of NC_064633.1, read as the reverse complement.
CTGTCTGCTGCTATACACACACACACTTGGGGCGGCGGGGATTTACTCCGAGATAGACTGACGCGAGACAGAGAAACGACGGAAGACAACAGTCGCAGAAGTCAACACAAAATTCGTATACATCTAAAAGGGTACGGAAACGTCGGCCGCGACTGTCCATCCCATTGACGAGGGGTAGTCCGAGTTATTTTTCAGAACGTTTTACCTTCCTGAACACGCTGAAATTGATTGACTGCTTGTCTGAATTTCTCTTTCTCGAGTAAAGTGTGTTCAAAGAGCATTTCTTCCAACGAAACGAATACGACGAGTGCCAGAACCTTCGCTCAGTGGGAGAGGGGCCATAATAAGCGGACACGTGTCTCGGTTTATCCGTAGATATTCGGCCGCTTCTGAGAAAACGACGGTAAAAATTTTCGAGGTCATTAATGCACATTTTCGCGAGTAAACAGCCTAGCCGAAGCTGTGTCTCGGTGGCTATCGTCTCGGATTCCCACTTTTGCGCCCCATCTTCGAAACCCGATTATTATTTTTGTGGTATCGATAGGTAGGTGCAAGTTGGTAGGTTGGCACTACGACAGCGCCCTCTAGCCTCTAGCTGTGCACCTCTACGAGCGCCGCTCCAGATGCTGCGTGATAGTTTGTCTGACTACTAGGAGCTCTTAGCGTCGGTACCTGTACGGCTCCGCACCTATGTGCTCATCTGTACGCAAAGTTAAGTAAAAGAGTTGTAACTCATATGCAGTACCGCAGTACTTCACTTTTCCTGCTCCTACTTGCTCCTACTTGCTTCCTACATTCGGCCTACCCTTCTGTTTTCAGGAGCAGACCCACGCGCCGCCTTCCAGGCGGGAACTTCAGATGTTCGTAAATATGTGCGTAAAGTTTCAAATTCGTATGTCTTAAAGTTTAATAAATATATGGATTCGGAATACGTATGTTCTTTTTGGGCCACCCTGTGCTATATACACATCTATTATACAATAAATCTACGAAATTTACTGTCAAACCCAGTTGTAATTTACAATTAATATAGCGCTCTTATATCCCCCACCTTATGTATTAACCTTCTGCGGAAGTGGGTAGATAAATGAATGAAACAAAATAAATGAAAACGATAATCGGGTTTCGAGCATCGGACGCAAAAGTGAGGGGCTGGTACGCTAGCCACTGTGCCACCAGATGAGGCGAGCTTATCGCGCGCTAAAAAGCATCTACTAGGTCGAAAACTTCGAGGTTCGTTCTCTCAGAAACGGTCGCATATCAACAGATAAGCCGAGACAATTGACCCTTCTTCCACTGCGCCAAGTTTCTGGGAAATCGGGTTAGGGCATTCGCCGTGCTCTCGTAGATCCTTTTTTGTCTCGCCTCCCATCCATTTCCTTTATTTTCCTGTTCTGGAACAATACGTGGATCTTCTTTGTTAATCTGTCTTCCGTCCTCCTCTCTAGATGCGCATTGATGGGTAACACGCCTTTTCCAGATATTCGTATGATATTTTAGAGCAGGAGGAGCAGATATATTTCCTTTGTTTCTCTTTCTCTTATTTGGATCTAATAATTTCCGTACGTTTCTTCTATCTATCTTTAACTAATTTTCTAACGCCACTTTGGATCCAACTGTATAATAATGCCTTAAAACCGTTTTTATTGTACAGATTTCTGAGTTTTCACGTAGTCTCTTTTTTAATTTTGTCAGTTCTGATAACTGTTTCTTTTTCCACTTTTTATGTTTTTTCCAGTTTTTATGTTTATATTTTCACACAGGTATTTAAAGCTGTGTGTTTTCTTAATGTTGTCATGCTTTGTTTTAAAAAAAAAATTGAGAGTTACTTTTATTGGTCATGTATTCTCCTTTCCAAACGGTGTTAGTAGAAGTCCCTTCATAGGTATTCCCTACAGTAGTTCTAGTGTGTTCTTTGCATTCTATGAGGTTCTGCCTGTTATTACGAGGTTGTCTGCAGAGACCAAATTTGTTGCTTGTTACGATCTACCCATTTTATGTAGTTATTACCTTTTTGTATTCCTTCCTCTATTTTCCATTCCGTTATAATTTTTCCAGCACACAGTTAAACAGTAATGGTGACAAGCAGTCACCTTGCCTTGACTCCTAATACATGTTGAAAGGGACCAGAAGTTGTCCAAGGAAATTTAACTTTCGGTACTGTGTGTGTAAGAGTCTGTTTCGAAGAGTCAGTTTAGTTATTTCCAAGGTTTCTCGATCTGCTTTAAATTGCTTCCGGGTTTTGATGAGTGAGTGTCTATTACGACAAGTGTCTCAGGCTTGCAAGCGGTAGTGGCGAAATTGTTAGCAATGTTTTACATGTTACCTCGAAAAGGAAGTCAGGTACTTAATTTTAGTTTGTATGCAGCTACGTGTCTGCATTCCCGGTACGCACTGAAATCTCTGCAGACGCCTTTAGAGAAACCACAACAAAATCGCACAATCCATTTCTAAATTTGAATAGGAACCGAGCTGCTACAACACATGCCGAGTAGATGGAAGTAAATGAAAACAACGCTCTATTTGGAATTTGGACTGGCATGACAGCTGCAGCATTTACGCTGTTGTCAAAAACCATCGTATCGAGCGCAATACTATTCCATCAATGGGATAAACCATTTCCCTTTGCTTGCCTGTAGCGACATACCACGGTGCAGTGGTTTGCGGCGAATGTACAGAGGGTGAACAAAAATATGGAAACACCAAAAAAACATTACCATGCCTAAACGCTCGGAATGCATAAGAATGGTTTTCAAGGCAATCTTACACCATTTGCTCGGAAAATGGTGGGGGGGGGGGGGGGGGGGGGGTAGCGATCGTGCACCCTATCACGCGGTTTAACTCTTCGCTACAGTGCCTCTGGAAGTACCGAGCACTTTGCCTAACTTGATTACGGAACCACCCACCATACGAGCGCCAAGAATTTTCCTACGTTCGAATTCACATGGCACCGGCATAACGCACTCACAACCGCGAAGAACACTTATTTCCACGACTGACACTCGCCAAGTATTGAGGGCACTGCATTCAATCATTCGTTCGAAATGTTACTTCCAACTTGGCCTATTTTCTTGTATTTTACTGAGGAAACTGAATATATTATTCAGTTCCTTCCTAATTTCCGAATTCCAGAGTCTTTCTGTTCTCGAACATTCCTTCACTGCTCTCAGTAATCTCACGTCTGTTGCTTGTATGCAACTTGGCCGCGCGGTCTGGGGCGCCTTGCCACGGTCCCCCCGTCGGACATTGGAGTCCTCCCTCGGGAATGGGTCTGTTCACCTATGCAGTTTGATCCCATAAGACCTTATCACAAATTTCCAAATTTTTGTACGCAATTTAATTGATGTGTGTTTATAACCCACAATTCACTTCCGTAAAAAGGCACTGGAAGTGACAGACATTGTCTTAATTTTGTTTCGTTCCTCGTTTCATTTTTGAGACTTCTGTTTATTGTTGCAGATATATTCCTCAAATTCGCTAATCTCTTCTCTGTGTCTTCATTATAGTGATATGTGACAGCGCAACGAAATTAGTGAAGGTGTTTGATCTGTTATATTATTCCATTATTAGTCACAATTTTTGTCCGTACAGGGTGCTTTCCCGTAAAAGCCACGGGTTTTGTCTTCATTTACGAAATCCTCAAACGGTGCTGTTCCAACTCTTACCTAATAAATGCTTCCCCTTCATTCTCCGCCAGATGTCACATCTCTGTTATTTCTTAAGGAGTTTTTTTTTTCTTTCTTTTTGCGGCGGGCAGCTTCTGCACTCCGTCCGCCCCCCCCCCCCCTTTCCACTACATGCGCCCTTGGCGAGACCGATCGCCCACACCCTGCCAGGCCCTGCAGTTGGGCGGCATTTTTCCGCAGTAAACACGCCGAGTGAAGTTGTGTGATGATGCCTCGTTACGATATATCACCCGGTCTAACAATTTTAATTCTTATTCTCCACTCTGCGGACGTGCGAACTACGGTGTGAAAGTGGCCGGCAGAGGCCGCCAGCAGAGGCCGAGCCGCAGCCGAACACGCGGCGCGCAGTTTACAGTCGCAGCGACGCAGCGGGCCCTTGTCAGCTGTTTGGCGGGCAATCAGTGCCTCGTTTATGCCGCGGCCGGGCTAACCGCGGACAATTCGCATCAGAGTAAATACTCGCCGGCGTTTTGACAGCGCGGGATCGCGCGCGTATCGAAATTCGATTACGCGATAATTTATAAAGGTCGCCTGCGCCGCCACCGGCACGGCGCGCGACAGTAAATAGCGTCGCCGCCAGCCGAAAAGGGGCAGCCGAGCCGAGTAGCGCGAGCTGGCCGCGCGGGTTTTACGGCGGCTCTCTAAAAGAGGCGGGGCCTCACGATGTATATATAGATACGTCTACGCCTATACACCGCCATATACATATATATAAAATGGCGCGCTTTTCAATTTTGCGGGACCGCTATAAAAAGGCGGGGTCTGCGGCGGGCGCGAATCTCTGGGCTCGGCCATAAAGGGCGGGCATTACTCCCTTAATCAAGGCCATAACCGTTTAGGAAAGGCTGAGGTCGCGAAAGCGGTTCCGTCGTAAAAGAAAAAAAAGGGGGGTAGGCAGGGGCTAAAAGGGGGGGGGGGGAGGGGCAGGGGGCTAAAAGCGGAACGGCCGAGAGTGTCGGTAGCGCAGGATTACCGCGACTAACCGCCTCTTATAAGCTGCGCGGATTTCTCTGCAGCCGCCACCGTGTTGCGAGCCACTTCCGTACCTTACCAGCTGGTTGTAGAGGGCGCTCCTTTCTGTTACGACCGGAAGGCCTGTCGACGACCACATGCCGCATATTGTAGGAGGAGCCGTTCCACAGTAACGTGACAGGTTACGATAAAAGCTACTCCGCCTACAGACAGGAGTCGGACGAGAATACCGAAACATGGCGAGTAATGCGTGCTTGAGATGCTAGCCGAGCCTGCAGACTGCGCTGTTCTTCTAGACCACGAACGGTACTGCTGCAATGTCAACACTTTGGAAGTGTTCAGTCGTGAACAGATCTGTTTTTCCGGCCGCTGTGGCCGAGCTGTTCTAGGCGCTTCAGTCCGGAACCGCGCTGCTGCTAGGGTCGCAGGTTCGAATCCTGCCTCGGGCACGGATGTTTGTGCTGTCCTTAGGTTCGTTAGGTTTAACAAGTTCGAAATCGAGGGGACTGATGACCTCAGATGTCAGAGGCATTTGAACCGAGAACTGTGTTCTGTGAAGGTCGAGTGCGTTATTTCGGAGCTCAGTCCATTTGAACTTGTGCAAAATGTCTCCGCTCGTATGGTGGGCGCTTTCTTAACAAAAGAAGCTAAACTGTTTCGTGTTTCGAGAGACATCGGATCTAAGATTTATAGAGCATACAGGGAACGCGGAACATCACGAGTCACTCCACATGTGTGTGGAGTGAACGTGACGAACGGTCATTCGAGGGGACAGCAGCAAAACTCGGTGAAGAACTGGACGTGCAGCTCGTCATCCCTGGCAGCCGAATGGAGCTCCATAAGCACGGAATTCCAGGGTGAGTTGGCATTCCGAAATCACCCACCAACGACGCAAATACCCTCAGAGGACCACGTGGTGCCGAAGCCACAAGAACCTGTGCTGTACAGCAATGGGAGAATGTCAATTGGACCGATGGGCCCTGCTTCACACTGTTTCCACCTTATGGACGAGTTTATGTCCCACGAGTGAAACATGGCGGGGATTCGGTGAGGATATCAGCAGCCACGGTCCCTACGGTTACACTACTGCCAGTGATTGCAGTACCTTTCTGGCTGACGGGGTCTACCCCGTGGTGCAGTGCTCGTTCCCCTGTGGTGGTTCTGCTCGCGCATCTCGTCTGCTCCCGGACTGGTTTTGCGAGCACGAGAGTGAACTGCCGCGTCCCTTCGTGCCCAGCACAGTCACCAGGTCTCGGTATTACCCACTTCCACCATCGTTACCCGAACTTGCCATTACATTGCGGGAAGTATGCTGCAACATTCCTTTGGAAAGCATACGGCTTTTATTTACCCATTACGAGGGGAAGGCTGGAATCTGTTCTCAACGCCAACGTGTTTCCTACACGGTATGAGGCACGGTAATGTGTTTTGTTTTTGGTGTTTCCACATTTTGTCAGACACTAAAGTCTTTCACCAGCTTTTGTTATTATGACTGGGAATGTTTATCTGCCGTTCTTCGTGTATACTGGGTTAAACCACAAGCTGAGGACGACCTGTAGAGATAAATATTTACAGATTTTCCAAAGTAGTTATCTGATTTTTTTTATTCCTGTTGTGAAGTAATTTGTCCCAATTGCAAACCTAATTACCGTCAGAGATATGTTCCAACAGATGGAGTATCCGCTGTCGTCGATACAATACGAATAAATGCAATCTTGCCGCCAGCGCCCTAATCTCTCGTCCCTCCCTCCGGCTCAACCTCGTCGATTATGTGCCTAAAGAACCGAATACGAAAATTAGAAAAATTGTAATACTGCATATCTAATCTGCTAGATATAAAAATGACGGAAATATAGCTTAGGCGAAAGCTGAAGCAACCGGTTTCTTAGACAAAAGCTTTATTTCTTATAAAATTTCGAGCGAAATAAATGCCAAAAAAAAGCACATGAACAGCTTCGTGGTCAATCAGGCCGTATCTGAGCGTATTATCGCCCACTAACTGTTCATTATAGAGGTAGTTAACAAATTACCTCCGAGCCTCAGTAAAGAGGGACACGGCTCTGCTAGGGGGAAAAAAAGTGAATGGAAGCAATGAGGAGTGGGGTGGGGTGGGTGGGCAGCCGAGACGCCGGAACGTTTCGTTGAGCCAGGGCGCCGCAACACGTGTAACCGCTGGCGCCAATTAGCCGGTCCGGGCTGCTCCGGCCACGAGAGAGCGGGACTGAACAGGCCCCCCCCCCAGCTGCCGCGCGCTCCGCGCCTCTGCCATGTTGGCAGCGCCGGCCTGTGCGGCCGGCCGCAGCTCTTTTGTTTCGGTGCCAACCGACCGCTACGACACAGCAGCCGCCTAGCCAGCCGCAGACGCTCTTTTGTTCTGTTTTTCTTTTCTTCCCCCCCCCCCCCCCCGTTTTTTTTTTCCTTCTCGCTGCCGCGTCCTCCCGGCGTTCCCCATTCCGCAAGGTAAGCGCCGCGCGGCTGCTTCAACTCTTCTGATCCTCTTTCCTTCTTCTTCCCCCCCCTCCCTGTTTCTTTTTTTTCGCCTTTTCTGCGCTCTTTTTCTGCCCCGGCGCGCTGTTCAACATTAATGGACGTGGCCGCTCGCAGACCTCCGCCGCGCCGCGAACGCCGCACTAAAGAAGGTATTTTACAGCTACCGTCTTTGGCTGGGAGCTCGCTCGGTTTTATAGGACGGCATATCCGCACGCAGAAGCCGGCCACAGCTGACGAGGGCGCGGCGGCGACAATCCCTGGCTGCGCCAGTTGCCGATTCCCTCTTTGCTCGCGCCTTTATCGACCCCTCCCCACCCTCGCCTCCTGGCTCGTTTCGCGGCGATAGCAGCCCGGGCTCCGCTGCGGGGGGTCGGGCGGAATGGATTCTTCTTGCCCTCCCCGCGGTTGCGACCGCGCACCCCCGAAAATGTGTCGGCTCTTTTCCGTCCCGGCGAGAGAAGTTTTATAAAAGTTACAAGCCGCACAGTTCTCTGAGCACAGCAAACTCGCGGGGCGGTTACCGCGATCACTGTCTCCGTCCCCATTCGGGAGAAATAAAAACTCGATTGCCCGTAACGCTACAAAACGTCGTCTCCGGTACCGAAACACTTGTATTCGCCTAAACTGCCGCGTCGATATGCTGTGAATGACTGGTCTCTTGCGAGGTTGTTAATTATGAACTGGCTTTCGGTTTCTTAGGCCATCGTCAGATAACTTCATACCAAACAGATAGTCCACACAACTTCAGCGAGAATTCGTAGCCTACAATGATATGACATTTTATGACTATATGACTACTACACACAAGCATAATGTAAAACCTAGAGAGACTCCAAAAAATATTATATTACAGTGTATTCAAATATTAAAACTAGATGAATGTATAAGCCAAAGGGACAAGTGAGTAATGGCACAGGCTACAACGTAATATTGACAAAGTGCTCAATGTGATGAACAGGCCGAACACAAGGAGGGGAGGGAGGGGGGGGGGGTCGAGAAAGAAGTCTGTGAGATGGGCGTGGAACTAGAGAAATAGCAACTGGCTACAGCTATTTTATTAAGGCTAAGTAATGGTTTGGTCATTAAGGACTAGGTCACGGTTCATTGATTGTCGTATTAATGGTCAGAATTTCACGCAACGTTAGTTTTCTCCCTGTAGTTCCTTTATTGCGAACATCAAATTTCACACCATATGAGTGACATTCATTCAGAGCATGTTCAGCAAACGTGGCATCTTTCTTTTTCAGCCTCCAGCTGCTTTCATGCTGAATCAGTCTAGTAATTACAGCCTGACCTGATTGAGCAACATATAATTTGCCACACGGATTGCAGGAAATTCAGGCCTAAGAAGCCGAAAGCCGGTTGATAACGAACTACTGAATAAATGTCATTGTGGAAAATTAATACTGTGTATTCAAGTTATTAATACGCCTATGTTCCTCCGAGAACTGACGGAATGTTCCATATAGCTGAAATTTATCAGGGGAATAAAAAATACTGTTTGTACATGCCTCATTTGTACATTACAAACCTGTGTTGTTCAGACATCACAGAACTATGTTGCTCATCACAAAAAATGAGAAAGTAGAAGACAAATACTGTATTAATAACGTAAGTACTAGACCAGGGAACTTACTGGTTCTAAGCACCAATAAGAAAGTTTTCACAGGTTGATTCCTGCAAAGAAGAAATGAACAACCAGCCACTAGTATGGAAACAGCGCAGAGATTTAGGACCGCCAGCTTTGTGTTCAAACGCCTGCTCACGTTTGTATTATATTTGTTGAAGAAAGAGCCAAAAACTAATGTAAACAACAACTATTGTAATATAAACGAACAGCCATCTGAAGATATACCTATCAATTCGAAACCGGTGACGGCGCTATTTGCGTAAATAAATAGCATTATTAACATTGTTTGATTGCTGTTTTCTTGTTTTCAAGGATCAACATTGTAGACCTTCACGGTCTCAAAAACGTCAGTTTTCGACAAAACAACAGAAAGAAAGTTTTCGTTCCTAGTCCCATTAAGACTACGTCTTATTTGTGAAAATAAGAGGGTTGGAACTTAAATAGTGCTCTGTTCGGTCGATGGGACTGGGAAGTACTGTACCATCCCCAGACTTAAGTCACTGTGACTTTGATTTGATTTCGAATATTAAGGAACCACTTCGTGGCAGCCTCTTCAGAACTGTTCCAGAGAGTCGACAGGTAGCAGACCGCTCCATTCCCAACATCGACAGAACAGCCTCTGCTAACGGCATACTACGCCTTACACATCGCTGCCAACGGGTTCTACACAACGCTGGTGACTGCTTTGAAGGACAGTAACAGGTGCAAACATGTAACTCTTTTGTATCGGTTGTGAATAAATAGTTGCCACTATTTACGTTCAAACCTACGTACAAGTACAGAAATATTCCTTCTTCCCGGAACGTTTGTGCCTAAGCTGGTCGTTCACAGAGCCCCTTCCAAGCTTCTCTTTTCTCTCTCAGCCCATCATTCAGCATCTGCTCCCTTTTTAGTCCTCTTTGGTTCACATCACTTGGTCTCTCCATCTTGTTCGCGGTCTTCAATTGCTCTTCGTCCAGATTCTGTCCTTACTAAGGCTCTTCTCGGAAATGTTGGATTTCTTTTAATGTGTCCAAACCATTTAAACCTGTTAGTCTCCATGGTTTCTTTTTAACGAACTTTATCTGCACGGTGTTTTGTATTATTTCATTCCTCATCCTGTCCCTTCTCGTCTTACCGAGGACAACACGTAGAAAGTGCATCTCTGTTTTTGTTTTCTGCTCAGATCTCTCTTTGTCTAAGTCAAACCTTATGATCCAGAAGTCACACTTTTCTGTTTTCCTCGATATTTCATCCGTAAGGTCTCCTTCCTTGGTTAATTTACTTCCTAAATACTTCTTTCGTAATTTTTCCATTGCAAATTACATCATTTCATTTTTTTCATTTTTCCTTACTTCGTTACTTCAGTTTCTGTTAAGGTGATCTCCATGGCTGCTTCTTCAAGTACACTCTGCCAGGTGTTCAGTTGTTATTCCAACTTCTGCTCATTTTCTTCCCAAATTACCACAACATCTGCATATGCTATGATTTTCACATCATCCTCTGTTGACCCTTGGCGAACTTAATTTATGATGTTGCTCATGAATATATAGAACTGTAGCCAACAATAACCACTTCTCTAATATTTTAAATTTCGGACCTCCAGAGATAAGCACTGCACAAGACAATGCGTCATGTACTAACTCATGTTAGGATGACTTTGTCTTCCACGGTTTGGCACCTGGATCAAGTCTGGCGACATGGAATACAGCAGTGCGTGAAGAAATGGTGTGTAGAAACTTATCCATTTCCACTCTTCAGCTGTGAACCAGTCTGTTGTGTTACTGAAGATTTGTGACTAAGAGCATAAAACGCAGGCAAGAAACCTGCCTACATTGTTCACTCAAAATGCTTTTATACTGTGTTGGTGATGAGACTTAGGATGGTGTCCTTCTCCTTGGAAAAGTGGTACCCTGCATAAGAAATGTGATCGTCTTCCTGAGTCTCATGAACTATATCGATTTATCGCACTTCTGAAAAAATTCATGAACGCTTTTCTGTGCTTCTTACGCCGAAATTCTGTAGTCTCTTATTAGTGACGACTAAATGCTTTATACTGGAGATAAAGTGCCAATGCTAATGCAAGTTGTCACCCGAAATATTAAAAAATAAAATAAAATAAAATAAAACCTTGCTAAAGGGTACCTAAACGCCACAAAGTTTGACTACAGCTGGAGACCGCCAATATATCGGCGTAAAAGCCAAAGTAAAGTGTGTCCCACCACCATCTTAAGGTGAACAAGATTTTCAACAGCAAAGGCTAGATTCTGAACATGCAGTTAACAACGACTGGGTGTTGTTTATACTTTCAATAAAAAACAAATGTGTCTGTATACAACCAATTACCGCCTCAGCCAGTCATTTTGTTCAAAAATGGTTCAAACGGCTCTGAGCACTACGGGACTCAACATCTTAGGTCATAACTTAGAACTACTTAAACCTAACTAACCTAAGGACACCACACACACCCATGCCCGAGGCAGGATTCGAACCTGCGACCGCAGCAGTCCCGCGGTTCCGGACTGCAGCGCCAGAACCGCTAGACCACCGCGGCCGGCAAGTCATTTTGTGACACGTCTAGAGGTACATAGGTAGTCTTCTGTCCTTGAAACAAAAACAAACGGAAACTGATACTTTAATACATTTATTGATTCGTGGGTTCTCATACAGCGAAAAAAAGTTTGAATTGACTGAGAAGTTCAAGAAATTGTAACAGGAAATTTTATTCCTGTACGTGGTTATCTATACTAGCAAAGCTTTAATGCTACAACAAACCTGTGCAATTTTATCACCTTTCAGGCGCCAGCAAACATCAAGGTCAGTACAGCGCGTCTGTTCTTATTTTATTTCTCCATCCACGATACTGGCTGACAATCACTTTCAAGCTGCGGAAGTGTCCACCTGTTATCAAATGTCCCGCGGGCAAAGTTTAGAAATGCCTCCGCAGCCGCTCGGATGCTAGTTGAGAGAACACAGCCAGTTCGTCGGAACCTGGGGGCCGGGAAGTATTCCGCGCACCGTTACACCTGCTTGCCTTAACCTCGATTTCTTCCCACCCGCGACGAAAGCAATTCAATTTCGCGGGAAAGCGGAGTTATTTTCCCCGCCCCTGTTCCTCCTCCCATTTCGCAAAATAATCTGCGGCGCGAGCGCACGGACAATGGAGTGAAACCCTCGCACGAAGGCATTAAGACATTCTCCGGCCGCCGGCGCGCAGATCTGTTCGTGATCTGCGAGCGAGATTGCGCTCTCTCTGTCTCCCCAGACCGCCGCGGCGTGGCGCGCAGATCGTGCCTGCCGAGCATCCGCGCTGGCTGCGCCCTGCTGTTGCTTTCCCTTCCTTTCCTTGCCGTGCCTTTCCTGTTCCCGCTCTTCCCTCCCACCCCATCCCACAGCGTCGCCCCGCCGGCTACAAGTTACAATTACACCGTGGCCGCGTCGAAGATTACAGTGCCGGGCGCCGCGCGCGCACAGGCGAATATTGTTTAAATATAAGTGCCGCCGTTAGGAAATGGGCAATTTGGGACCGCAAGCCCTCCGTGATTGTGTTGTTGGCACTGGGCCGGTAATGTGCCGCTGTAATTACTGGCTGCGCGTGGATGTTACTGCAAGCGTGACAATATCCCTCCCAGGTCCTCCTTTCATTCCGACAGCGGTGCGCTCACACCCACTGTGCGCTGGTACCGGGCGACTCACAAGTCTGTCCCGAGAACAGTGTGCAGCCCAAGTTGCTCGCCTGCCGTCCCTACACGTCCCAGCAAAAGTTTAAACACGCGGAAGTACAAAGGGTCGTGTCGAAAGCGAGCTAGTGTCCTATACACCGCAAGCAGGAGAAGGTAGAGGAAAGGACCGCTAGATCGTCGGGTGTGGTCTCCGTAACTTGCCCGGCAGTTAGAAGAGCAGAGAGCTCTGAGGCACAGTTTTGCTCCATACTAGCTGAGAAACCCAGCGTTGTCCGGATATTTATTTGCAGCTGTGCCCGAGAATTCATACGTATGGAATTTATTTTTTGACCCTTCTTTGTATACAATCCTTTAAGTAGTACGATTGGGGACAAAAACGAAGAGCGTGTTTGCTTCAAAAATACAGGAGAGAGCTACGAAGAGCTGGCCGTGCAAAAATCAACAGCCACGCAGGAGCTGCGAGGAGCGAGATAATGCACGATGCTCTCGATCGCTTTCCGAAATCGTTTTCCAAAGAGCGAGTGCTTGACGTTCTCGATCGACAGTACGTCTCCTCTCACGATCTTCATCAGTCTTTTAGTCGTTCTGGTGTATTCAGAAGGACTCTCGCGGACAGGTATTTTATTCAAAATAAAAATGGAATCAAAATTGTAACGAGTAGGCACCCCAATCACAAATCAAAGTTAATACATTAGTTATCCCTAGCAAAGAAAGTGTGTGTGTGTGTGTGTATGTGTGTGTATGTGTGTGTGTGTGTGTGTGTGTGTGTTTTGTCCTTAGCGCAAGTTAGTTTAAGTTAGATTAAGTAGTGTGTAAGCTTAGGGACAGATGACCTCAGCAGTTTACCACAAATTTCCAATTTCAAGGGGCTAGGCGAGGACTTTCGGAGCGCAGGTACGCCGTAACTCACGGGAAAGTTTCCGGTGGGCGAGGATTCTCGAGGTGCTGGTAGGTCGTAACTTAACTGACGAGTACTGAGCGCAAATTACACAGGGCACAGTTTTCATTCATCCAACTACGTTGCCTTAGTGGCTTAGGTAAGAAGGTGACGTATTTGCCTGGAAACATTTGTCGAGAAATACACTCCTGGAAATGGAAAAAAGAACACATTGACACCGGTGTGTCAGACCCACCATACTTGCTCCGGACACTGCGAGAGGGCTGTACAAGCAATGATCACACGCACGGCACAGCGGACACACCAGGAACCGCAGTGTTGGCCGTCGAATGGCGCTAGCTGCGCAGCATTTGTGCACCGCCGCCGTCAGTGTCAGCCAGTTTGTCGTGGCATACGGAGCTCCATCGCAGTCTTTAACACTGGTAGCATGCCGCGACAGCGTGGACGTGAACCGTATGTGCAGTTGACGGACTTTGAGCGAGGGCGTATAGTGGGCATGCGGGAGGCCGGGTGGACGTACCGCCGAATTGCTCAACACGTGGGGCGTGAGGTACCCACAGTACATCGATGTTGTCGCCAGTGGTCGGCGGAAGGTGCACGTGCCCGTCGACCTGGGACCGGACCGCAGCGACGCACGGATGCACGCCTAGACCGTAGGATCCTACGCAGTGCCGTAGGGGACCGCACCGCCACTTCCCAGCAAATTAGGGACACTGTTGCTGCTGGGGTATCGGCGTGGACCATTCGCAACCGTCTCCATGAAGCTGGGCTACGGTCCCGCACACCGTTAGGCCGTCTTCCGCTCACGCCCCAACATCGTGCAGCCCGCCTCCAGTGGTGTCGCGACAGGCGTGAATGGAGGGACGAATGGAGACGTGTCGTCTTCAGCGATGAGAGTCGCTTCTGCCTTGGTGCCAATGATGGTCGTATGCGTGTTTGGCGCCGTGCAGGTGAGCGCCACAATCAGGACTGCATACGACCGAGGCACACAGGGCCAACACCCGGCATCATGGTGTGGGGAGCGATCTCCTACACTGGCCGTACACCACTGGTGATCGTCGAGGGGACACTGAATAGTGCACGGTACATCCAAACCGTCATCGAACCCATCGTTCTACCATTCCTAGACCGGCAAGGGAACTTGCTGTTCCAACAGGACAATGCACGTCCGCATGTATCCCGTGCCACCCAACGTGCTCTAGAAGGTGTAAGTCAACTACCCTGGCCAGCAAGATCTCCGGATCTGTCCCCCATTGAGCATGTTGGGGACTGGATGAAGCGTCGTCTCACGCGGTCTGCACGTCCAGCACGAACGCTGGTCCAACTGAGGCGCCAGGTGGAAATGGCATGGCAAGCCGTTCCACAGGACTACATCCAGCATCTCTACGATCGTCTCCATGGGAGCATAGCAGCCTGCATTGCTGCGAAAGGTGGATATACACTGTACTAGTGCCGACATTGTGCATGCTCTGTTGCCTGTGTCTATGTGCCTGTGGTTCTGTCAGTGTGATCATGTGATGTATCTGACCCCAGGAATGTGTCAATAAAGTTTCCCCTTCCTGGGACAATGAATTCACGGTGTTCTTATTTCAATTTCCAGGAGTGTATACAGTGATCGTTGACTTCTCAACGTACTCATTTGCACATATTCTTATACATTTATTGTCGTGAGACCGACGTCGCTTGCGACTGGAAGCGGTGTGGATAACGGTC
Source organism: Schistocerca cancellata (assembly GCF_023864275.1). Classification (NCBI taxonomy): domain Eukaryota; kingdom Metazoa; phylum Arthropoda; class Insecta; order Orthoptera; family Acrididae; genus Schistocerca; species Schistocerca cancellata. Next base: position 615,920,413 of record NC_064633.1, on the reverse strand, counting down.
TGCACCTTTCCGCCCACTTTGCCAAAGTCTGAATAGAAAGGTACACCGCATCACATTTTGTCGGATAAAAACATGCAAGATAACTGGTGATGGAACAGCTCACACTGTGGATAAAGCCGTTTACCGTGCCAAACAACGAAATAAACTGTTAACGTCCGGAGGCTTTATCCAGAAAATAAAGCATCTCGTTAGAAGAGAGTGGGACAATGTGGAGAGCCCTTCCAGCGACAAGATTTTCACTGAAGAACAACATGCGGCGAAATACGAACGCGGTAAGCACTATCAGTTGATGAGACATAAAATGAAGGCTGTTTGAAAGTCTAGAAATATCGCATGTGATTCAGAAGGTCATCATATTATACCCAGTACTTTCTTATATGCATCCAAATCTCATTTCGGATTAAAATTTTTATTTTAATTTTGTGCTATTTGCATCTTAACAGATTACAGCTACATAGAAAGCAATAACGTGGAATTATCTCCTTTCTTATTCCGCGTATCATTTCCTACCCAAATGATCAAGGTAGAATAACTGTTGACTTGTAGTTAGGACAATTATATCACTTGGAAGCAAGATTCTCCGCTGTTATTCTTACAAGGGAAACTCCCCACCCACCCCCCTCAGATTTAGTGGTAAGATAGCCCAGTGGGTAGCCGTCAAAAAACTGAACACAGATCAAACATGAAAACAGGAAGAACGTGTGCCGAACTGTGAAAAAAAAGGAAAATAGAAAGAGTGAATGGCCCAAGAAGAGAAGTGTAAGAAAGAGCAGCGTGATACAGCAGAGTAAGTGGTCATGGTGATGGACTGTCCCTCGCGCCATTCATTTTTTTTAACCCCACAACATTATGATTTGTTTGTTCGGTCATTGAAATGTTTGTTCTCTTTCCGTATTCTTGGCAGTTGTCATACTATACATTGGTTACAGAAAATGAGTCATGTTGGTAAGAGAATGTTACTGTCGCAAGTAAATGTGATGAATAGTGACGGCAGGCGAGATACCACACAGACGTTTCACAGGAATTAAAACAACTAACGAACGGGTGTGAACTGTGTTACAACAAAGGAATTCAAGAGTCAAGACTTCCAAATCGGAACGCAACTTCAAAAAATTTAAAAACCTATGTTTTGACATAGCACAGAGAAACTGTGTGATTGTGAAGCTCTTGCTTTCATTTGTTGCAGCTTATGCGACAAACTATTATGTTTTCATCATTTCCTTAGGAGTGATCACATTCACACGAAACCCTATATCGCGTAAGGAGGCCTATCTCACTCACTTACCAGTCGTACAAATTAGGTGCGTCGATAAGATATTCGTATCATATGACACACGTACTATCACTATTGCCGTGTATGAGACACCAAACGTGTTTTGACTTCTCGCCTTGTCATCAGACGTTTATGATTCCCATGCGAAAGTCACTTCCTTTCGGTTGCTAATAGAGTAGTTATGCAGAATTAACTGTCACTTGTTGTTGCAACAGACGTTACACCACGACACAGACACAAAATTTGAATCAAGCGAACAACAATATATATATTGGCACGATAGAGGTTTGGACACGTCTCACCCGCTTGGTAGTCAAACACCGTAACCACGACGCCATTTTCCTTCCCCTTTGCTCTATACTGCACTTCTTGTTCTTGGACCGTTCACTGTTTCTATTTCGCCTTTTTTTCGCACTTCGGTACACCTCCTTCCCGTTTTCATGCTCGATCTGTGTTCAGTTTTTGACGGCCTGTCCGCTGGGCCCTCTTACCACTAAACCTGAGGGGGTGGGTGTTGCTGTGGGGAGTTTCCCTTGTTAGTAAAGAATGGCGAGTGAGGCGTAACACAGTGTACGACGGCTGTCGTGCACACTGACGCAGCAGCAGTGCCAGAAGTTTGTTTTCATTCTTTTCACCTGTACTCAGTGAGCAAGCTTCTGTACGGATTTCGAAGAGTACTGTTTGTAAGTGAACAACAGAATGCCGGATAAAGCGACTTTCTCCTATCCTCTGGCGAAGCACCGCACTCGCCGCGGAGTAGCGTAAACCACAGCCGGCAACCGCTTATTTAGAGCCGTCACGAAGTAACTATCACGTACGCGTGTGTGTGTGTGTGTCGGCAACCATTAATCAGCACAAGCAATTATCGCGTGGAGTGAATTGAAAGCTCTAGAGGTCCTGAAAAATATTCTTCACATCAAGCTATTTATATGCAAATAGCCCGTCTCATTACTTTTCGGTGGCGTTGGGGCCCGGAGGGAGTGTGCGGTGAACACTACACTTAGCTTCCTTCTCAAATTTGACGAAGGTCTCTTCCTCTTTTTCTGTAGCCACCGTAATTACCGACCCGATATTCCCCTTTCATAACGCTACAACGAAAGTGCTGCAAAACACATACAACACACACACGTGTGCGTTGCGTTGCGTGTGTGTGTGTGTGTGTGTGTGTGTGTGTGTCACGGAGCAAAGCTAACAAGCAGAGATAGTGGCGCAGTTCTGAAATGAACTACTACAGACCCACGAGCGCAACGATCAGGAACTAAAGGCACAATTTTCCTTCCCCGGACTGTCTTACCCGAAAACTGAGGTCCCGCCTATTACAAAATCATTTGGAAACTTACATAGATTGTGCAAGCGGCAGCGATAACATGAACATTTCTTGACGCGTAGGGACGCGAAATGTGTGTCAAAATACTAGATGAAAGCTACGAACTTACGTGAATTTGGCATAATGCCTAAGAGGAAAACGGAGTAACCGTCTTGTGAAAGAAATTCTTTGCATTGTTTACGACCTCCGATCAAGCAAAAGGTGTAACCGGTTGAGAGTTCATAAAACACTAAGAAATTACATTACAAACTCAAACCAACTACACGCCGACCCGTCATTTGGACTTCCTCAGAAGTGGAAACTGGTTAGGACTATATTTTTTGTGATCCGATGAAGTAGAAATGCAACGAAATCTTTTTTAAAACATACGAGGTTTGTTCAATGAGTAATGACCCACAGTTTTTCTCAGAACATATTTATTATAAAGCGTCAGAATTTGGTGAAAATATACATCAACATGACTTATCCGTGTGTTAGTTTTCTACGTTCTACGGCCGTATGCCAACGTTGTGGAAGTGCATCTATTCCGTGCCGGTAAAAGCTGTTGTACTGTAGCCGTAGCCACGTTTTCACTCCACGACTGATACTCTCGTCATCTCCAAAGTGTGTTCCCCGTAGAGAATCTTTAAGCGGCTCCAAGTGATGGAAGTCCGAGGGTGCCAGGTCGGGACTGTAGGGTGGATGAGACCACGATGTCCGAGCCAATTTGGCGATGTCTGGTCCTCAGACTCGTATATGGCCGTGCATTATCATGTTGGAGGAAGATTTCTGCTCTATTCTTGTCCAATCGAACAAATCGGAAACGGTTCTCGAGTTTATTCAGAGTCTTCACGTACGCCTCTGAACTGACGGTTGACCCTCTCGGCATCACATCCACGAGAACGACGCTGTGACAACCCCAGAAGACTGCCACCACGACTTTTCCAGCGGAGACGGTTGCCTCGAATTTCTTCTTTCGTGGTGAACGAGGATGATGCCACTCCGTGGACTGCCTTTCCGTTTCCGTAGCAAAGTGGTGCACCCGGCCCTCGTCCCCCGTAACGACCCGTGACAGAAAGGCCTCTCTGCCGCTCTCAAAGCGCTCCAACAATTCAGATCAAATGGCCTTTGTCTAAATATTGTGGTCCGCTGTGGAACCCACAGTGAGCACCTGTTTGAATATGCGAGAGTCTCCGTCATTGCAGACGCACTTCCGATACTGACTGACAACTGTAGAGCCAAGTGTCGCGTTGTGATGCGCCGGTCGGCACGAACAACGGCACGCGCACGATTCGGCACGTCTGGAGCAGTGGCTGCGGCAGGAAGTCCCGAGCGCGGTTGACCACGGAGCATTTCCCGCATTTCCTGCCCAACTATGCTCCTATCAACTGCAGCATCGCCATACACTGCACACAAACGTTTGTGGATGTTCACCACGGTTTCTTTTCCTGCACACAAGAATTCAATAACAGCACGCTGCTTGTAACGTGAATCGTATGTAGACGCTATTTTGACGCTGTACTACGGCTGTGCCATCTGCCAGAACGGTTAGGCGCACAGACAAACATCAAATGTGAAGCAACAACGTTTGTCTACGTATATTAATTGCTTTTTTTTAAAATGGTGGGCACTACTTATTGAACGATCCGCGTAAAAACTTTTCAGGCGTGACAGGGAAGATAAAGGCAACATCGAATGAGTAGTACGCTCGTTGTACGTGTAAACAGCACCGCAGAGCACTAGTATTCAGTATTTCGTACTTACTTTCTTGTACTCTTAAAAATAGCTGAAGCAAAATAATCGTAGGTATGGACCATCATAAACCCACTGAATAATTTTAATAATTTATTGTATAATAACCTAGAGAGAGAGAGAGAGAGAGAGAGAGAGAGAAGGAGAGAATCCAGCCGCGGACAGAGAAAGGGCTACAGAATGAAGTAAGTGTGTCTTAGGAGCGAGACTCGATTCGGGCATCGGCTTGCACAATCTGGCTCGTTAGCCGTGGCAATTAGTTTTAACTGCGGTGGCGGCTCCTGGAAGGCCAGAGGAGGCTGCGGCGTTTCCAACGCGGCCGTGCAGAAAGCAGCACTGCCCGACATGCAGAAGGGCCACCCGCACGTGATACGTAGCGTGCGTCATTTGGCCAATTCGCGGCAACTGATCTCATTTCCGCTCGTTCACAATACACAAAGCCAACGGCCCTTCTTAATTGCGCGCAGATAATGTTTCGCGAACAATGTCTCGTGTGCAGATCTGTAACGGAAAAATAATTTGCAGAGGAGACCTCATCAGTCACACGGAGAGAGAATGTAATTCGACGAGTAAGAGTGTTACCATTAAAAGCCGACTGTAATGAGTACGAATGGATAACACGGCAAAAATACCTACACCGCAGTACGCAGACAACAGAAAGGAGTCGAGAACTTTGGAGGGAGAGGTGGCAGGTACCTTCAAGACACGAGTTCGTGTTATAGCTGCTCTGTCGTGTTCTGTAAACACTCCCCGAGACGGCCAAGCACCACTCCTTTTGGAGAACGCATTACGGTTCGTCGAAACATACCAACAGTCCCAGCTTCGACGCATATTTTGCATACTTTAGTGCACAGCCTCCAGCGTTGCCATCTTTCCGCTATCAGTCTTTGTATATTTCGACTCTCTCGTATTCTGTTGGGTTAATTCTATTTTATCTTTCTCTTTCCGAACAGCCCGCTCATTTGGCAGGGCTACATCTGTTGCGTACAGCAGTGCGTTTAAATTGTCTATCTCCCCCTTCTCGTTATCTGTATCGGCAATTCTACATACACAGGTTACCTGCCGTTGCTATCGTTCGCTAGTACTAGCGTTCTTCAGTCTGAAAGTATCCACAAACGGAATTCTAGCTCATTTGGACACGAACGGGGAAGTATTCGACTGTGGCGTTGTTCGAGAGTAGCCTATTTCTCTGCTAATGTAAAATGTCAAACGCAAAACACTGCAATCTTGATACAGAAAACGGCGGAAAACCGTTTGGAATACAATTCTGTAACTCACATTGGAACGACAGCTATCTTCTTAAGCAGTATAGCCGGTCGTTGTGGCCGAGCGCTTCTAGGCGCTTCAGTCTGGAACTGCGCGACCGCCTGAGCGACATCCTGCCTCGGGCACGGATGTGTGTGACGTCCTTAGGTTAGTTAGGTTTAAGTAGTTCTAAGTTCTAGGAGGGGACTGAAGACCTCAGATGTTAAGTCCCATAGTGCTCAAAGTCATTTGAGCCTTAAGCAGTATAACAAAAGCAACCAAGATCGCAACTTCATACTTGGCCCATTTTGTTACTTTCAGCGTTAGTGGTCTGAAGATGGTCATGTCTGAATGAAACTAGATCGCAGTAGAAATATATTTCAGTTGCAAACTAAATCGTTTTTGTTACACAGTTCTGAATACGGCTTTTGCCAAATACGAAACCAGTCTTGTCACGACGTCATCTTAGTCGATTACCATCGCCCACATGATCTCCTTCACTGAACCACTGATCGACTGTCATAGTTTTAGTGTCTCGTGCACAGCAGTGTCATTAGTGCTGAAGCACCAGGCCAGCTGGTAAAATGTTGGGGTGGAAACAATGCGAATATGTCGATAGAAGCATTCTGACCCCTGCCTGAAGTGATTTACATAAAAATGGTACTAGCAAAATTTTGCAATACAACGCAACAATAATTCGCAGTAGGTTCATTGTCGCTGCGTTCTGAGAATACTTGATACATGCATTGTAGCCGCTGTGCCAAGTCTGTGGGCGCAGTAGTTCACGAGCAGGGTTAGTTTGAGAAGTGCTTGCTATGGCATCGCGGCCACGAAGTGAGATTCGGGCAGTTTTTTGGTACAGCTTCGCGCGTTGTTTGAATATAGATCAGTGCTTTGAAGGAAAGACCCTTGCACTTGGTGATGTGTGTCCACATCGTACAACTATATTCAGGCGGTACAGAGAATTCCAGAGAGTAAATTTCACTCTGCAAGAAGGTGAGAGGACGGGATGGCCACGACCGTCAGTTACAGATGACACGGCTTATGACTCGGTGCCGTGAGATGTCGAAGTTTTCTGAGGGAAACATCGCGACAGGTGACAAGACGTGGCTGTCCTGGCGTGCCGACTGTGACTCAATACAAAGTTTGGGCCTTCGAAGATGACGACACAGCCGTAGCTGTCAGAAAATCCCCATCAGTAAAGAAGAAAATGATAGCCTTTTTCTTTCTTATTCAAATGGAGAGGAATTGTGGAGAGTTGTTTTGGGCACAGAAGACGCTAAGTGGTGCTGGGTGCAGGACAAACTTGTTGAGCACCCTCCCTACAGTACAGACCTTGCTCCTTGTGACTTTGCAATGTTTCCGCACGTGAAAATGAAGCTGAAAGGAGCGCAGTTTTCAACTGATGAAGACCCCTGAGGGCTTGGGACAACGAGTATGCCTTATTCACTACAGAACCTGGGGAGAACAGATTTAGGCATTGGTTTCATTAACACACACACACACACACACACACACACACACACGCACGAGAGAGAGATAATGTGGTGGTACATACAGCACCACACACATTACTGTTTTCTCTGTCGCCTTCGCTGTAATACGGCGGAATGTGTGTGTGTGTGTGTGTGTGTGTGTGTGTGTGTGAGAGAGAGAGAGAGAGAGAGAGAGAGAGAGAGAGAGAGAGAGAGAGAGAGACACAGAGAGAGAGAGAGAGAGAATGAGAACGGACAGAAACAGAAGTACGTTCCTGTTGTCCCTATAAACGCGTTACAACAATTCGCGCGCCTGTTAAGAAATCACGTTTTTCGCAAATGAGAAAAGTTGGTAACCGCAAACATTTGTGTTGGTGCCTCGTTCCGCGGCCCTAGGGCGGAGGGGGGAGGCGGGGGCGGCTGGGAGAGAAGCAGCTGGAGCGATACATCGACGCGAGGGCAAGTTACACTGCGACCCGAGTAATAACAGAGGGGCCGCAGCACTCGTTGGCGCCCAACTTTTATTACGGCCGCCGACAAATTTCCGATTCGAATTTCCTCCCCGCGGCTCGGATTAAGGGCCAGAGAGGCGCCGAAAGTCGCCGAATAAACCCGGCGGAGGCTGCCACAGCAATCAGACGGCAATTACGAGTGGAAATGGCGCGACAGCGCGCGCCCTCCGCTCCCAGTTCACGGGAGTCGCGTTGCGGCCTGCCGCGCTGGCGCCGTAGGGCGGGCCGAGGGCGCGCTACTCCCGCCACTTTGGCAGTTCCTTAAAAAACCCTGCTCCGCGGCGCTCTGCACAACTAGGGAAAGAAAAGACGCAGCCGGCCAGATTTAACCGTTATTTCTGAAGATTTTCCAGCGTGACTGACACACACACACACACACACACACACACACACACACACACAGTGTGAAGACACTGTCAGCCTGAAGATACCGAAGCCACCTCTTCGACTGTTACATTTACTCATTAGCTGTTTTACGTTTTTAAAGTAGTTACAGTCTACATAATTAACAAGTCGCAGCAGCCGATGACCCCTACATCCCGTTTCTTTGGCGGCGTACGTGTTTTGCCTTGGGCCCGAGAGTTAAATGTGTGTGTGTGTGTGTGTGTGTGTGTGTGTGTGTGTGTGTGTGTGTGATTAACGATGTAGGGTGGCCAGAAACAGTCTGCACAGCTTGTAAGAGTGTTGATGTTAGGTTGTGCTGAGAAATAATTGTTGGGAAAAAATTCGATACGTTGCGCCGTTTACGATATAATTAACACTTACCTTAGTCAATTAGATCGTTGGGCGTGCAAATTCTAGCGATCTGCTGGAAACGTTGTCACCAAACGGATTCTTCGTTTTCTATCCCATAACCGAACGAGAGAGCCATACAAAAATTGGACATGGGACGGTAGTAACGTCCGAATCCGATCCAGAGGCTGAGCAGAAAACAACTGACACTAACTGCATCTGCCGGGCCGTTTGAACTTACTGGGAAACGGTGTAACGTATCGAAATATTTTCCCTAACCTTTAATTGTCAGTACAACCTACTCTGCAACACCATTACATGCTTCCCTAGCGGTTTCTGATCACCCTCTATACAATTAAGCTGCTCAAAGGCGTGTGAAAGTGTACTGGATGTACACCAACAAAGTATTTACGTGCTCAAATATTGCAAACATATAAATAAGAAAGGCGGTTCACTGAAATATTGTGCAGAATCTCCAACCAGGATGAACACTTGGAAAATAATTTACCACCAACGCTACCCTATATTTACGAAGGACTTATGCTATTTTGGAACTCATTCAGAAAGAATTATTTTTCATATAGTTAAAAGGGAAAACAGCCATTTTCTCCCGGCTACTTTTTATGAACGAGTGAAGAAATCTATTTTATCTTTTTTTATTCTGGTGCTGAAACGATGTTCCCAATAAATGAATAACACTTCTGGTCCATCACGAGAGTGAGTGGCATGCCGCAAGTGAGTGAGTGTTCAGAATCCCTCCTATTCCACTTTTATCTGCGAAATCGACAGATTACGGTGCCACTTAAACCATTACACATGGCCACTACCTAAGTGAATAGGTACTAGACAATACTTAAGTACTGATGATTTTCTCTCTGCAACTCGTGTTGGCTATGGAAGAGACATGCGCTAATTACCATTGCACTACATCCCTTGTCGAAATTTATGAAACTACTGCACATCAGGCATTCTTCTACTGATGACGAGAGGAAAAAAGTAGACTAGTCGTCATATATTCGTTTGGAACAACAAGTTTTCGTTCATTTGTTACAAAGCATTTTGGTTATGTGAGGTACACTGCCCGAGTCCAGTGCTCTCCACTTGGAGGGTACTGCGTAGATTTGCTGGTTCCTCCACAAGTGCAGTGAAGCCTGCTGACCAGGTAGGTACTGCAGAGGATGGAGAGCGAATGAACGCCTGTCACACAGCTCCGTCCTCAATATCACACAGAGCACAGCATCCGCCGTATACTTCTGCACTTCCAAATTCGTTCATCGCGTACTGGATGATCAACGAACACAGGAGGAAAGTATTGTCTTTGATCTTGTCATTGTTGTCGCGTTCTCTGTAAAAGTACGGCAACCATTATTGAAAGAGCACTTGCTTACTATAAAGTCTGTCTTTGTTTGCCCCCGTCTTGTCAACAGATCCCTTCTTTTATTTACATTGACACATATAACTCATTTCTCCCAGTTTAGTCTAACACCTCCGTTGCTGTAACGATTACTTGATCTGCCCATCTAGTCTTCAGCATTTGTATGTCCTTCTCCATTCCAAAATACTGTACTCTCTCCTCTTGGCTGCGCTATTTATCGTCCATCTTTTACTTCGACATTAGCAAGTTTCTATATTTCAGTAAAGTTTTTTTTCATGTTTACATAATATTTACTTCTGACATAATTTAATTTGCTACCCGAGGAGAAAATCTTACATTCTGCCCTCATATCATTTCCTGGTTTCATCGCCTGATTAATTCCACCACGCAAAGGCGGTTTACGTTGCGAGGGGACCTTTTCAAGAAATCTCGCTCGCCAACTTTCTCCTCAGAATGCTAAAATGTCTTGTTGACACCCACGTACACAGCGACAAATATCCATCACAATAAAACACGGGAAATAAAGAGTCCGCACGGAAGGATTTAGGTGGTCGTTTTTCCGCACGTGTTATTCAGGAATGCAACGGTACACAAAGAGAGCCCCTCGCTGACAACCCCGCCGTTGAGCGCCCACAAAGCCAGAGAACTAGTCTGACGGCGGCCCCACGAACCTTCTGCCAAACACACACGTCTGAGTCGCAGAGCAGTCTACATCCACATATGTACTCCGCTAGCCACCAAGCGGAGGGCACAATTCGCGCCAAAGTCATATTCCCCCCCCCCCCCCACCCTCTGTTTCACTCGCGGATCGCACGATAGTCAGGTACATGTACTTTAGTTGATGTTGACATTATAGTCTCTTTCTCAAAATTCCGTTGCTGCCTATTTACGAGGGCGCGTTGAAAAGTAAGGCCTCCGCTTTTTTATGTGAAAGCTCCAAGATTTTCAAATAAAACAAACGTTTTAACATTTTACATGTCTATAGTTCATTTATATGTATTTGCAGCCCTCTGTCGCTAGAGGGCTCCGAACTACTGTGTGTAACGTAACTGTGCCAGTGCGAGACGAACAGAACAGTACGCTGCAGTCTAGTTCTGAATACGACGAGTTGGTCCACAAATGGAGCGCCCTCTCCTTCAGCGTGACCACTCCAGGCCACACCGAGCGAGCGCTGCGAAATTTGCAATAATCTTCTGTACTGTCCCAATTTGGCTCCATCCGATTTCCGCCTCTCTCCGAAACTTAAAAAGAACACCTTCGATTACTTCGCTTTGATAGTGACGAAGCGGCGCAACCAGAGGTAACGTTGCGGCTCATTGAATATAGCAGTGTACAGTGGCGGTATCGACAAACTAGTCTCTCGTCGGAAGAAATGTGTTCGTCGCCAGAGTGCCTATGTTGAGAAATAAGTACGTAGACACGGAGAATGAAGATGCAGAGTTTTAATAACGTTTGTTTTATTTAAAAAGGTTTAAGAGTTTACTGACAAAAGATTGGGAGGCATTACTTTTCAGCACGCTCTCCTATTTTTTCCCTGAACTCCGTTTCAAATTTCTCCTTTGCTTTATCGCTTGATCAACGTAGAGACGGAGTAACATGTCCGAGTAAGATGCACACTGCGTTCTTTTTTTTATGTTACGACGTAAATTGTCCGAAATGTAGTACTGACTGAGGACCTGAAGGCAAATGTGAATTAGCTTTTAGACAGCAGTTTGAACTACGTCCCAGCCGATCGCGAGTTTGTTACGAACATTGCGTTAACCAGCCACATAAGTAACAGGTTTGCCTCTGGATTGTCACGTATCGCAGTGTATTTAAAGCCACGGTGTGAGGGCGAGTGCGAGTGCGAATTAAGTAGGCGAGGAGAGGAGGGGAGAGAGGGGAGAGGGAGAGAGAGGAGAGGGAGGGAGAGAGAGAGAGAGAGAGAGACAGAGAGAGAGAGAGAGGCCGGCCATGCGCGTCCGACGTCCGCAGGCTGACCGGGCAATTACTGTAATTTATCGCTGCCCGCGGCCGGCCAGAACAGCGCCGTCGCCGCCAATTAGAAACGTCGTCATTACAAATCATTTCGCAGGCGCGCGGCTCGCCGGGCCCGCTCCAGCCGTCGCTCCTGAGACCAATAAATTTCCATGCGTTACGGCGGACACGGGAAGCGCATACAGGCGACATGCGCGCCCGCCGCCTGGGGGCCGCCGCGCCACAGGTACAACACGCGCCTGCTGTCTTCCGTGACACCGCCGCCGTGTCCCGTAGCTGTCTGGCTGCACACGGGGCAAGAAATACAATCGACCGTAACTCACAGGTCCCTCTTTTGCAGATATTGCGGAGGTAGTTCAGTTGCGAGAACACTGCCGCACAGAGGTACCAATTCGAGACTCCGCCAAAAACAGAGTTTTTAACCGTCAATTGGAACAAGCGCCGAGATTTCAATACTCTTCATCACCATCGATAGCAAAATGAACTCGGAATTCGAATAAAGCAGACACTATGTACCGCAGAGTTTTATTCTGGGTCCTCTTTTCCTGATGTACACACACTGTCTGAGCACAAGTCTCTCAACACCTATTTGCGAACATTAAATGTGGCGTCTGTCCACCCTTCGGCTTTAACTCTGTTGTGGCCACTTCTAATGAGGTGAATGATTGTCGGTGGAGGAATGGCAGCCCATCCTTCCCCGAGACCCGGAACTGGTGAGGACAGTAAGGTTCGACGCTCGATCTGGAGCGAACTCGACACTCCAACGCGTCCCGAAAGCGTTCCGTAGGGTTCACGTCGGGACTCTGGGCAGGAGAGTTCAGTACATTTCACGAATGTGGTTATCCCCAAACCCTTGCCTCACGCATGCCGATTTATGGCAGAAGGCATTGTAACGACGATACAGCCATCGTTTCCGAACTGTTGCTCTGTTGTACACAGCACACAATGCAGTGAGATGTGGATTTCCGAATTCGGAATTTCCTCGGGAGTAATAAGGAGACCACACCGCAACCGAAAAACGCCTCCACATAGTAAAATCGCCTTCTCCAAACTTCACTGCTAGCACTGCACAGTACCACAAGTAACGTCTTCAGGTATTCGCCAAATCCAAACAATTCCGTCGTGTTCCCACAGGGTGTAGCGTGAATCATCACTCCAGATCACTCGTTTCAAAATGGCTCTGAGCACTATCCGACGTAACTTCTGAGGTCAACAGTCGCCTAGAACATAGAACTAATTAAACCTAACTAACCTAAGGACATCACACACATCCGTGCCCGAGGCAGGCCACAGCTTCCTGACGTCCACTGACCAGCTTTACCTCGAATGTCACTCGCTTAGCACTGATTGCAGCAAAGTATGGCTTACAAGGCGCTGCTCGACCCCATTCTACACTCGTGCTCATAAATAAAGGATAACTGCAGAATGTGGTGCCACACAACGTGGCACTACACAAAACTGGCGCTAATAGCATAGGCACATAGGGAACACGCACGACACAGATCTGTAAGTCCACAGTATTGGTGATAAGTTGAGAAAACCGTCCCGAAACACATGTGCTACAAAGCGCCTCTGTCTCCTGCGCATGTACCCTGTCATCAATATGGGATATGATCACCGTGCACACGTACACAGGCCGCACAACGGGATGGCATACTCTGGATCAGATGGTCGAGCAGCTGCGGGGGGTATAGCCTCCCATTCTTGCACCAGTGCCTGTCGGAGCTTCTCAAGTGTCGTTGGGGGTTGAAGACGTACAGCAATACTTCGACCGAGAGCATCCGAGACGAGCTCGATGGCGTTTACGTCTGGAGAACAGGCAGTCCACTCATTTCGCCTGATATCTTCTGTTTCAAGAGACTCATCCACGATGGCAGCTCGGTGGGGCTGTGCGTTATCTTCCACCAGGAAGAAGGTGGGACCCACTGCACCCCTGAGGTGCAAAATGACGTCCCGATACACCTGACCTGTTACAGTTCCTCTGTCAAAGACATGCAGGGGTGTACGGGCACCAATCATAATCCCACATCACACCATCAAACCACGACCTCCATATAGGTCCCTTTCAAGGACATTAAGGGTTTGGTATCTGGTTCCTGGTTCACGCTAGGTGAAAACTTGGTGACAATCACTGTTCAGACTATACCTGGACTCGTCCGTGAACATAACCTGAGACCACTGATCAAATGACCATGTACTGTGTTCTTGAACCAGGCTTTACGGGTTCTCCTGTGACCAGGGGTCAGTGGGATGCACCTTGCAGGTCTCCGGGCGAATAAACCGTGTCTGTTCAGTCGTCTGTAGACTGTGTGTCTGGAGACAACTGTTCCAATGGCTGCAGTTACGTCCCGAGCAAGGCTACCTGCAGTACTCCGTGGTATCATGTCTGCTGGTCTTGGTGTAGCTGCTGCTGCTCCTTGGCGTTTCCACTTCGCAATAACATCTACGGTCGACTTGGACAGCTTTAGAAGGGTTGAAATGTCCCTGACGGATTTGTTACTCACTTGATTTCCAGTGACTAGTCCAGGTTCGAAGTCACTGAGTACTCTTGTTCGGTCCACTGTGGTGTCATTGCTTATCTACTATCGACACAATACTGCCCGCTTCCTTTCACGTATATTGGCACCCCCATTCCCCGCAACATCTAGTGGTCAAGAGGTGTCCCCGATACCTTCAATCAGATACTGGAAATGATCTTCCGCTTGCACGGTTACAAGGCGCGAGTTCTGGACTTCTTGAGAATGATACAAGTTGCTGTGGTCTTCAGCGCGAAGAGTTTCATGGAGAGCTTGTAAGTAGGCTGTTCAGGTTTTTATGTTGGCCACGTAGCGCTCTGTATGAAACTCACTGACTGTGCTGTGTGCAGTCTGTGGTTGGTTGGACTCATTGTTGGTATATTTGATTCGCTTGTGTAGTGTTGGGCAGTTGGATGCTAACAGCGCGTAGCGTTGTGCAGTTGGAGGTGAGCCGCCAGCAGTGGTGGACGTGGAGATAAGGTGCCAGAGTTTTGAGAGGTTACTGTAAGCGGATGATCTGGACGTGTCCGCCAGAAAAAGGAAATTTGTAAAGATGGATGTCATATGATGATGCCTTTTGAACACTATTAAGGTAAATACATTGATTGTTCTCAATCAAGATCTTTCATTTGCTAACTATGCCCATCCGTAGTTAGTGCCTTCAGTAGTTAGAATCTTTTACTTAGCTGGCAGTATTCGTGCTCGCTGTATTGCAGTAGTTCGAGTAACGAAGATTTTTGTGAGGTAAGTGATTCATGAAAGGTACAGGTTATTGTTAGTCAGGGCCATTCTTTTGTAGGGATTATTGAGAGTCAGACTGCGTTGCGTTACAAAATATTGTGTGTCAATTTAGTGATGATCATAATAACTAAAGAGAGAACTGTCTGAGTACGTTCAGTTTTGCTTAGCTGTTTGAAAATCTAATAACGTAGAAGTTTACCAGCACAGTCATTCATAATTTTTCTTAGGGGACGTTACAATCCAACGCCAGTCTACCTTTTCGTCTATACTAACTGCGGCAACCTATATCCATTTGCACTTGCTTACTTTATTCAAGCTTTGCGTCGTTTCAACCGATTGCTTCATTTAGTCACGTTGTCGCTTTTCTTTTTCACCACAATCGATTCACTACCTCCTGAATCGATCTACCCATATAACCTTCAGCACCCTCCTATAGTACGACATTTCAAAGTTTCTATTCTCTTCTTGTCTGAACTGTTTATCTTCCCTACAAGACTAGACTACAGACAAATAACTTCAGAAAACGCTCCCGAACATTTAAATACATGTTCGACGTCAACAAAAATATCTTTTTTTCCAAAAATCCTTTCCTGCTATTACCAGTTTGCATTTTATATTTTCCACTTCAGCCGTGGTTGGTTAGCTTGCTGCCCAAATAAAAAAAAAGTGATCCAAGTCCTTTAGCACCTGACAGAATTACTGTGTCACCTGTGACCTCAAATTATTATTTGTTCTCACTGAGCTCTAATTGCCTTTCTAAAATTCCCTTTGGATTCCTTTACTTCTTGCTCAGTGTACAGAGTGAATAAAATTGGGTGCAACTATAGGGATAAATAGCACGACCAATCGCCACACGCAAAAGGAAGCTGACGAAATATTTGAAGACATCCAATAGTTTCGAAGCGAATGGCGTTTTATCTAATTTTAACGAGACTCAGTTCATACGATTCAGTACTGATCTACTCCATTCAACAATACCTTCATTGAAACTCTTAATAAATAATACCAGTGTAATGGAATAATATTTTACGACGCTTCGTTATTTTATAGTACTGTACTTATGTAAAACGTACATCTTTATTTTCCACATGCCAGAGGCCCTTCTGTGCTGCATCCGTAGATATCAACTAACGTAACTTCCACTGCCACGTTTGCACCGCAAGGCGTAAAGTTTCTAACGTGCAGCTATCTCATAAATGTAGGTGCGGACCAGAAGTTTGCACAAGGCAGCTGCCTAGCTATAGTTTCCGCCACCGGACAAGTTCTCCCCTATTTTTCCCCCTCTACACAATACGTGCGACTGTCGGCTGTAGAGAAGTTGTTGCGATGCTGGGTAACACCATATTGCGCAACACACAGTAAGAATTATTGTAGCTTTTACGGTCATATACGTTACGTGCAACTGTGTTTATGGCTGTAGCGGTCGTGAGTGGCAACAGCGGAAGATTGCTGTGCAGACTTGGTGATTACGCTGCCGACTGCCTGTGTATATCGAGGCATGCCAAGGAAGAATGCGAACAGTCCCGTTACTGTCTCTTTGAGGCAATTATACCAAGTTGACTGCTCGTTGCAATGGAGCTAACACAGTTGGGAGTGAACAGTGATTTTTTTAAAGGCATTTTCACTTTGTTCCGAACGACCAGCCACTGTGCCTTGCTTGGCCTCATTATCCGTGTCAGTTATAAGCCCACAACTCGAGTGGCAGATAGACCTATGAGACGAGCAACGTAGGCGAGAGAGTAAGTGACCGTCTGTATAAAAAGCGATGTCCTCAGTGACTGACTCATCACCGCCTAACCCACCCCGATAAGAATAGAAACATGAAATTTGGAGAGGGTGTTTATCTATTACTATAGGTGGCGTTTAAGAAGCGATTTTTTTCAAATTCCGTCCCCAAGGGGTTAAGTATGAGATGAACATTTTCAGGAAAATATCTTGTTATGTTTAAAAAAATTTAAAGCTAAATCTATTGGTTAACACAAAGAACTATTTGCTATTATCACCACAAGAACACCAAAAGCATGATTAACAAATACCTTGGACACCGGGTACCAGAATCGCCTTTTGGTCGGAAGTACATTCGGAGAAGACCGTGCTTCTACGACATTCATTCACAAACTGCAACGGTGTTGCAGTTTACGAAGAACATAAAACTTGGATTTAAGAAAAACAAAAACAATCTGTGCAGACCACACAGTCTCAGCGAACTAGTCTGGATACAAACAAAATACGAGCTTCCTCCACGCAACACGAGAAGCTCACTGCGGGGGCATCGCACCACGACTACGGCGAATTTCTAGCCGACTTCTTGTTAACCAGTTCACGTTTAACTACTGCTCAGTTACTACAAAACTAATGAGAGCAACCGAATAATAGGCCCACATAATCGGATGTCCGCCTGTTCCGCGTACCGGCTTCGTCACCGACAGACCGCCACGTCATCCTGCCCCAGTGGCGTCATCCGGATGCAGTACGGAGTGGTGTGGTGCCAACACACAGCTAACAGGCCGTTGTCAGTTCCGGAAAAATTCGCCGTTATCGTTCAGTTTAGCAGAATACACCAGTGTTTTGGAACCATTACGAGGACGATAATGCAGCTACGTGTAGCCGATCAGGGAAACATTAGCGCAGCACGGTATAAAAGTCACAGCACCACCTCTGCACCGGCCTTTTCATATATTTTTCCCCCACAAAGAAAGTATCATCTGTGCCACCAGAAAGCATGCTGCGGCTGGAAGGCACGCCACGCTATTACCGCCAGAGCGAATGTAGCGGCTGCGCATTTCGCGCCACCGAGTTCTGCCGGGCTGTTCGGAGCAACAAAAGGCTACGGCAGTGGCAGCAGAGCGCACGGGGCGGTGATTCCCCGCTGCGGAGGGTGGGGTGGGGTGGGGGGGGAGGGGGTTCCCCGGAGCGGCAACGTATTGTGTGTCTGGTGCGCGGCCATCAGATGGCGGGCAGATACGTAAGGGCGCCGCCGCTGCTGCCGACGCACGCACGTCCGCACGCATTCACGGCGCCCGTGCGCACGCACACACACATACACATACATACACTGGGCCCGGCACACGGGGGGGAAAATGGAAAAGAGACGCCCTGCCAATTTGCAGCTGAGAGTTTTACTGAACCAGAAATAACGAACAGAGCGCTGGACACTGCAACTCGATTTCCGGAGCTTTTAGAGGCAGCGAGCATTATTTTAAAAGGGAATTTTTTACGCATCGCTAAAATCGCGCTTCCGTCGCCAGCAGCGCCGGTGTAACAAAAAAAAGAGAAAAAAAGAGCGGAGGTTTGGGGAGGAGAGGCGACGCGCTGGAACAAAACCAGGGCGCCAGCGGAAGAGGCCCGCACTGCAGGCGTGGACGGGGGTCGGGTTTTCTTCGACGACGCGCTCCTCTGGTCAAAGGGCTATTTCGTTTCACTGATTCTGGTCCGCCGACAGAGTGGCACAGAGTCACATGCAGCAGTCACCTCTTTTACAACTACATACACACTCCGCAAACCATGGCGGAGGATACCCTGTTCCGTTACTAGTCACTATCATTTCAGCAGTGGAAGTTGACGACTGGCGCAGCAGAATGAACGTTATTGTAGTGGGCCTTAACTCAAAGGGCAACGGCCTTGCCGCAGTGGCTACACCGGTTCCAGTGAGATCACCGAAGTTAAGCGCTGTCGGTCGTGGTCGGCACTCGGATGGGTGACCGTGCAGGCCGCCATGCTGTTGCCATTTTCGGGGTGCACTCAGCCTCGTGATGCCAACTGAGGCGCTACTCGACCGAATAGTAGCGGCTTCGGTCGAGAATACCATCATAACGCCGGGAGAGCGGTGTGGTGACCCCCACGCCCCTCCTATCCGCATCCTCCACGGAGGATGACACGGCGGTCGGATGGTCCCGGTAGGCCACTCGTGGCCTGAAGACGGAGTGCTTAGCTCAAAGCATTTCCGACCACGTATCTGTGCGTATGGTAAAATTTTTATTACATCTCCTGACTGGAAGAAATATTCGGAGAAATTCGAGATTTCCGTATAAAGTCATTTTATGAAATGTTCTGGAAAGAAGCAAGGCAACTGAAATTTTAGGCACATCATATATTGCATTACACGTAACAAAATGATCCCGTTGATATCTATGAATGCAAATTGATAACCAACATGATTACGCGCTAAGCTTTATACTAACTGTGAGACCATATAAGAGGCAGTCTAACGGAAACAAGACAGATGGGGAAATAATAAGTGAACTGTTTATTATTTCAAAAGTAATCGCCGTAACTTAATACATTTATCCCACTGTCTGGCAAGGTGGTCAATGCCTTGCATGCTACGGACTACGGAACCCAGGCGTGCACCTTTTGATCGGAAGTAAATCGACAGCCACGGATGTCCTTATTCGGGGCTCCTACAATATGGCAGTCGCATGGGGAGAGGATGTGTAAGGGCTTCCCAGCGAAACTTCTGCTGCGTAGTGGAAACGTCCGTGGGTACGTGTGGGCCCTCCTTACCCATCTGCCACACAGTCTCCATCTCCCGAATGCGATTTCCATATTTTTGGAGGCCTGTCCGTGATCGTCGATTTGCTTCGCACGTAAATATGTTCGCCTCGTTCCAGTCACGATTCCGTAGGCAACCGCAAACATTTTTCCACGAAGGCACTGACTGTCCTGTTTCTCCGTGCGATAAATGTAGTAACAAGGCGATTATTTTGGAAGTAATAAACAGTTTACTTACATTTTATAGCTGTCTCATTTTCATTTGACTGAGCCCTTATAGTGATTAAAACCTACTGTTTACATGCACGTGTGATCATATAACGTTTACTGGGTCGATAACGTCCATTTGGTTGAAATTTGAGAATAATGGCTAGTAAGAAAACATTATTCGAATAAGAGAGATTCAGTCGGATTTCGTCTTCATAAACTAAATTGAGTGCGGGGCTCGGAGCCACACAATACCGAGCGGTGGATGTATCGTCCGTCTGCCTCAGGTGTTGTGCGCGAGGGCTCTTCCTCCCGTGGTGGCACATCGGATTGTGAATGTATAGTGCGAGAGGACTCACTGTCCTCCCCTTGTTTCCACTCACAACAACTGGACGGAACAAGTTGTCTGGTACAAGTGTTTATTACATCAAACTTTACAACTTGCACAGGCAGCGCGCCAACTGCGGCTCCTGGCTCGGCTGGAAGACATACACGCCCCTCCGCTACGGGGTCTCGCAGCTACCTGCTCGGCCGTTACCTCTGCTTATCTTACCTGCGCGCACAAAGGACCTGGGAGATCCACTTCTGCACGTAGGTTGCAAATTCTTCCGACAGGGGCCAGAGACTATACTGGACAGTGTGACCTGCCTAGTTTGAAGCTGCCACTAGATGGCAGTTGGTGTGAGTAGCTGAGTCCAAACAGGTGTCGTTTGGAGGTTAGTACTGGAGGAAGAAGCGGTTGCCATACTCCAAGTTGTTAATGGCGGCATTCCGAACACGAGCCGCTACTTACCGTCTACGTAGTTCCCCCTATTGTCTTCGCGAGCTCGAGTCATCTTCGGCGGTAAATGGAATCTAACTCTGGTGATCCGTGTCGCAGCCCGACACTTCAGAAGTGGACCAAACTGTTGAAAGTACCTGCAGATGTGGATAAATAAAGGGTACTGCACTCTTAAGCGTCGCTCGTTAAAGGCCAACTGGCAAAGTAGAGATCGGTGGTGGACTGTGCGGGAAAAACAGCCAGCCGAGTCGTATTAAGAAAGCGACAGGCTGGCTTTTGGGAGGAACTCGCGTACTTTGGGTAGTGCAGTGAGCTGCGTGCGCCGGCAAGTTTTCAGGGCAGGCCGCAGGGCGCTGGGCCGGCGGTGAATGAGAGGCCCTCGGGAGGGCAGTGGGGGCAGGGCGGCCGGCATTATGCGCGACACGGCCCTTCCATTTGGAGCGCGCCCTCGAGGCCGGCTGACAATTACCGCCGATGTCTTCTCAGCCATCGAGGAGCTGCCGCGGCCTCGAGCCTAGGGGGCGCTCTGGGGCCGACGCGCAGCCACACACCGGCGGGCCGGTACCAAACGACAAGTCAAGTGCTGTGTGGTCAGCAGAGGAGCTGCAATAACACAGACAGCTCAGTCGTGGATGTCACCTAAGTAACAAATCCTTTCTAAAGTTTCCCACGTCGACAGCTGTTGACGTGATTGTGAATTCGAAACGCGAACCAACAACTACAGCTAAACCGGGGCCAAGTACGCCTCACCTCGTATACTGACCAACAGGGATCTTAGAGCTTTGCCGAGGGTGGTTATACGAGGTCACACGAAATCGGCGGAAAGAATCCGAAGCGCTGCCAGCAGAGTAACTGTATGTAGGGAGGGGGAACACGGTTCACCAGCTCCTAAGAAGCCACACTTCTCTCTAGAGAACGCTAAGCGACGGTTGAGGTGGTGTAAAGACAGTGTATGCCAGGAAACGAAGCTTTGGATTTGGCGAATGCTAAGGAACGTTACCTACGATCTGTGTAGTGCCAACAGTCAGGTGGGGTTTGGGGGTGATTTCTGCGATTGGGGAGTGATCTCCAGACCCCACCGCCCATCGGCACTAACTTGTCTGGTTTCGGCTGCCATTCCTCCAGAATCACATACCTCACTGAAATATTTGCAACAGAATTCGAGTCGTCGTAGTGACGAAGGATGGACTCACCCTGTATTAATGTCTACTGACAGGGTGCCTGGCTACTCGTGATGAGCAGTATACGGTGCATGGCGGAGGGTACCTTGTTAGTCACTCCCTCCCCTGTTCCACTCGCATGGGAATCGAGTGAAACAACCACTGTCTGTACAATTCCGTCCGAGGCTCCTTTTTCTTCTCTTCACAGTGGCTCAAATGGCTCTGAGCACTATGGGATTTAACATCTGAGGTCATCAGTCCCCTAGAACTACTTAAACCTCACTAACCTAATGACATCACACAAATCCGTGCCCGAGGCAGGATTCGAACCTGAGACCGTAGCGGTCGCGCGGTTCCAAACTGAAGCGCCTAGAACCAGTCGGCCACACCGGCCGGCTCTCTTCACAGTCCTTATACGAAATGATGGCAGTAGGATCGTTCTGCGGTCCCGTCACAAATGCCGGTTATCACAACTATTTCAGTAGCGTTTCGCGTAACTGACGTTATCTTCCCTCCACAGATTCGAACCCAAGTCAGAGCTCATTTCCACAACATTCGCTACTGGTAGCAAGCTTAGCAGCAAATCTCAGAACCGCTTCGATGTCTTCCTTTAATCCGACCTGTCGGGATCCCAAACACTCAAGTATGGATCGCACCAGTGTCCCGTATGTGGTCCTCTTTGCACGTACACTACACAGTTTTAGAATTCTCTAAAAAAACTCAAGTCGTCGATTCGTCTTCCTCATAACTGGCCTTGCGTGCTTATTCCATTTCACGTCACTTAGCAAACTAACGCGTAGACTTGCTATGTCAAGCAGCGCACCAGTAATACTGGCGCTGCTTCTAAAGCTGTTATACAATAACGGCGTCTGTACAACAGTATCTCTGTCGAAGTTCCGGATTGGTCGGATGTCTGGCCAGGAGAAAGTGAGGGCGAAATCCGAAAAAGGAGGTTCTTTTGAAGTGCAATCTGGCAGAGCGATTGCATTGATGTGACGTCCGAATATGTGGCTGCGGCACTGCAGGAGGGATCGAACTGTGGAGCGGAAAGATGCAGTGCACGGGGAACTGGCCGAACTATGGACGTGCCTGTGAGCACGCTGCATTAAATTCTACGGGACATCGTGCATTGCTACCCAATTTATTGCTCCCGTGGAAACGGACAATGAATGGCCACAGAACATTCTGTGTAAAGACGAAGCGCGTTTCCATCTAAACAGAATTGCAGGGTATGACAACGGAAAATCCGGTTGGTTGGTTGGTTGGTTGGTTTGTTTAGAGTGAAAGGGACCAAAATGCAGGGTCGTCAGTTAAGTGGCAAACCAGTAGTAGTCGTCAAAGGAAGGAGGCAATAGGCGAATCCTGGAAAGCGTTAAGCCCAACTAACACAATTAAAAAGAGATAAAGCCCAGAAAAAAGACAGCACCGGCAAGTCGTTAAAAGATGTCAAGACAAGGTATTAAAACGTAGAAATGAAAAAGAATGAAACGCAGAGGCCAGGCTCCGGCTGGGCCACCCAGTCACGGACCTTGAGTGTGGGGGGGAGGGGGGGCGGGGGGAGGGGGGGGGAATCCACTCGCACATCAACCGGTAGTCTCATTCTGCAGAGGTAACGCTAGGGCGCGAGTTGACAGCACCGTTCATCGTAGGGCCATATATTTCTTTTCAAGGAGTTGGGTCCTGCAGGTCGTGTTACCTGTACCATCACTACTAAACGCTAAACGCCTTTTGCGGCACCAACGTCATTGCAAACCTTGTACATGGATGTAAGTGTAGGGTATTTTTTATGTGAGATGGCACTATACAACCGGTGAACCAGATGCTGCAGATTCATTAAGAGCGAAATGATTTTGTGTCGTTTGGAAAATGGTGACGGAAGTACGGGTTTGGGAGTGAGCGTCAGTTGCGCTGGTATAGATCAGTCGGTGATGACCGCGAAAGAAAATGTACTGGGTTCGAGTCCCAGCCTGCGGACAGTTTTCATCTGCCAGTAAATTTCAGTCATTATGTTGTCGTCATAAGATCGAGAGAAATGTTTTGCCTTCCTGTGTTTGTTCGCCAAATTAATACTACGGCGGTATTAATAATTTGATTAATTACTTCTCATCTTAACTCTGAGATCTAGAGAGAGAGAGAGAGAGAGAGAGAGAGACAGAGGGGAAGCTATCTCTCGTTCCTTAGACGTACAGCTACTTTTCTAAGCTACACGTTTACCCTGGGTATTGTGTGCCGTCTCGGTAACGGGTAATTCACCTATAAGCGACCAAACCGCAGAGAGGAGAACGACGTAACGAAATTGGTGACGGAAGCGTCTCACGGTTAACGAGACCTCTTTCTCGAGGTCGCAGTTTCGAATCGCAGCGATACTCTGAGAAGGAGAAGGAACTCTTCGCGGCTGCCCTGAGAGCATGTGATCTCCCCCGAGCGCCCCGCGAGCGAATGCATCCCAAAGCAGTTTTGTCGGAGAGCCAGTGGGCGAAGGGAGGGAGAGATGGTTGGAGGAAGGGAGGGAGCAGGCGCGAGGGAAGAAAAGTCTGCGCCCTCAGGGACGCGGCCCGCGAGAATCCCCTGCCCTAATCCCGCCTCCGCCGCCTCCTCATCCTCCTCCTCCACCTCCTCCCATATTAATATTTGAGCGAGCATTTGCCTCGCCGCGGAGATACGGGCGCTCGCCTGCCGAGCAGAGAGCGGCGGGCGGCGCAACGCGACTCCCGCTCCGCAGGATTTTAACATAAAATATGAAAATTCGCAGATGCGGGCAGAGAAGAGGGGTGGCGCCCACGCCCTAGCCGGCGCGGGTGGGAGGGATCGCGTTCCATTAGTGAAGAGAGCTCTGCTCGCAACCGGCTCCGACTTCATTCCGGTCCGCCGATAACAAAACCTCCCTGCGGGGGGATTGCCCGGCGCTGCCGACGAAAGGAGAAACAGGAAGCGGCGATTCCGCTGACGGCTTCCGGGTAGCTGGCGCGCTGCTTTGGCAACCTCACGGAAACTTCTCGCGAAAAGCGCTGCACCTCGTTAGAAATTGTAGCGGCACACCGCTGTCGGCACACACAATTCTGTCTGTCTCCCGGCTCGAAGAGAGAGCGAGGAAGTACGATTACCTATACACGGAAAGGCAAGTTTTTCAAATGTGTGGAGTATTTCATATCACATTTCGTCACATTACATTGTCACCGTCCATTCATTTCTCCCTGTCTCGGCCTTTACTCGCTTTTGTATGTGGTGACAACGCACCATTTAGTACTCTTCGCTTTGAATACTATTTTTACGCACACACGCACGCACGCACGCACACGCGCACACACACACACACACACACACACACACACACACACACACACACACACACACACACACCACACATTTAACCCAAAACTTAGCGCACTCATGGATACTAATAAGAGACGATTAACGTTTACGTCTGCAGACATACTCTGCAAGCCACCGTACGGTGTTTGGCGAAAGGTATTCTGTCCAGTACTCTAGCCATTTCCCATTCTGTTCCACTAGCAAATAGAGCGACGGAAAAACGACAGTCTGTATGCCTCCGTACAAGCTCTAACGTCTCTTATGTTCGTGGTCTTAACGCGAAATGAATATTGGCAGCAGTAGGATCATTCTGCAGTCAGCTTCAAACGTCAGTTCTCTGAACTTTCTCAATAGTGTTTCTCGGTTGCCTTCCCTTCACCGATTCCCATCTGACTTCCCCAAGCATCTCTGTAATACTGGTAACGAATCTAGCATCTCACCTCTGAATTGCTTCGATGGCTTCCTTTAATCCGAACTGGTGGGGATCCCAAACACTCCAGCACTACTCAAGAATGGGTCGCACTCGTGTTCAATATGTGGTCTCCATTACAGATAAGCTGTGTTTTCCGAGCACGCTCCCAATAAACCGATCGGTTAGGTAAGAACCCCTTGGTAGACACTTTTGTACAAGGGTGGGCTGGAAAAATTACATCAATATGGAGCGCCTGTATCAATTTCAGTCCACTTGGTACATGTATTACACTCTGTCTGGGAAAATGTAACATGGGAGTAAGAGACCGCTGCAACCGTTACGGATAAGACGCCTCAGGGAAATAATCAAAAACCAAGTTTATCAGCCGGGAATCCACGATTTTCGGAGTCAATAGCATGATTTCTAGCAATACTGATCGCTTTTAAGCCAAGAGGTGCACGTGGCGACAGGAAGGAAATGGCATTAGAAGCATAACTCCTGAATGTTGGCGGCTATGTTAAGCAAACTGGATACAGAAGTAATCGGGAAAGTACTGGGCCAAATAGTACTGACAAACGAGCATACAGGCTAAGATGAAATAAAGAAATTTAGATGTCTGTTTATTGATCAATACTCTGTAGGTAACAGACAGTTGTGTATACCTTCTCGTATTATTATTTCTCGGAGTGCGAGTGCAGGGGAACAATGAGAAATATGATCATCAAATTGTCAGCAGCAAGTGCCTAATCACGTGTACACCTGTCTTACGATTCCCGGTAGACCAAGCCGGAAACAGGATTGACTCTCTTGGGAGGAAGCAGAACGAAGTCACCACAGTACCGACATGCAACTCATTCAACTGGCGTAAATGCGTAAAACTTGCTCTAGGGATAGTTTCTACCATGGAACGGCGAAGAAATTCCATCTCTGAACATGGTTCTTGCAGTCGAGTAGCTGCTACCAGCGTAGACGAAGGCGGCAACTTGTCCGA
Organism: Schistocerca cancellata; assembly: GCF_023864275.1. Taxonomy (NCBI): domain Eukaryota; kingdom Metazoa; phylum Arthropoda; class Insecta; order Orthoptera; family Acrididae; genus Schistocerca; species Schistocerca cancellata. Next base: position 615,894,155 of record NC_064633.1, on the reverse strand, counting down.
CCCATTCTCGAATACGGATCTCGAGTATGGATTATGTCATCTAACCAAATGAAAACAATTCTACACGCTGCCCGGAGGATGCTTCGAACAGCTGGAGATGTGCGCTTGACTTCCCAATAAATAGCCTTTAGGAAACGCAACCAAGAACATGCTACACAGAGTAAAAGAACAAATCACCAGATTCGGGGTCAACAGACTACGTAACAATGGACTTACAAAATCACCCTTGCAGCACGACCCAACAACATCTAATTTTACGAAATTCGAATATGCTTTTCCTCCCTACGTTATTCTCGAAGCAGTTTCGAATTCAGCTCCAAGAGAATCCTCTAGAAAACGAAGAAATAAATGAAACTGTTAACAGGCCAAGAACACCTACAAGGATGTGGGCTGATGTAGCAGCATGATATAGGAAGAACAATCACTGAGTAAAAGTATTTCAAATGCTATAGAAGAAGACATTATTCTTTACATCTACTACACTTTAAAGTTTTTCACCTTCTACAGAATTAGACTGAAATCTTCATCATCAAAATTCCACGATGACAATATAAAATTATCGAGATCACTCAGACCATACGAAGCTATGTAAGCCGGGAGCAAAAAAACTAACTTGCATCGCGTGCTACCGGCAGGAGTACAATATTGATTTAGTAGGCATGCAGAGTTTCCGAACATATCGTACCAAAAATTATAAATATTCACCTTGCCCAGTTCGCAACAAGGTTTTCGGGGGGGCTCTTCCTGACCGTGAAGCAAATGCCGGAACTGGAAGTCTCTTTCAAAATGTTCCCAATTGGGATTCCCCCCGTTCCACTGCTAGCTCGCTTTGTACAAGGTGTAGAAGTATAAACCGGAATTTGGTTGCAATAATTACACGTCTGTTGTTTGAAACTGATAAACAATATTTCATTCAAAATAATCTCCATTGCTAATTATACATTTGTCCCACCTCTCTGGCAGAATATGAATGCCACGCCAAAAGAAACAGTTCTTCTTTTGAAGCGAACCATTCAGCGAGCCAGTTTCGTACATTTTCATAAGAAGTGAAGCGTTGTTCAGCGACAGCGTGTTCCAGCGATGCCAAGTGTGGAGAATAAGCCGCATGTTCTGGTATTACGTAACTGAACGCCTCGTTCGTTTCCCTGACCCGTTTTGCTGCGCGTTATGGGGCGTTATCACGGAGCAATTGGCATTGTGTTGCCTTTTTCTGTATTCCGGTCGATTTTCACGTAATGCTCGATTTAAATGAATCATTTGCTGTTGGTAGCGATCAGTGTTAACGGTTTCACCAGGTTTTGGCAGCTCATAATAGATGACACCCTTCTGACCCACCAGCGAGTACTGTCTTCTTTCTAAAGCGATTTGGTCTTGCAGTGGATGTCGATGGTTTGCCTGGATTCACCCACCACGATTAACGACGCTTAGGATCCTCAAGATGTATCCTCATCCCCTGTCACTGTTCGATGGAGATACGACTTTCTTTTGTATCTGGCGAGAAGCATTTCCCAAGTGTCCTCTCGATTTGCTTGCTGTGTTTCATTCAGTTCATGCGGAACCCATTTTCCCGCTTTCTGCACCCTTCCCATAGCTTTCCAACCGAAGGGAGCTAGCTTTCTGCGTCATATTCAATTGTTCCGCGAGTTCTTGTCGAGTTTGAGTATCATCTTCACCCAATGAGACCTGCAATTCGTTGTCTTCGAACTTTTCCGGTGGTTTCCCGCGCTCGTCCTTTCTCACGTCAAAATCACCACTTTTGAATTTTTTGAACCACTCAAAACACTGAGAATGTTCGCCGGAAGCTTCGACGAGCATTGGATGGGATTCTGCAGCAGTTTTCTTCAAACGATAACAGAAAACCAATGCTGTCCGCAAAACTCGACGTGTTTACAGGTTTGAAACAGATACCGATGTGTTGTTACTGTGTGTTGACATTCGTCGTCGGCCGTTACAGGAAGCAGATGGTGCTGCAGACGCCGCGGTCCTACGTGCCCTACACTGACGGCTAGGGAAACTCCGGATTCATACACCTGGTACTTTGGAGAGGCTGCATGTTACTCTACCACGGGTCAGACCTAGTTGCCAGAGCTTGGCAGCTTCGGGAGGCGTAGTTTGCCTCCTCGATACGCAGCCAGGGCGTGGGAGGGTGAGGGTGGGGGTGGGAGTAACGAAGTGAGACGGCGGACAGAGGGCGTGACGAGCCGCAGCCGCAGCCGCAGCGGCAGCCGTCGCCGGCGGTAAACAAGGCGCCAGGGCGCGAGGAAGCGCAAACTGCCGGCTGCCGTGTCAACAAATCCGATTACTGAGAGCGAACACCACCCCACCCCACTCATTGCCGCCCGCTTCTCGTACACAGATACCGCTCCGGTTTTTTGTTTGTTTGCCAGTGACTCACATTGCGCCGACAGGGAGGATAATAGAGGCGAGGCGGCAGCTCGCTTCTCTATAAAGATGCTGTCGGATCGCTGAAGAACTGGCCCCGCAAGTCGCCTGTCTTTCGAGCGAACTACTTTTACCATTTCAGCAGTCATCCAGAGGTTTCATCTCAGTTATGGTGGTTCTGGCAAACAAACCACGTATTTCCATATAATCAAAGGACACAAGAATGGTTTTTCATGTTCGCGATGAACAATCGTTACGCTGATATTTTTGCCATATCAAAGTAGCACTGGTTACAGTATTACAACTGCTGCTGCTCTCGATGAAGTACACTCGGTGCAAACGAAGACACGATCAGGGGAAAAAACCTGATTATAGGGGCCTATACTGTTTAAGACTGAAACGTTACAAGAAACTGCCACACACTTCAACAAACAATACGTGCCTTGCCTCACAATAATCGGAAACGAACTCGTGATTTAATTTTTTCCACGGTCCCTCGTCATTACACAATCCTCCTAGTGTGAGTTACGTAATCTGTGTAATTATGGATTTAGGGTTCTGAATTGAGCAGACAAATTATTCTTTAACATTCGTACATGTTTTGGTGAAGTTTTTTTAGGTTTTTTCTGTCAAACAATATCAAATTTTTTTTGCATGTTAACATATGTGGGATTCTGGTATTTATATTGACAGGTGTTAAGAATTTGTGTTCACTCAACGCAGAACCCTACCTCCAGAATTATATATTTGAAAATAAAAATTGACATTCTGTCGCTGACCATTCTGCTATCGGGGACGGACAATCTTAAGATGGACATTACCGTCTATCACAATAAGATTCACACTACGAACTGAAATTTACACGTAATTCTTATTGCGTCATCATGGTGTCCCGTGACGACCGCATTTCAGCAGAGGATTTGAGCCTATTACAAGAGGATATTGGTGGACATTCTATATATGATGTAGGTGAAGGCCAAATTTCGCAGTAGTTACAGCACACCATGAAACCTCCTTTCTCATGTGCTGGTCATATGATACCTATGTTCCAGTTATCAAGGATACTTTCGGCTTTCCAAATCTTAATTACAAGCTTGTGGAAATGTTTCGAGAATTCCTTTCCTGCATTTGTAATGAGTTGTTCTTGTATTAGATCCATTACTGGGGCCTTCTTCTTCACTTACTTGATGGCTGCCTTAGTGGAGGTGTTCAGTTGGGAAATAGTAGGACATGCGGCTTATTCTCCAGACTGCACTAGGACACCCTCTCGCTGAACAACGTTTCAGTTCGTATGAAAATGTACGAAAATGGCTCGCTGACTGGTTCGCTTCAAAATAAGTACTTTTTTTTTGGCGTGGCATTCATAGCCTGTCAGAGAGGTGGGATAAATGTATAAATAGCAATGGAGATTATTTTGAATAAAATATTTTTTATCAGTTTCAAACAACAGACGTGTAATTATTGCAACCAAATTCCTCAGCAGTTGGTGCTGGTTCCCCTGTTCCTGAGAGCTCTGCATTTACAGAGGGTAAGATTCCTTCATAGTCAGCTACACCCTCATTCGACAAAGTGTTGAACCCATCTTCTACACACTGGTTCATCGTTACTCAAAACTGAGCCGTCAGTATTTCTACATAAATTCGTCCTTACATTTACAGAGGGTAAGATTCCTTCATAGTCAGCTACACCCTCATTCGACAAAGTGTTGAACCCATCTTCTACACACTGGTTCATCGTTACTCAAAACTGAGCCGTCAGTATTTCTACATAAATTCGTCCTAGGCTGCAGTTCCTTTCGGCTCTTATTTAACTTCTGACAAAAAGCTCTTACTTTATTCGAGCCCTTCAGCTGATTCATTTCTTTCGTTTCATGCTCTATTTCCTTTTGTGGCGCCTCTCGTGTTTTCTAGCCATTCTGTAATCTACATATCTTTGAGTGCCGGCCGAAGTGGCCGCGCGGTTCTGGCGCTGCAGTCTGGAACCGCGAGACCGCTACGGTCGCAGGTTCGAATCCTGCCTCGGGCATGGATGTGTGTGATGTCCTTAGGTTAGTTAGGTTTAACTAGTTCTAAGTTCTAGGGGACTAATGACCTCAGCAGTTGAGTCCCATAGTGCTCAGAGCCATTTGAACCATTATCTTTGAGTACGGTTTACCTGTTGCAGTTTTTAATTGCTGTTACTTGTGTTGACCGTCATATTGATCTACAAGGACCCATATGATCAGCTTTGCCTTCACTGGACCTTCCATCTGAAGTTTTCGCCTCTGGGCAAAGGTTGGAACACTTCCGAGGAGTGACACTTCTACGGAGCCTGGGGTTCTTCCTAGGAGAAGCAGCTTTTCACAGGTACAGGCGCACTAAGAAGTCGTGCAGTATAACAGAGTGTGTTGCAGCCTATGGCACGTCTTCAGACTGAGGGAGACTGAATGGATGTAGCCGCATGTCATTTGGCTATGTTTCTGCTGTAACATTTTGTGATCGGTATCCACCGATAGAGATGTATCAGGGGAATGCCACGATGATTCCCTAGAAGAAATAGGGCCTTTGAGACATTCTCGTTTGTCTTCATCAGCGAATATTTTACAAATCGCAAGAGACATTTAGACCTATGTGATTGTAACGATATTATTACGTCGTAGCCGACCTTCATCGTAAATGGATGAAACTGTAGTGTGTGTTTGCGTTTCACGCTTTTCTGCACTTACAAATCTTTCTGCACTTACAATCCTTCCCGCACATAGTTTGCTGCTTCGTATGGAATACAAAAATAGCTATCCTGGGCTAGAACTTTATTAGTGGATCGTTTGCATTTATTCTTTACAGAACGCCAGTAAGTTATATCTTCTTTAATGCTCTGTGTATTGATGCCCGTTGTATATCAATAAAGGCTTCCCTCGGAGGCCCCGGTGAATTCCACATTCACGCCACTTACCGCCGGAGAATGACAGCAGTACTGAACTCTGGGAAAGAGCCACGCACCGCAGCCTTCTGTCAATCAACTGGTGTGCGGAAGTGACCTTTCACAATGGTGCGTCGCAGGTAGCAACAGAGAGGCTGGTATATTCTATTTGTGTAACACCCTGTTCCGAGGTCCACTACTTTAATTGTCCTGGGTTTCACAGAAATGTTAACGCATTTCATCTCTACGTGTCACCAACTCACTGGGCCTCTCCTGTAGGTGATCGTAGGAATCTCTTGCGGGACTCGAGTCTTCGAAGTCCACAGGAAGCTCCAAATTCGAGGGTAGCTTTCATCGAAGGTATGCCGAAGCTTCTCATTCCGTTCGTGACCGGCTGTTCGGGAGTTGGAGTTAAAATCCGGTCACACTCTATTGTTTACGGAGAGACGTCAGTTCCAATCGAGCGGTTATTAATCGGCTGTTTCGTTTAAGGATAAAGTTGACCTTTTAGGCACGTACAGATCTGGGGTCACACCGGGCGAGCATATTCTGCCGCGAGGTAGTACAGTGGCTGGGAAGCACGTGTAGCCACCACAGCAGGGCGCACGTGCGGCTCTCGGGGAAGACGGGACGGGACGCGCGCGGCGAGGCGATAACGAGCCAGCGGCCGCCGCGGCTGAGCGCCGCCCCCACCCCCGCTGTCCCTGGCGGCGGGGGCGGCGGGGGCGGGCTTGCGGCCAAACCGCCAAGTTGCGGCGGCGCGCCCGCCTTGCTTCTGTTTTGTATTGATCGTGCGGCGGCGGGCGTGGCCAGGGAGAGAGAGCACGCCGGGGCAGAGCAGGGCAGCCGCAAGGCGGAATGAAGCCGCAAGCAGGACGGCGCCGCCGCACACACAATTATATAATCCCCGGCGCGGCGGCCGGGCCATTACGGCTAATATTGCGAGGCCGCGGCTTAAGCCGGCTCGCCCAATTGCCGCGTGCCGCCGCGCCGGCCCCGTGGGGATTTGCCTGCCGACACTGCCGGCAACAGCACACTTCTCTTCATTTAAATACCTCTCGGCCGTTCTCTCCGTGTGCTATTTCCGGCGTTTAAAGACAAATATACAGTTTGAGCGGGTAGAGAATATTTGAAAACCACAAACAGCTGCTGATGACGTACGTACTTACTCAGTATCAGTTTCGATGAACCTACCACATCATCAGGTATCATTACGTCGTGTTGTCTTGTGATTATCGGTTTAATGAAGCTGGTACTTGGTAAATAAATTTTCACTTCAGCAGCATCTCTTGCTGGTTTCCGAATACGACTGTATTCAAATTAGAGACATATGTTTTACCTATCTTTGAACTCTGCCTGTGGCTTAGTTGAATAGAATTTGACACTGCCGACCTGGAGCACGCGAACTCCTTGAAATCCCACTCCTGCCTCTCTGTTTCTTCTATCAGTCCACCTGCTGCTTCCCCTTTTCCCTCCCCCTCTCCCTGCTCTCTGTATCAATCTCTTCCTCACCCCTCCATCTCTTCGTCTCCCCCTGTCTCTATCCGTGACCTCCCCTCCCTGTCCATGTCCTCTCCCCTCTCTGCCCATTTCCACCTTCAACATTTCTGTCCACCTCCATCAATTTCTCCACTTCCTCCTATCTCCTCCTTCTCCCTTGCTGTCTGTCCATCTACTCGTCCTCCGTTCTCTCTCCATCGGTTTAGGATGAGCTTTTTACCCGTGGCTTTGCCCGCATACTCACGTCTCAAACATTTCACACATATTTAACAAATTTCGTGCGTGTTTGTTACACATGTTTCACCTGAATTTCGCCCTGCAGTTTCACTTTCACGCAGATCAATGTTTATGAGCATGTCCTCAACTACGAGCCTGCACAATGATGTAATTCTGCAGGTTCATCCAGTGGTATATGTGTGTACTGCCTGCGAAATGTGTTGTGAATAGTGCCAGTACTAAAGAACTAGTAAATTAAAACGTAAGGCACGATGCGGCATTTTCTAACAAATCTCAGTGTTTATGACCTCGTTCCTCGTTGACTACGCATCGTACAATCGTATATTTTTGTAAGTACATCCAGAGGCATATGTGGATACCGTCTCAGAAATGTGTCACGAATACAGTTAGTAGCAAAGCAGTAACAAATCAAAACATCGTGCTTCGTGAGGCAGTTTTACTGCGTGAATAGCGAAAATGTACTAAGCGATAAACTTTATTCCTTTCACCATTTTGTGTGGTTCCTCTGTGAGAAAGAGATTCGTAATGGTTTAAAATTATGTGTAAAGTTTGCTGGAAGTCTGAGTGCTGTCATTCTCAAATACTGGACGACTTGAGTACGGCTACTTTCGCTGTGGACTGCCCTCGACCCCTGCCCTTTGACAGGTGGGTAGTTCTTATCCCCACAGCGATTCTTTCCAGCCAATAAGTGATAAGTGAACTGAGTTTGGTTGAAATCGATCCAGTGGTTTAGCACATGTGGAATACACAATTTCTATGGATGCCTTGATCGCACGTGGCAGATGAAAGACAGTTAACCTCTTTCTTCTTCGAGTCATCGACAAATAAAAATCCATAAAAGGCAAAAATATAAAATTACAATTAAATGTCAATAGTTACAGAATAAAACCAGTGTCCTGTTACGAAAATAAAGCGAAGTCATCATCTAGCGCCTACAGCGTCTCCGAAACAGAACCTACCGCATCGTTTCGGCTGCTGACAGACGTCCCGAACTCACATATTCGAGACCTATTAAAGCACCTATTGACATTCTTATTCAGGGAAATTTCTACAAAATTTTACGTAAAACCACAAACTTCGCACCACTTCATCATACAACATTTAGACGAAAAACCCTCAAGCTTCTGACAAACGCCTAAAATCAAACCTTACACGCCACTTTAGGAACGAATAACGCCCACAAAGTCTAAAAACAAACATTTGCAATAAAAATAAACACCTTTCCCCAACTCCCATTTTGACGATACCCATAGCGCATTCTGAAGTCAGAAGGGCACAGCCCAGTGGTGCGTCGAGGTTCGAACCCCCACACGCTGCCTCACAGCGGTCGTCGCGGTCTCTTCGCACAGGTGTCGTGCCTGCTGGCGCGTCTACTTTACAGAGCGGTGCCCGTGTAGAGCGCACGTAGGCGTGCTTGGCTCACACGGCCGAAGAGTACAATCTTTAAAGAAATATTTATGTTTAAAATGTCAGTGACGATCGAGTGAGGTGACGCAATGGTTAGCATACCGGACTCGCCTCCGGCCATCCAGATTTGGGTTCGCAGGAGAGCTTCTGTGAAGTCTGAAAGGTAGGACACGAGGTATTGGCAGAACTAAAGATGTGACAACGGGGCGTGAGTCGTACTTGGGTAGCTCAGGTAGTAGTGCACTTGTCCACGGAAGGCAAAGGTCCCGAGTTCGAGTCTCGGTCCGGCACTCAGTTTTAATCTGCCAGGAGGTTTCATCCTGATTTAGGTTCTCCGTGATTTCCCTAAATCGCTTCAGGCAAAAGCCTTTGAAAGAAATGGCCGACTTCCTTCCCTCTCCCAGTTCGGTCTCCTCCCCCAAATCAGCCCAACCCAACTCCGACAACTGCTGTCAATAACGTCATCGTTTTTATTTTCTGAAGTACAATTAACTACAATCTAGAGTATTCAGTACAATTTGGACCAGACGTCTGATAAAACGAAACTAACATGTTTCACTGTTGCAGTTAGGGAGCATATAAAATTGTTAAATGCGAAGAAACCAAGCATTTGTTGAAGGCACAAAAGTTTGCCAGCAAAGGCTCATAAAATGAAAGTATTACAACAAATGAGTAGTAAGGAAGAAAGCAACCACCTACAAATCTTTAAAAAAAAATTCAAATTGTCTTATCGCGATTGTCGGTATCGTGGATGTACTCCCGTCTTCCGATGATTACGTTACACCGCTAGTATCGTTGGCAAAATCACTGTCTACTCCTTCCTCCAGTGATCTACGTTTTGTTCCCGTCTTGCCCACATTAATTTTTGAGAGAGCGCATGAAATGCTTATTGGCAGACACACTGTGAAACTACAGCTTCTATCGACGTATCGGATGGTTACATAACACACAGCAATGCAGCCGCGTAGCGTCTCCGTCAATCACATACATTTTTAAGCTGTAAATGCAGCCAGAGATCGCTGAGCAACAAATGTTTTCCTTTCGTTCGACGGCAATATTTTTCACTCTCCTTGAAAATGTTCCGAGCATCGTAATTAGTTAATTTAACCACTGTACTCCATTCTTTGAAGTCCCCCGCACCAAGGAATCCAAAATTCACGTTCGTCTGTGCAATATAGGAAAAACAAAGCATACGACGTAGCTAACAGACGTATGGTCTTCCTTCTAATGTTGCCCACATATTGTCCACATGCTGCCCACACGGCTAAACAATTATGTAAAATTCGTTGTTCGTAACATCGAATCAGTAATGTGGTTGGTTGGTGTGCAAGTTTCCAACCTGGTAAAGTGAAGACGGTATGCTATGAGGACACTATCAAAAGCTGTACTAGCGATGGGAAGGAGTTTGTGAAGTAACAGAAACGCTGCTTAACGTTCCAGATTCATACGCATGAGCTAGGAGACCATTTTCTTACCCCACAATCATATGCGAGAAGGACGACTGGCTTTTTATATTCGATGCTATCGAGAAAAACGGGTTAAATAAATGTGAAACTGGTGCGTCTATTTAGGCATAAATTATAGCCGAGGAGTGGAATCCGTTCTGTTAAATTTACGTAGCGTGTCTGCGGAACTAACGAACCATCAGCGGGTGTGTCATTTCAGAGGAGATGGAACGGGAGGGGAGAATAATGTAACCGCATCCGGTCCGACGAGACTGGAGGCAATAAATGTTTTACGTCTCGAGAAATGAGACTTGCACGCAGCAGCGATTTCGTGTTTTCTCGTCAGCGAACTCCAGTTATTCACGAGAGAAAGTCCGGATCCATAATATTACACGAGATTCACTTCACTGCGCAACACGATGACCTATTCCGTTTGTTCCCATTATCTGTAGTCGCCAGAGCGTAGCGTTAGGTTGTTTAGACCTGCATTTGTAGCTTAGCACAGTATTATCGAGAACAAATTTAGTCGCCCTTGCAGGAATCGCAATAAAACCGGAAAGGACTACTAAAGGTACTTATTTTCACTGTGGACGCTCAGTTTCATACTCTTCCCTTGCCCCCCCCCCCCCCCCCTCGCACGAAAACGTAAAAAAGTAACGAGTTATTTCACTCTCTATTAACCCTCGCAGTACACCGGTGTGTGTGTGTGTGTGTGTGTGTGTGTGTGTGTGTGTGTGTGTGCGTGTGTGCAACTTAACCCAAAATTTTAAGTGTTAGTAGTACATGTCATTTTCCTCAGTGAAAGTCATATTCAATATTTTCCGATTCTGGACATTATTTACACATGAATCTCTGTTTAAAAAGTATGTTGTGAGTAAAAGTCAACAATAATGGAGAATTTGGCATTTTTTATCTTTTGTGGGTAAAAAGGGCTCTCTGTTGGTAGTGCACGTTATTGAAAGTTTGTTGACATCGCTAAGAGAGAGTTATAAATTCAGGTTCTGGACACTACTAGCACATCAGATTATCTTTAAGAACTACGTTGCACAAGTTAACAACAGCGAACATATTTTTTTTATTTTTTTATGGTGAGCACAAATTACTCCCTCCCCCACCTGGTAACGTGTGTTATGGAAAATAAATTTGCTAGTGTCGATAAGTCTAGTACGGCTGTTGCGCTTCGCCAGACTGTCTTTTGCAAAACACGGTTCTGAGATTCCATGCCACAAATTTCATGATAGACAGGTAAGGGCGAACCACTCACCACAGTCTGCTGCTTCTGTCTTTTCATCTTTGTTCGCTACCCCCAATTCAGCGTTTGTTGTGGGTGCTTGACGTAACACTCAAAAAATCGATTTAATGTGGCTTCTAACTTCTCTCTATTTTCTGCGAAATTTTTACTGGGACCTTCTGAGACAAAACGATCCGCATTTCAACGCAGCAGTGTACTTGTCCAGGACCAATAGAATTACAGTTACTTCTGCAACTGAACAGTGGTATATGCCATCACTTGATGATAATGCAAAGAAACCGGTACTGCAGTTTTTTACGAACCTGGGGCGTCCCCATTTACGTGTATCCGCGAAATACCTAACCGTTACCCTCAAAAATATATCAATCATTTTGTATCTTTTCCACTTATCCCAGTCAATAATTCATTATTTGGCTCAACTGGATTCATTACTCTGATTATACGGTACAAACAGAAACTACACACAAGAAGGCTTTCTGCCATCCCCCTCTCCCTCCGTCACAAACGTTTACTCTATTGCATTGCGCACGTCGTGTCATCGCGTACATCCGTTTGTGTGGAGACTGGTACTGGTTCCTTACGTCACAACCCGACTCATCCGAGAGCCGAAACCACTACGTTAAAAAAAACAAATTGCACTACAAAATGAACGTACCGGATACTACACGCGTTTTTTTTTTATTACAGCAACAAAGCATTTCCTTGTTTAACTACGCTGATTCGTCTTCACAAGATCGCCACCAATGCTAAACATCTGTGCAGCACTCAGTATTGTTCGCAAGTTCACACGTCAATGGAAACAGCACTCGGTGCGAGCAACGGCGGCGATACTTGGACAATACTGGAGCGACCTGCAAGACTTGCCAGGAACCAGCGGTCGATCAGCGACTGCAGTCATTTGTGCCCATTCGACAAAGAACATCTCCACCCCGAGAGTTTGCGTAAAACAACGAACTGGGGAAAAGGTAAGCGGCACCGCGTCCAAAAGGTTAATAAAAAGCGGCGACGGATCTCTCTCCGGCAGCTGGGTTAAGGAGGCGAGCAAAACTGCCACGGAGCAGTAAAACCTGGGCGCCCACTCGGGCCGTAAATATTACTAAGTGATACCGCGCCAACACACGAACGTATGCCCGGCCAAAGAGTGTCACGGCCGTCGTTAATTCCGGTCGCGTGAATTTAAAGACGCACAGCTCGTAAAAACCGAGCCGGCCGGAGGGGGTGGGATGGGTGACAATTAAGATGCAAATGACGGCGTAAAATTCCGGAATGGCGAGCAAGAGGAAAAAAAATATATATATTCCGTGGCGTAAGTAGCCGGATTTATTCTCACGAACCGAACTCGCGGCGAACATATATATTTTGAATGTGACACCTTTAGAGACTGGAACTTCGTGTTTTTGAGACGTAGTTCCACAGGGGAGGTTCTCCTTTCGATGTCACGAAGTTGAAACTTGTAAGTGTGTACCAGAGTGAATTTTGCGGCTTCATAACTCGGCTTCGTAACTTTCATCCACCGCAGGACAACGATTTTCTGTCGCCTTCAAAGTCAGCAAAAATGCAATCTCCACTGAGGTGAGGATAGTCACGGTATACCTGCAACATCGTGTTCGTGTCCGGCGTAATGCGACAACTCGACGTGGCATTGACTCACAAAGTCGTTGGAGGTCCCCTGCAAGAATACGGAGCCACGTGTGGGATTCTGTGCACGAACTCACCTCTCGACTACGTCCCATAAATGTTCGATGGGTGGCAAATAATTCGCTCAAATCGTCCAGAATCTTCTTCAAGCCATTCGCGAACAATTGTGACGTGGACCGTTGTCAACCATTCCATCGCTGTTCGGTAACATGAAGTCCACGAATGGCTGCAGTTGGGCCAGAGGACCGATCCATTCCATGTGAACACAGGGGCCACCACCTGCTTGCACAGTGCCTTTTTGACAACCTAGGTGCTTGGCTTTGTGTGGTCTGCGCCGCACTTGAAACCTTCAATCAGCTCTTACCAACTGAAATCGGGCCTCAACTGATCAGGCTACCCGGCCGGAGTGGCTGAGAGATTCTAGGCTACGGTTTTGTAATCGTCTAAGGTCCAACCGATATTGTCACTTGCCCAGGAGAGGCACTGCAGGCGACGCGGTGTTACTAGCGAAGACACTCGCGTCGGTCACCTGCTGCCACTCCCCATTCACGCTAATTTTCGCCTCACTGTCGTACGTCCCACATTGATTTCTGCGGTTATTTCCTTGTCTGTGAGCACTGACAACTCTAAGCAAACGCCACTGCTCTTGGTGGTTAAAGTGGAGGCAGTCGGCCACTGTGTTGTCCGTAACGCTTGAAATTCGGTGTTCTCGCTACGATCTTGTTACTGTGAATCTCGAAATGTATAATTCTATAACGGTTTCCAAAATGGAATGTCCCACGAGTCTTTCCATCCCATATAAGTGATGAGTAAAGTTCTGTCAATTATTTAATTTATCACTGCGTTCTGATTAAAAATGGTTCAAATGGCTCTGACCACTATGGGACTTAACATCTGAGGTCATCAGTCCCCTAGAACTTAGAACTACTTAAGCCTAACTAACCTAAGGACATCACACACATCCGTGCCCGAAGCAGGATTCGACCCTGCGACCGTAGCAGTCGCACGGTTCCGGACTGAAGCGCCTAGAACCGCTCGGCCACAACGGCCGGCGCGTTCTGATTATGTAATCAGTTATTTCCTCACACCTTCACATTGTATTCTGCCCAACGTCGTACCTCCTTTAATGCTCCTTAAAAATCTCATTACAGCCGACCGTATTTTACTCGGTTGCTTTTGAGTTGACGGTCAGGCTTCGTTGCCGTCAGGCAATGTAATTCCTTAACTTCTTATAATTTCAATTATTTATTTCTTACATGCCTGTCTGAAGGAACACACACTGTTGGCGATCCACAGCTGTAGAAAATAAGAAGGCGTGCTGAAAAGTAATTCCTCTAATTTATTATGTGAAAACCCTTGAGACTTGTTAAATAACATAAACGTTATTAACATTCTGCATCTTCATTCTTCATATCTATATACTTATTTCTCAACAATGGGACGAACACATTTCTCCCAACGAGAGACCTGCTTATTGATACCGTCACTATATAATGTTTGACTTTGTTGACGGAGCCATACCCTCACCTCTGCTTGCACCGCTTCATCACCATCGAACTGAAGTCCTCGAAAGTTTTGGAAACAGATGAAAAACGGATGGGACCAGCTCGGGACTGTGTGGAGTACGGTCGGTGGCGGGCCCGCACCGCGAGCGCGAAGGCGTGCCGGCCCCCGGCACCAGCCCCAGGTCCGGCGTGCCGGCCAGCCTGCGGGTGGTTTTCCAGGCGGTTGTCCATCTACCTCGGCGAATGCGGGCTGGTTCCCCTTATTCTGCTTCAGTTACACTATGTCGGCGATTGCTGCGCAAACAGTCTGCACGTACGCGTATACCATAATTACTCTACCACGCAAACATTGGTGTTACCATCGTCTGGTATGAGACGTTCCCGTGGGAGTCCACTGGAGGTCGAACTGCACAATGACCATGTGTTCGGTGTGGGGCGGCGATGGGATGGGTGGACTGCTGTGGTCTGTTGTGTGGTTGTGAACCACTGAGGGCTACGGCGAGACGAAGCCTCTCCGTCTTTTCTAGGTCTCAGGCTCAATACACAATGATCGATAACAGTGAACCACATGTGTGGTTTGGGCGCTTCATACTGAAGGAGAAGGTGTTCCCTGTGTAGACGAACTCTTCGAATTCGTGCTTTCATTTTCCTGAGGATTACCCCACCCACCGACGTAGTTACGTTACATACTGCTCCATTACACATTAATATTCGGAGCCCTCTAGCGGCAGAAGGCTACGTAGAATGGTAATAACGCATGTTGTATTTGAAAAAGCTGTAAGAGTTTTCACATAAATTCGGAGGCATTTCTGCTTTCGATTTCCGACAGTAAATTCGTTGACATCGCCTATATTACATATATACTTATCACCCAACGGTGACATGTGAAAAACTTTTAACAGGACAGCGTTCGAGTACCGGTCCGCCTCAAATTTTCATGTCTTTCTATTGGATAGTAAATCTATACCTAATACAGCTGAAGTCAACGAATTCGCAGGCAGAGAATGAATTCCTACCAATTTTATTTTCCGTTTCTTTCCTAACTTTATTTTTAAAAGCTTTTTACAGCTTGGAATATGCTAACTTTTTGCTCATTATCACAGTAAAGATAATGAAAATGTCGTTTTCTAGAACAATATTTGATGTAACTGGGTCCTTTCCTCTGAACGTCTTAATTTTCATTCTATTAACTGAGATTTTAAAATTGTAAGATTCACATATATTGTTTAAAAGATACATGGATTTCTGTAACTTTGTCCGATTTACTTGGAAGATTAATTGATATTTGATTGTCTGCGTGTGTGTGTGTGTGTGTGTGTGTGTGTACGCTCGCGCACTATTTGTTTCATAATTTTATTCCTGGATCTACCAGCTATTTCCATTTCTTTAAATTGTCATCGATATATGTCACGTATAAAATAGCGAATGATAGGCTACATTATTGTCCAAGTCCCGTAGTTGCCACTGATACCCAGTAGTTATTTTTATACTCAGTTGACACCTCGCAATACTTCGAGTTTGTAATCGTTCGTGATATATTCACAGATTCCTTGTTAAACTGTAACTATCGTGCTGGTAAACTGTGATCCTAGATCGGGTATCAAGTTGAAGATATGGAAATACGACACCCACGACGACAATGTCAGCTGAAACAGCGCGGTTTCAAAAGCGAGCTTAGGACTGATGACTTAAAAACAGCTTCCATCTGTATTGTGATCTAAGTGATAAAAGTGAGTAAGCTCGTATTTAACTCCAAACGTTCTCTACTTGTCGCTTATTCTGGCAAAGGTGACAGTATGGGAAGCGTTGCGTATCACATGGCAGCCCTCATTTTAGGGTTGATATTACTTGAAAAATTGCTCCGGGCGAATAACAGCCGTGGAAGGTCGCGTGCTGACGGCTCGCTGTGCACTTTTGTCCCAGAAAATGACTTACAAATGCCTCTAGGCGCCATGCTACGTACTGGTCTTGCAAAATGTTATTTATTCCCCAGTGTTATCCTTACATTACGCCAACTGAACGTTGTAACTAATAAGTTGTTGCAGCACATATAATATTTGATCAGGTCGTCAAAAACATGAAGGAAATAAATTTGACGGTCATAAGAATCGTCTGTTTGCCCTGCCGGATATCACCACGAGCTCGGTGAAATAATGTCATCGAACACGAGAGCTACTGCATACGGCTAAGATGATGCGGAGCTAGTCCGGGCTACATTCGTCCGCTCCGCTCGTGATCAGATTTCAAAAATTCCGTTGGCTGGTCCCTACGCACATCCTAGCGGCTCTCTTCTGCGCATAGCCGCCGACAGAGGGCAGCCGAGTTTATGCCCGATAGATTCAGACGATCCAATTAAATGTGCCGACAGGCAGGAATCCCTCTGCCCGCATAGTGCGGGAGAGGAGGGAGGATACGAAAAAAGGGGGAGGGACGATAAAGAAGGGCCAGACGAATGAGGGGACGCGTGCGGGGGACGAAGAACACCGCGCAGACGGGAGAGCGAGCTAAATGAAGTTGCTGGGGGAGCCGGCGCCGTGACCTCGCCCCGGCATACGTCAGCCAGACACAGGGCGCCTTTTCTTGCCTCCTTTCTTTCTCTTTTTTTTTTATCTGCAGCCCGGAGTTCTTCACACTGCTTTCTCGCATTCGTGCCCTGCTGCAGCAATGTCACGCGGCACCACGGTTTTGTTGCGCGAGCGCGCAGAGAGAGAGAGAGAGAGAGAGAGAGAGAGAGAGAGAGGAGGCAAGCAGAGGTGAAAGACAGACGAGGCTTGCCTGCAGGGGGGCGAGCCGAAGGGCGCAGACAGAAAGCGAGGGAGCAGCCGGGGTCGGGGACGGAAAACTGCCGGAAATTGTTCACGTCCCCGGGGGATGGCGGCCCTGCTAGTCTGGCATAACCCTCCCCCGGGGCGCGCTGCGAGGGACGTGTGATATGACGTGAAGAAAGATACACACGGCGAGCTGTTTAAACTGCGCCACGGCAAACACGGGCCGACGCATAAAATACGACGGCCGGCGCCGGATTGGTCGCGATTTACTTGGGCGGCGGTGACGTCACGTCCGGGGAATACCCGGCCCTCGCGGCGTGACCGCACTGCGCTACGGCGGCGCGACTGGGGTTAGAAGCCGGCGACACGTGCGTGGGGCTCGTTTCAGGCGGAGCTTTATGCTAATCGATCCGCTTTCTCAACCTCATACGCAGTGCGGGCTGACGACATACCAGTAATCGCCGCGTGTGATGGTGCTCGATGAAATGGAAGTGCGGATGGCTATAATACGCACATACAGGACAGGAAAGTAATCGAGTACGTCGTGGGTGTACGTGCTAGAGGGCTAAATGTTTAAGCTTGGACCAGAGGATCTCGAAAAGATAAAGAATCTTCCCATCTCCGAGGTGAAAAAGGTACAGGAGTACAAGTAAGGAGACACATAGCTGCGAGGATTATACGCATGCTTTGAGTAAGTGATTCTTGGTGTTAAATCGAGTTGTTTATTTTACGCACAATATTTTGACGACCGACCTAATCGTCTTCTGCAGGTGGTGCAAGTTGTGCGGTTGGGCATACTGGAGTTGGAAACGGTAACTCTGCTGAACATGCGGAAGCACGCCGTCAACCAATCACGCGAAGAAAACTGACGTATCGTAAACCTCGACACCTCGAAAAGACTGACGAAAAGCTACATTAGCGGCACAGCTCTGCGGGTGGGTGCGCAACATGGACGAGTGCGAGAAACCTTTGATACGTGATGTTACAGTTGACTGTTGAAAGTCAGATATACAAATGTGATCAAATGTATCCGGTCACTTATCAGCGGACCTTAACATGGCGTTTGTCCACCCTTCTTCGCCTTTATGACGGCTTTAACTTCCACTGAGGTGTCTCAATGTCTGTAGATCAGTGGCAGAGCGGAAGCCCGAGGAGGTAGTGATGTTGGTACGCCGCGTTCTGGAACGAAGTCTACTTTCTAATTCACCCCAGAGATATTCCACTGGGTTCGAGTCAGGACTCTGCGCGCGCCAGTCTACTTCAGGGATATTATTGTCCACAAATCGTAGTGTCCGACGGATGCTGCATTATGACAGGGTGCATCGTCGTGGTGATACAATGAATCTTCGTCTCTGAACTGTTGTTCTGCTGTACGCAGTACAGAACGCTGTAAAATGCGTTTCACATCCTTCCACATTTCGTATTTCCTTAAGCGCAATGAGGGGAGCACAACGTAACTGCAAAATACAGCCCCACAGAGCGACACACCTTTCTCCATAGTTCACCGTCGGCGGTACACGTGATTGTGTGTGACGTTCTCCGTACATTGGCCATAACCAAATCCTTCCGTTTGATTGCTGCAGGCTATACCGTGCTTCAAATCACTCGTTTCCAGACACCCACTGTTCGTGGCCGTCGCCCTTCACAGCAGTTCAACCGTCGATTAGCACCGATTACAGAAATTCGTAGCTTACGAGGAACTTCTCGACCACGGTAGCGCATTAACTCCCTAAGCACACTCGTCGTGTTATCTGGACCGGTAATAGCACTCTGGAACTGACAACTGATTTCGCTGTCTTTTTACAATGAAACTCCGCAAGGATCGGTTGTTCCGATCCGTCACTATCTGAGATCTGGATAGTCTGGGTTCAGCTGTGGTTGTTCCTTCGCGTTTCCACTTTACAGTCACATCATCAGTAGTCGAGTTGTCCAGTTATAGAAGGGTTGAAACGTTCACAATGGATGTGTTACTCAGGCGATACGCAATGACTAGTCCAAGTTCGAAGCCACTGCCCTCTACAGGACGATCCGTTCTCCTGTCATTACTTCTGTAATGGCAACGTGACACTCCTCGCCCCCCCCCCCTTTTATACTGGCGGGTTCGCTTCTCGAGACACGTATGCTCTAGCTTAAGGGATCACGGAAGGAAAGTCGCTGGGGAAGCTCCGGCTACGAATGTGAAGGATGCAGCAGTTACGCTGAAACGAAGAGGACAGATAACTCGCTAAAGACTCTGACGAATGATAACGAGCGTCAAGCCGCCCTTACGTCTGATGACCGAATCGAGTTTTACCGCCACAGTGAGAATTTAACTGAACACAGCCGCAGTGATCATTGGCTGTAAGGACAACCTGTGAACTAAGGAGTAAGAAGCATTGGCTTTGCGTGCACTGTAATGCCCTGTTGCCCTCCACACTAGACAGCATTTTATCGGTAAGCGTGCGAGGTTAAAAAAAAAAAAAAGTCATCGCTGGCGCTCGGGCGAAGTGCGAACGGATGGCGGTGCGCGGCGCACAATGGCCGGCCGATCTGATAGCGGCGCGCGGCCAGCCAATCGCCCGTTTCCGCCAGATAGGAAAGAGAACAATGGCGGCCAAGCAGCGATAGCCCTTAAATTACCGCCCGGCGGAGCGGAAAAAAAGCCGGCCGCTTATAATTACCGCGATACCCATCGCTATGTGCTGTGACACCGGCGCAGCGCCCTCCATCCCGTGTCTCCTCTCGGCGTGCTCCATTCTTCCCGGCCCATTTCTTTTTAATTGTGTTTTGTCCCAATTACCGGCGCCCACGGACACGCACCTAGCTGCCGGTCACGCCCCCGCCCACGCCCACGCCAGGCCGTAAATCTCAATTTGCGGACCTACGCGGCAGATTACGAGGCAGCCGCCGCCACACGCCCGCCCGGGAAACGACAGTGGCGCACTTCCGGCTCGCGCGTCTCCGGCGGGCGACCAAATGTCGACAGTCGTGCCGAGGCGCTGCACTCATATTCGGGAGGATATGTCTTCGAACCCCTGCCCGGCCATACCACTGTAGCATATCTGCTCGTCCCACTTGTCACTACAGGAGACGCTGGCAGGTAACTTCAGGACAAATCCGTCACCCTTTGGAATGGCAATCCGAGCTAGCCTAAGGCTGTAATGGACCCGCAGTCGAGTTACACTGCGTCTACCTTCCTTCCATCACGGTAGCTTAACAGGAGGAGGAGGAGGAGGTAACATTAGCTCGAGTCCCATCGACGACAAGGTCATTAGAGACGCAGCAGAAGCTCGGGCTCTGGAGAGATGGAGAAGGAAATCGGCCGTTTACTCGGAAAGAAACCACCCCAGTCAGGAGCGTTGGTGTTTTTCTCGCCCTAGGTCATAATTCAAAACTGACGTCCTTATTTTCTGGGAAAAGTCCTAAATTTTTATGCTTTGCCATCAATTCTTTTAAAACAAACTGAGAACAACAAATGTCCTCAATTTCCTAGTTTTTGTCCTCAATTCTTGAAGTTTTCCAAAATAACTGAAAAAAAGGAACAATGTGCAACCAAATTTGGTGTCAAAATGGTTCAAACGGCTCTGAGCACTATGGTACTTAACTTCTGAGGTCATCAGTCCCCTAGAACTTAGAACTACTTAAACCTAACTAACCTAAGGACATCACACACATCCATGCCCGAGGCAGGATTCCAACCTGCGACCGTAACGGTCGCGCGGTTCAAGACTGTAGCGCCCAGAACCGCTCGGCCACTCCGGCAGGCAAATTTGGTGTCAATTACTTTATTTAATTGCAAGAAATGAAGTAATAAAGATGTGTTATTTCGTTCCTGTTTGAATTCAAGTATTTTTTATAACGACCGCAAGACAGCGCACTTGCCTCGCTCCAGCGCTGGACAGAGATGAATCTGTTTCCGTTTCGTACTCAGTAGCGTCTGCTTTAGTTTTGAAGTTGGTAGACGCAATGTGTTTACTTCCGTCAGAGTAAGCAAAGACGCATTAAGGAGCTGTTCCGTACGTTTTTGAAAAGAATCCAGTGTTTTAATATTTCCTCTTTTTGTTTTTCTCTTCACTTGCTCAATTTTTTCGTTTTTTTTTTTGTTTGAAATTAATTTTTTCCGCCCTTCGCCCCCCCCCCCTCCCCGACATTTTGTCTCCCTCGGCTGTCGCCTAGTGTTTCCTAAAGGTAGAAACGGCCTGAGTCCAGAATTCGCATTTAGAGAGGGAAACGACGGGAAACGTATCTCTAGATGCCTCATAGAGATTTGAACCGCCGTCGTCTTAATGGGAGGCCAGTATCGGAGCATCACGCCGCATCACTCTGTCGTAATTCGAAATCGTTTCCGTAAAATATCACAAAGTTACGGACTTGCAGAACACTGAGTTTCTAGCTGGTGCCTACTGTGTACACAGCTTCCTGAGCAAAAATCCCTCATCGGCTGCTCGATGGGTCTCTGAAGGCCAACAGTGGTCCCTCGTCTACGATTAGATCAGCTTCTTCTACATACATCGACTGTCTACATGTTTCTCGAGTTTTCGTGAAGCTCCAGAGAATATGACGTAAATGAGCAAAGACTGTTTTCTCCGTGTAGAACACGAAGCATATCGTTACTGTCCAATGTTCCAGTTTATGGAGTGACTAAATTGTTAAAATGCGATTCTATTGCCTCTCTAAACTGATTGTAACTAGATAAGACGTCAACGATTAGATGTTTTGAATATATTTCTCTGTTCTATACTGCAGTTTAGTGTATTTTAAATCAGTTACAATTTAATCTATTTCTTACTGTTATTTCCAAATCTGTTCTTTTTTGCTGAAAATTCTGTGTTATATAAAGAGCGGTAATGGCCACGCTTTCGAGCACCGTATTCTGACAAAGGATTCTTATTAGGGAGCAGTGGGGTTCAGATTCTCCCTACTACTTTCAGATACAGCTCATCCGTGGCCTCCCTATTTCAAAGGCAACTGCCTAGACAGATGCTTTCTACGAAAGGACGCGCTCGATTTCCTTCCTCCAGCCGACGCTGCGTCGAGTCCCTTAGGACCTCGTCGTCCACGTGGTTTAACCCTAATCTTCCTACATTTGTTTGTTTTTTAGGTACGCTGCACCAGCTTCGGATAATTTAACCTACACTGTGACATTTCCATCTCCGAAAATAAGTGTGCTCCGGGAGTCCAGTTTACAGACCAACTTCGGCGAAGCATCAGTACTGTTCACACAGAATACATTTTTGTCTGTCAGTAGGCAAGAACGTGCTTTTGTTACTAAATGTTTAATATGCACATTCACTGCGTTTCCGAGAAGACCTGTAAACAGCGGAAAGGAGAGGAAAATAGCTTTTGAGATGTGGCGCTACAGGAGAACGTCAAACATTAAATAGCTAATGAAGAAGTACCGAGTCGAATCAGCGAGAAAATAAATTTACGGTACAACTTAACTAAAAGAAAGGATACCTCACCAGGACACTTCCCGAAGGATCAAGGATGACTGAAATAAGCAAATTCAGACTGATGTTAGCTGCAGTAGTTATTTAGAGCCGGAGTGGCCGTGCGGTTCTAGGCGCTACAGTCTGGAACCGAGCGATCGCTACGGTCACAGGTTCGAATCCTGCCTCGGGCATGGACGTGTGTGTTGTCCGTAGGTTAGTTAGGTTTAATTAGTTCTAAGTTCTAGGGGACTGATGACCTCAGAAGTTAAGTCGCATAGTGCTCAGAGCGATTTGAACCATTTTAAAGTTATCCAGAGATTCATGCGGCATTGCTGTAGCCTGGCGAATTGCAACGTTAGTTGCGTGTGGGGTGTAGTATTCCCAGTCTTTTTTTTTTTTTTACATATCTTGAATATTTTAACATTGAAAGTAATGTAGTTGAAAGTAATGTAGTTGAAATTAAGGTAGTGTTATAAGCCCTTTGCTGTTCCTTATCTATATAAACGATTTGGGAGACAATCTGACCAGCCGTCTTCGGTTGTTTGCAGATGACGCTGTCGTTTATCGACTAATACGAGGTGCATTCAAGTTCTAAGGCCTCCGATTTTTTTTCTAATTAACTACTCACCCAAAATCGATGAAACTGGCGTTACTTTTCGACGTAATCGCCCTGCAGACGTACACATTTTTCACAACGCTGTCGCCATGATTCCATGGCAGCGGCGAAGGCTTCTTTAGGAGTCTGTTTTGACCACTGGAAAATCGCTGAGGCAATAGCAGCACGGCTGGTGAATGTGCGGCCACGGAGAGTGTCTTTCATTGTTGGAAAAAGCCAAAAGTCACTAGGAAAAGTCAGGTGAGCAGGGAGCATGAGGAATCACTCCAGTTGTTATCACGAAGAAACTGTTGCGTAACGTTAGCTCGACGTGCGGGTGCGTTGTCTTGGTGAAACAGCACACGCGCAGCCCTTCCCGGACGTTTTTGTTCCAGTGCAGGAAGGAATTTGTTCTTCAATACATTTTCGTAGGATGCACCTGTTACTGTAGTGCCCTATGGAACGCAATGGGTAAGGATTACGCCCTCGCTGTCCCAGAACATGGACACCATCATTTTTTCAGCACTGGCGGTTACCCGAAATTTTTTTGGTGGCGGTGAATCTGTGTGCTTCCATTGAGCTGACTGGCGCTTTGTTTCTGGATTGAAAAATGGCATCCACCTCTCATCCATTGTCACAACCGACGAAAAGAAACTACCATTCATGCTGTCGTTGCGCGTCAACATTGCTTGGCAACATGCCACACGGGCAACCATGTGGTCGTCCGTCAGCATTCGTGGCACCCACCTGGATGACACTTTTCGCATTTTCAGGTCGTCATGCAGGATTGTGTGCACAGAACCCACAGAAATGCCAACTCTGGAGGCGATCTGTTCAACAGTCATTCGGCGATCCCCCAAAACTTTCTCGATCATGTCGTCAGACCAGCTTGTGCGAGCCCGAGGTTGTTTCGATTTGTTGTCACACGATGTTCTGCCTTCATTAAACTGTCGCACCCACGAACGCACTTTCGACACATCCATAACTCCATCACCACATGTCTCCTTCAACTGTCGATGAACTTCAATTGGTTTCACACCACGGCAAATTCAGAAAACGAATGATTGCACGCTGTTTAAGTAAGGAAAACGTCGCCATTTTAAGTATTTAAAACAGTTCTCATTCTCGCCGCTGGCGGTAAAATTCCATCTGCCGTACGGTGCTGCCATCTCTGGGACGTATTGACAATGAACGCGGCCTCATTTTAAAACAATGCGCATGTTTCTATCTCTTTCCAGTCCGAGGAAGAAAAATCGGAGGCCTTAGAACTTTAATGCATCTCGTAAATTCATCAGAAGATCAAAACATACTGCAAAACGATTTAGAAGAAATATTGGAATGGTGCGCAAAGTGGCAGTTGACCTCAAATAACGAAGAGTGTGAGATCATCCACATGAGTGCTAAAAGGAACTCAAACTTCGGTTACACGATAAATCAGTCTAATCTAAAAGCCTTAAATTCAAGTAAATACCTATGTATTACAATTACGAACAACTTAAATTGGAAGGAACACACAGAAAATGTTGTGGGGAAGGCTAACCAAAGATTGCGTTTTATTGCAGAACACTTAGAAAATGTATCAGACCTACTAAGGAGACTGCCTACACTACGCTTGTCCGTATTTAGAATACTGCTGCGCGGTGTGGGATCCTTACGAGATAGGACTGACGGAGTACATAGAAAAAGTTCAAAGAAAGGCAGCACGTTTTGTATTCTCGCGAAATATGGGAGAGAATGTCACAGAAATGATACAGGATTTGGGATGGACATCATTAAAAGAAATGCGTTTTTCGTTGCGACAGAATCTTCTCAAATTCCATTCACCAACTTTACACAGTGACAATAACATAATGGGATACTACCTATTAATTATTAGCCACATATCAGATAAAAATATTGAGGTAAACTTTTCATCCAGTGTAACATATTCACTGGCAAGGAAAAGCTTCTTACAGTTACTCACAAACCGGTAAAGAACATCTCTAATTGGAGCCAATTTTACTATTTCCTTCTTGGCAGTTCCAATATCTTGCTGATCAAAACTAGAGCAGCGCAATCTTCGGAGGGACACAGTAGTTCAAAAACATCTTTATTCCAGTTCAATCAGATGCCCAAAGGTCTGCCAGATTCATTGTACTTGCCTCGTAGGTTCCTGCTAAATGCAGAACCACACTGCCATTATTTCGTGATCCGTTATAGATTTTAGTACGTTTTCTTGTGAATACCTCTCCCTGACTGTGCGCTTATTTGTAAACAAATCAATTTGTTGTGTGATATCAAAAAATGTAAAGAGATTGGAACACTTTAGTGATACAGGACGTTGTCTGGCATCACCAATGACGCCTGGGGAGTTGGGTAATAATATTGGGCAACTTTCTTCTAACATTAGGGCGTGGAAATTGTTTTCTCCATTTAGTCGTTCCATCTTTCCGCAGATAAAAATTATCACTGACCTCAGCTTCATCGTTTCGATCTCCTCCCTGCTCTGCTAATGTGTCGCGATCGTTGACAATAACAGCATCCTCTTCATCTCCGTCATCGGAATCTATTGGTCCCCATCGAGTAAGCGATCAATCAATGATCGAACTTTTGTCGCCTTATGGCCCATAACAAACCATATATAACAATATTTGCTACGAATTGTACGACACCATATCACGCAACATACTCTCAAAAATTCAGTGAAACAGCTATGTTGACTTATTATTCTTATGGGAAGAGAGTCGTGTGTTGAGGTTTCACGAACACCAGCATCTCACTAAGTCCTATTCTCAACTGAAGTTACAAAAACGCATTTGTACCATTGTACTGACGTCCCGTAGCATCTACAAGGAACTACAACTACAAGGAACTACAAAGCAGTGTGACAATGCCATCTAGCAGAATACAGAAATTCGTCGTAAGGGGAGTACCACATCACTGCCGGTTTACGAGAGCTCGACAGGTAGATTACTACGTATCGCTGCATATAAACAGTCTTCGTACTGAAGGCCATGATAACGATAACAACAACAACGAAAACAACAACAAAAACGCTACCAGCACCACCACCACCACCACCACCACCACCACCACCACCACGTGCATTAGCAGGACAGACACTAGATGCAATCTTTGGGATTTAACCTGTCATTATTCAAGATGTCACGAAGTGATTAGGTTTACCGAGTACAGCTGAAGGAATTGGCCGCTGCTTAATGTTTTAAGAATACGTGGTGTTCCTACAATACGAACGCAGTCAGTTATCGTTGCCCCTTGACACAGTCACAGGACTGCGGAGCTGCCCCGGCCGGCTGACGGCCGTGGCCGTAGTGAAGGAAACAGGAGACGGAGCGGAGGCGGGCACCGGACGCGGCCACTGAGCTGCGAAACGACGTGCGCTGTGGGAACGGCGGCGGCCCGTATCCAGTGGCGACGCGGCGGCCGGCTCTCGTTTCGCGCCGCCACCAGAGGTGTACAAACCCTCCTTCCAGCCTGCCTGCCCCTATTTCTGCCGTAACCGTTAAAGCAGCTCGAGGTGGCGCATCGGAGACTCAGTACGTGTGTACTGAAGGCAGGAGAGCTCGGGTTTCCGCGAGCCGTTCGGCCTGTTCCACTCGACAACAGGTTGCTCTATCGACCCGACGAGACTAGCCGGGTATATGTTTGCTTAGGTAGTTTCAATGCGGCTCATTTATCGTAACGCTGGGAGCAGCAAAATGACCGAGCCAGACTCGAAGGAGACTGAGAAAAAGATAAGTAATGGGGAATAATATACCAGCCACAAACGGAGCGCAAGTCCAGCTGGGTAAAAGTTGTCGGGTGCTTATTCAGACACTTTCAGATAAACCGGTAGGTGTCTCGCAATGCAAATTGTGTAGATAGTAAACTGTCGTTCGGGAATTTCGTGTACGTTACGACATATTTGTGAATTTGACCATCAGTTTCCTCAGTCCATAAATAATGTGAAAGAGGTCCAAGTCTCGGTGTCTGACAAGGATGTGGAAACGTGTTCCGAGGACTCGAGGCCATTTAGGACTTTCCAAGCTTGGGGCAAACGTTGACTGAAATAGGGAAAAAACCATTACGCAGTGGATTAAAAATCGTAATCTGGTGATATGCAACATAGTGCGAAGAAAGTTTAGTATGGAAGAAAAGCTGGTTCCTTCAGACATGCCTTTTCAGATTAACGTGAAATGGAAAACGAACTTTTCGTCTTTGCTAAAATGCGTTGGAGCATTTAGACTCAACTATTTTGGCCACTTAGGATTAATTCAGCGAATCGGCACTACACATATCGGACAAAGTAATTAAAACTGGTATAACTGGGTCACATTTGGCTGCAACACACTAAGGTTGCAGGATAATAGATATCTTCAGATCCTTAGGTGCAAAGGATCTCGACTTTCGGAGATGACCCTGTCTAATACAGAAAAAATACACGACAGGTCACCTGATGATGGTTCGAATTCAGCATAGGCCGTGCTAGCCGAAAGAGGGTGAAGTTGCAGAGAAAACCTTTCACATCCAAATAAATAATCTCGAAATACGCCAAAAAGGAGAAACAGGACAAAAAAAATCCACCACTGTATCTCCTACAGTGACCCATAACATAAATATATTTCAGTGAGCCTCGTTTTGTGATACTCAGGTAAAACCCTACTCATAAAACTACAATGAAAGCGTGCAGAACGAATTGCTACGAACGTAGCATTGTGGGAAGACGGGCAGGCATGCAAGATTCCTTCAGTGTGCTTCAGTTGGACATATCTTGGCTTTGATGGAAGTAAAGCAGGCTACCCGTTCGGCTGACAAAGAGCGGCAACTTGCCTGTCTGGCTAACAGACAAGCATGGGCAGGTTAAAAGCGGAATTTGTACGCCTCTGTCCGTCACCCATCTCTGCTTTCAAGCTTTGAGAGTCTTATTTTGTGCGCCTTATACATACTAGCAATAAGCAGACTGCTTAAAAACGGTACGAGCAACTCTAGTGGCGCCATCTTTTCCACTCACTTGCAACAAAAAGACAGGTTGTGTGAGCTAGAGAGGGAAATCTGAGAATCGTTGGAGAGCGTTTGAAGTGTCTTGCGAGTTTTAGCATGGCGCAGGTGCTTGTGTAATATTACCCCCTCCACTGATAGTTTTCCTTTGATCTAAAATAATTCTCTTCCTCTGCGAGTGGTCATGTGTGTGTTACGTCGCTTAACTGTGTTAATATATGTTTAATTAATATGTAACAGGAATGAACGTTTAATAATGGTGTTTATCTAATCCGTGGGTAGTTGGTAGAGGCGTGACCGGGGTGGGTGAAAATGAGCGGACATTAAATGCAAAGTAGTGAAATGCAAAGTGCTATTGACAGAGGATGTCAAATTGATTCCATATTTTTAGATTTCCAGAAGGCTGTCGACACCGTTCCTCACAAGCGTCTTCTAACGAAACTGCGTGCCTGCGAAGTATCGCCTCAGTTGTGCGACTGAATTCGTGATTTCCTGTCAGAAAGGTCACAGCTCGTAGTAATAGACGGAAAGTCATCGAGTAAAACAGAAGTAATATCTGGCGTTTCTCAAGGAAGTGTTATAGGACCTCTATTGTTCCTGATCTATATTAACGACATGGTAGACAATCTGAGTAGCCGTCTTAGATTGTTTGCAGATGATAGTGTCATTTACCGTCTTGTGAAGTCGTCAGATGATAAAAACGACTTGCAAAATGATTTAGATAAGATATCGGTATGGTGCGAAAAGTGGCAATTGACCCTGAATAAGGAAAAGTGTGAAGTTATTCACATGAGTACTAAAAGAAATTAGCTAAATTTCTATTGCGCGAAAAGTCACATAAATCTGAAGGCTGTAAATTCAACTAAATACTTAGGGATTACAATTACAAATAATCTAAATAGGTACGATCACATATATAATATTGTGGGTAGAGCAAACCAAAGCCTGCGATTCATTGGCAGAACACTTAGAAGGCGCAACAGGTCTACTAAGGAGACTGCTTACACCACGCTTGTCCGCTGTATTCTGGAGTATTGCTGTGCGGTGTGGGAGTCGCATCAGTTGGGACTGACGGATGACATTGAAAAAGTACAAAGAAGGGCAGTGTCACAGAAATGATACGTGAATAGGAGAGGCAAACATTAAAACAAAGGCGTTTTTCGTTGCGACGGGATCTTCTCTGAAATTTTCAATCACCAGTTATCTCCTCCGATTGCGGAAACATTCTGTCGGCATCCACCTACATAGGCGGCCGGTGTGGCCGAGCGGTTCTAGGCGCTACAGTCTGGAACCGCGCTACCGCTATGGTCGCAGGTTGGAATCCTGCCTAGGACATGGATGTGTGTGATGTCCTTAGGTTAGTTAAGTAGTTCTAAGTTCTAGGGGACTGATGACCTCAGAAGTTAAGTCCCATAGTGCTCAGAGCCATTTTTGAACCACCTACATAGGGAGAAATGATCATCACGATAAAATAAGAGAAATCAGGGATTGCACAGAAAAATTTAAGTGCTCGTTTTTCCCGCGTGCCATTCCAGTGTGGAACGGTAGAGAGAGATCTTGAAGGTGGTTCATTGAACCCTCTGCCGGGCACTTTATTGTGAATAGCAGAGTAATCACGTAGAAGTAGAAATGTAGAAATGCAGAGTGTGTTAGAGGAAACGGATGAGGACCAAGAGGTGAAATAGGGGGGGGAGAGAGAGAGAGAGAGAGAGAGAGAGAGAGAGAGAGAGAGAGAGATTGTGAATATCTTTCATTACAGGAATCTGATGATTTGTTCCAATAAATCGAAAAGTTTGGTGAAAGGGGGTCTTGTTTTCTTGTTGCTGCAAAGACGCAATTAAAATACTTTCAATAATTTTAAAGTACGGACAGAGAAATGAAGAATTTAGTATGTTATATATCGTCCACTCGGTCACGCAGTGTCAAAATGAAAGGAATCCGAACCACGATTGAAAAGCGAGATGTTGATTCCGTACTGACTCTGTTTTGGTAAAAGCAAATGCTTGGGTGAGTTCCTACCCTAACCAACAAACCATTGGTTATGAGACAGGCCTGTGCGTACGGCTGTATTTTAGGCAACGAGACGGGGAACGTGGCCGCGCGAAAGCGTGTGTGTACCAAGTCCTGCACTGCACAAACAAGGCGGCTCGGCTCGACAGTGCTGGGAGCCGACTGTACTGCTGCGCTGCTGCACTGCTGTGCGCGGCCTGCCTCGCCCTCGCCCTCGCCCTCGTCTTTTTTCCGCTCGGCTGAGCCAGCAGTGTTACCAACCGTAAACATCGGCCGCTGCCGGAGCTGCCAGATGGGGCCCGGGCGGCCGCTCCCCATGTAACCTAATATTCCCCCTCGCTCTTGCACGGCGGCTCCCCGCGGTCCTGAGGGCCGTTCTCCCCGCGCTATTATGTACAATAACTGATAAGGGCCCAGGGAGTGGGCGCGAGGGGTGTGATAAATTGCGAGGGCAGCCTCGCCCCAGGGGCAGCCTCGCTCGCCCGCGCTACGCCGTTTCGCCCACTTGCCGTGACGCCCGTCCTTTGTCTGCCGGCTCCCCTCCCCTCCTAACGACTGCGCGCCTCTCTGGCCGCTTCGCTCTTCTTCGCACACGTCTCGCCGACTCCCTTCGCGCGCGAGTCATTATTTAATCACCCACTCGCGTCAAGTACTTCTGGCGCACAGCTTCCACTGTGCAGGACGCAGGACTTGGAGGAACGTCGGTTAGCACGTCAGCAGTCAGTGATCGGGCGTCGAGTGGACGCCATTATCACACTCGGACGGCAGCTGGTGTGGCGTTCCTTTGTTCAGTGCGTGTGGTCAGTCACACGAAAGTAACTACCAACTCCTGTGTGTCTTCGGCCAGCTAACAAACAGCGGAAAGTGCGCTATTCTGAAACTATTAGCTACAACTATGCAAGGAACATAAACTCCAATTAGGAACATTTCGTTATCAGCCGAGCTATCCAGGCACAGCTTATGACTCTCCCTCACAGCTTTCACTGTCGGGCACGGGCAACTCTTTCGCGAAGAGTATTTTGCCCGCACCGCCACAGAGTTTTAATTTGCCAGGAAATTCCAGAACCGGGGTTACGGTTAAAAATTACCAAGGAGAGAGAGAGAGAGAGAGAGAGAGAGAGTGCGTGTGTGTGTGGGGGGGGGGGGGGGGGGGTTGTGTGTGTGAGTGAGTGAGTGAGAGAGAGAATTGTTTGGAAACGAACAATCTACTTTCCTTCTAGAAGAAGGATGAATCACGAAGCCAAAATCAGCCAATACAGATACCACTACAAAAGTAAATTAATTGTCGACCGAAAGGGCTCTACTTGATATTGTCGCGACTGAGCGTGGCGGGCCCTTCATTCTCAGACTAGGAAACTGGCTGGCGCGAAGTTAAACGTATACTCGCACACAGGACGACGGCGGTTTTAAACCCTGCCCGGCGTCTCAGATCTAGGTTTCCCGTGGTTCGGAAACGACACGGTCGACTTTCCTCCCCATTCGTCCTCAATCCGAACTCGTGCTCGGTCTCTAATGACACCGCCGTTTGATGTAGAATCCGCAAACTCCGCGACTTTTTCCGTCCACTCAACGAAGCACTTTCAAACGTGAAAATCACTTTCAGGAAAAAAAAATACAAAAACATGTTGATCAGAACATCGACAGTTGTCTTTCCTGTCTGAGACGTTGTCCCCTGCAGCGGGATGACATATTTTCTGTATCTTGTAACTGCTGTACTGTTATATCCACTTCGACTTCTCTCATTCACGTATGCCTCAGCGCACAGACGAATGTCACGTATTTGCCTCGCATTTGTACGATGAGAGTACAGTCGTGGAAGCACTTCTCGGCACGGTACTTTGCTAAAGTATCTGTGCATATACTCACTCCAGTTACTCCAGGATATAAGCACAACGAGCACCATCTCAACGTAGAGATACGTGCACGACCTGACATTGTGCACGGGGAGGTGGATGTCAAACGCATGTTCAGGGATGACTACAAACCCTGGAAAAATACTTTCGAGTTGGTTGCACTAGCGTCTACTGTGCAATTTGCTTTACATATGCGCCGCACTCCATTTTCCCTTTACCCTTCCAACGAAATCTAAATCTTCACTCGCCTTCCCCAAGACTGATTTTACACGTTCTTCTCATTTCATACCGCTTCTTAGTATTAGCCGTAAATACTTATACTATGTGATGTATTCAACATGTTCACCACTAATCTTGCATTCTGCATGTCCATACATAATTCAAAAGCCGCCATATGGTATACGGTGGAGGTTACCTTGTAACACATTAAGTCATTCCGCTTGCTATTCCATTCAAAAATGCATCTAATGCAAAACGACTGTCTATAGCCTTCCGTCCGAACCCTCATTTCTCCTCTCGTGGTCATCACGAGAGGTGTATGTTAGTGACAGAAACATCCTCGCGCAATCTGCAACAAATGCCGGTTCCCTAAACTATCTCAATAGTGGTTCGTGGAACTCAATAGTGATTCGTGGAAGAGGACATCCTCTTCCGTCCAGAGTCCTACTTCGGATCATGGAGCATTTCCGACAGCTCAGGTGTTAACCGAAACTAATGGTAACAAATTTAGCAGCACACCTCTGAATCGCTCCCTGGTGGCGATCCTAACACGGGAACAGCACTCAAGAATGGGTCGCCCAAATGCCCTGTGGACCGCCTCCTTTATAAAGGAGCTACACTTTCTTACAATTGTTCCAACAAACCAGAGTCGACCATTCGTCTCCCCTGCTTGTTGCATGCCGAATCGCTTTGCAATGTCGTGCGTATTTAATCGACGTGACTGTCAAGCTGCAAACCACTACTCGAACATTACAGAACCGTTTTCCGTACTTACCTCCTAGTGTCCTACTATAAAGTAACATCGTTTCTTTCTCTGAATATTTTTATTTTATTTGCTGTCATTTACAGAGATCTGCCACCTAGATGGTACGACTGGTCGTGCTTATACAATATCTTTTACATACACATGACACGGTAAGTTATTCTAATTTTAATTACTTGTAATGCTGTTGTAATGAGATTTTTTCAAACTATTGTAATTCTACTTATGTAAGCACAAGTTTAGAGAGACACTCTGCAGTAAATCACCGGTCACTGTCTGATTCTACTGTACGCATTCTTATTTTATACGGCGCTAATAGCTTTATTTTCTAGTCCATTTATGTCTCTAATCTTACTTTAAGTTATATTTACGTATTTTCTTATGTGGGTTTTGTGCCATGTGCTTACTGACTCTCGCTTTTTTTTTGTCTATCGTCCCTGTTCGTGTACCCTGTGGAGTCGCTCTCATTGCTGCTTATTACGATGTGAGTTGTTTAGTTGTCCCATAGGGTGCTCAGTGTGTAGTGCATTACAGATTGTGTTGTGTGTCGACTGTCCACGTGTCTTCGTTACGCACTATATTGTGTACGGTGTTGTGTGTTAATGCATTTCTGTGTTGTCCTGCTTGCCTGAGATCGTAATCATCGTCTCGCACGTTCTCACATGTAACTGGAGGTTTAAGCTCTGGTGCCACGTGTGTTTCGGCAGAAGCATTACCTACAACGGCTCGATGTTTCCGCGGCAGCCTCGATCGGGGGAAGGCTGCCAGATAGGAAGGCCTCGGGCTGTCCCGAGAGCTGAGAGGACTCTGGCCGCCCTAGCCGGCAGGCGGCGCTGCGTCTGCATCACAAAGCAGCCGAATTATTATCCGCAACCCTCGACTCGATCCGTCTTCCGCCCTCGCGGGCGCGCACAATGGCCGTCGAGGCAGCGGGGGAGCAGAAACCCAATTAGGGATGCGACGAGGGCCGCGGATTGCCGTCACGGCCTCGCCCGCCACCCCCCATCCCGCGCCGCTTCGATCGCACTTCAAAACTCTGTTTTACATCGGCATCGCTGACTAATTTGTCACACGAGCAGCGGCCGGCCCGACCCCCTCCGCGGCTCACGGCTCCAGCCTGCTTTTTTTTCCGACCCCCAGCTCTCCAGTTCGGTCGATCGGTCCCATCACTGGTGCGCGCTGGAGTGTCGCCGCTGCCGGTGTCTCGTTGGTGACAGACGCTCGCGAACCACAACGGCGCTCTCTGTCCTCTCGCGCCTCCACGAGAGGGTAATAGCAGGTGATAAAAAAAATAAAAAGGCGTCCCGGGGAAAAAATATAAATTCGTCGAAATTCGAGCATCGGGAGGACTCTACGGCTCTGCTGAAAATGTAATACACTGCGCAAGAGCTCATTAGCGAACTAATAAAAAAAAACAGTGCTAAAAACGTGGTGCGTTGTACCGGATGGAAAAGACTGATTTCACTAAATGCGATTCACTGAGGCGTTAGCGTGAAGTGTTTATAACACAGGTGGTAGAGTGGTAAAGCCTGACGTACAACGGTAGCACGAGGACCATTTCCAGTTAGAACACCGATGTAAAAATGAGGTTTCAGTCGCAGTAGTAAAGTTTTTCTCCGAATGCAGGATATATTTGTAAAGACCCCAGCTTCTCTGGCAGACTTCAGCTACTTGCAGGGATTGGAGAAAAACGTGGAAAAGCCGCGAGGAACGAATGGTTCGACATAAATGCAGACGCTAGCCCAGCTTTCAGGTTGCGCTGCTGTGTCTGACCACAGAAGGCGTCCGTCCAGCGTCTTCAATACGTCGCACGTGTCAGCCGAGGTCGAAACAGAAACACTGAAGGTGGAGCCGTAACACCGTAGAGCAAAGCAAGAATGCCATTTCGCCAGGTGAGTCTTGTTTCGCACTGTTTCCAACTTCTAACCGTCCCACGACAAACACTACGGGAGTTCGATGATGATTTGGGCATTCATAATGTTGTATTCCGTGGGCACTTTCAGTCTGCAAGGTCGCATTACTGCGAAGGACTACACAACCATTTCGGCTGATCACGTCCATTTCCCCGATAGCGATGCTGTGTTCCTCCGTTCACACAGTTCGCCTCGACCACGACTGGTTTTCCGAGGATGAATTGTCGGGTCTCCCCAATACAGGGTGTTTCAAAATGGACTTGACAACTTTAAAAGTTCATACAAATTTATTGAAAGAAGATGTGGAGCTGGGTTTAGTGTTATTTTGTAGGGCAAAACAAGTTTTTTAAAAAAACCCTAAACTAAAGATCCAGCTCGTGGTCTCGCGGTAGCGTTCTCGCTTCCCGAGCACGGGTCCCGGATTCGATTCCCGGCGGGGTCCGGGATTTTCACCTGCCTCGAGATGATTGGGTGGTGCTGTGTCGTCGTCATCATCATCATCATCATCATTCATTATTACGGTCGGAGGAAGGCAACGGCAAACCACCTCCACTAGGACCTTGCCTAGTACGGCGGTGCTGTTCAAATGCAAACTGTTTCTTAACACACGCCAAACAGTCGTACGTGCGATCTGCAGTTCGCGAAATGCTCGCCGGGTCGATATAGTAGGGCTGTTAACAAAACGTTGTCTCCCTCACTCACCGAAATCGTCACATGTGCTTGGACGCCCCGACGGTTTCCCGTGTCTTACCAAGCACCCTGTTTCTACAAAACATTTACGGCACTAGGAGGATCTTTAGCGTACTTCGTACGCAAATTACGCTGAACTGTTGTCGCCGACTTCGATTCTTCGAACCAAACTACACGGCTAGCATGCTCAGCTCCAGTGAAGGCAGCCGTCTTTAAAGTAACTGCCGCTAGCGCACCGTAGTGCGATTCGGCACTAGCGAACTACGCGAGAGACAACTTTACGTATTTCACTACAAACTGACACTACAATCACTCTGTAGATAGTACAAATTAATTTATACGTATTTTGGAAGTTGTAAAGTCCTTTTTGATACACTTCGTGTTCCTGAGCCCGTGGTCTACTTTGGAGAGAAGGATGCGTAATGGATTTTGACTGCCATCGTTACCTGAACTTACCGCTTTTGCAAGAAGACTGCTACAAGATTCTCTTGAAAACCATGGAGTAATTGAACTTATCCATTCTGAAACGACTGGAGGTTTTTTTGAATGCCAGCGATTTCCCTACACCGCATTAGCTTGTTAATGTGTTGCGATTGGGGTTTTTCCATATTTTTGACCACCTTGGTAGGTTTGGCAAAAGAAGACTTCATAACGGGAAGAGTCTGCGAGCTGATCGAGCATCTGTTTTAAATCAGAACCGAGTGCAGCGTTATTACTTGGACGTGTACTGCGCTTCCATTAGTTGCACGAGGACAGCTGCTCAGGTGTGCGGTTGTGCACCTACTGTGTGCCGAGGTGTCTCCGCCCACACTGTGTCTGTACACGTGCTGTGGAAAGTGGGGAGCTACCTGTTGGCTTCAATTATTGCTTTAAAAGCGCAGCACTGAATACGGCACGTAAACGATTCGTAATTCGATTGCTTGATACATTATGCAGTCCAGGATAAAATGCTTTCGTAAAAATTCACTTGGCGACGCTGTTTCCAAACAGAGAGCTGCAAATGCCAGGACGAAATGCGCGCCGGGGTTTAAAAAAACTGCGCAGCTCTTTCGGCTTCCGAAATGAACAAGTGAGGACCATTCCGGCCGCGGTGCATTGGAAGGAGCGGTGGGAAAAGGCAGTGTGGAGTTCATCGTCCCACCTGCGAGAATGTCATTAGTGACGGACCACATGCTTTGACTGGGGAAGAATGACGAAACCTTTACCATTCCGGAATTTACCTTAACTGATTTAGGGAAGTCGCGGGAAATCTCAACAGGGATTTGAGCAACCGAATGCGCTCCAGTGCCTTACTGTCGGACCACTTCTGTAGGGGCGTGGCACACTGGCGCACAACAGCTCAGCGTCTTTGAAGCTGGAGAGTTCGTGGCTCTGGCTGTTGGCCACAGTAGAAGGCTTGCGCAGAATTTATTAGGATCAAAGTTTCACGCATGTGAAATCAATTATTGTGAACATTTCGGCGAGAATTGCTAGTTTCGCTACGGAACAAGAGCAGTGAGTTCATTCCTGCATCGAAAAATCTACCATAACGTGTTACAGTTACAGTTTCCGCGCAGTATTTGCTCGCAATTTACGCTTACATTTCAGACAGCTATCGGTGGTCTGTAAGATTACAACCTGAAACAGTCGCAAACTACGTTTCTTCGAATGTCAAACGGTTGTAGTACGGAGGGCATTCTATGAGTAATGCGACACTTTTTCTCAGCCAATTTCGCATGCAAAAAGTAGAATTTCTTTAGGTACACAGTGAAATATTCCCGCCTCAGTCCCTATAGTTTCACGAAGTTCCGATAGGCGGTAGCGCTATATGCAGACTTCAAAATGTCTGGAGCGGAGGTGTATTCCGAGCGGAGCGCTCTCATTGAGTTTATTTTGGCGGAAAATCAACCCCTCGTAGACATTCAGAGGCGCTACTGAGACCAGGCAGCGTACAGAAGCACGGTGGGTCTGCCCTCATCGCAACAAGGATTCAGCGCGCTCGTTGTCACAAAACCTGCAAACGAACTTTCTCTGCACGACGCTGCAACGCCTCACCCGAGTTCGAGAGAAGCTCACAAAACTTCACTGTACTGTTCTTCCTGCCCAGATCTCGCACCTTTCGACTTCCATCTGTTTGAGCCAATGAAGGGAGCACTGCGCACAAAGCAGTGCATGGCTGATGGGAACATTATTGATGCAGCAAGATGCTGTCTTTAACGTCGACCAGGGGAATGGTACAATGCGCGCATACACGCCCTCCCAATAAAGTCGCGTAAGGTCGTCGCATTGAACTGAGATTATGTTGAAAAATAGGGTGTTGTAGCCTAAAGAGTGGGGAATAATATGGTTTATTGGAATCCTGAATAAAACGAACCTGCTTTCAGAAAAAAAATGTGTTGCATTACTTGTTGAACACAGTTCTAGGTTAGCCTGCAGTGGGACGGGCCATTACTCTTGTCCCACTAACGAGGTGTGTAGAGATTTCGACAGACTGAACAGGGTTAAGTGAAATATCGCCACCCGCTTGGCTCTCTTCCATATGCCACAGTTCTTCGTAATTCAGTTTCCATCCGCCTTATAAGTTAACGGATTCTTAGCTGTTTAGTGAGAGGCGTTTTGATTACAATTAGTCAAATCGTGGTTACGTTCACATCGTCGTCTGAGTTTCTGTTAGCGTGGCGAGGAGACGGCCGTACAGCGCATTACTTACCAAACTGCACATACTAGAGGTTATAACCAAAGCAAGATTAGAATTTGCAAAAAATAGTATTAGTCTTGTTTCGATCAAACACTCACCCACCTGGTGCCATATCTGTTGATAGCCACGGGCATTTCTTTTTAAAATAAACTGAACGTAGCACCTAGACTTAGCGAAGCATATAGAAAAGAATTAAACATAGGATGTACTCACTACAGTCTAACTGGGCCTGCCGCAATTTCGCACGTATGCCAGTTACGTATTAAAGAGCGACCAAACGAGTACGACAACCTGTACCGCCATCAGTCAGTAATTTTATATTCAGCACACAGTAGTAGTCACAAAATTGTGATGATATTCTGGATTACTGCGTGTGTCTTCGGAGAGTCCCGATCCGTAATAAATTTAATGACACCTTGTACTAATTTTTATAAGCCACCCGGTTACCGAAGACATACAAAGGTACTTCACTAATACGGTTAACCCTTAAACTGGTACTTTATCTTGTAAAATAATAACTTTTTATGGCGAAATAGCGTCGAAGAAGGAGGCTCTCCAACTCTTTTCTTACATTGTGTATTTCTAACAAAACGCTATACACTGCTAGTTTTACACTTAATTCGTAGGGCGATGGAAAATATATTTCTTATTTCACATCGATCTACGGCTGTCGATTTAATCATTAATCAACAGACTTTGCAAGGTTGACATAAGTCTAGAATTTCATCTGTCTGACGACACCCAGCGCGCTCAATCAAATAATGGAAAGTGGGGTCCCGAATCTTTTTTATACCCGAACTTGGGAAAAATGCTACGGGCAGAATATCTCAACTGAAGGAGCAACATTTATTATGGATCACGGCTTCCCCACGAACCTGAAAGCACGAGCGGGGATGAAGGAAGGAAAGTAAACAGGAGACGGGAAGAACTCGGCTTCCACACAAAATAAAAGGTTTCGCCAGGGCGGCAATTTCGATGTCATCAAGTATTAAGGACTACACGGCGCGGCGCATAATACGAAAGAGGAGAGGTTAGTCGCTACAAAAAGAGCGGCCGGGGAGCGTGTAGAATTAGCGCTGATGGAAATCTGAGTGCCCGACTATAACGGTAATACAGTGTTATAATGCGGGTTTGATCGCGATAACAAAAAGCGATAATATCTCTGTTCGTGTTTAATGTGCAGAGAGGGGGCGCATAAAAACGGGCCCTCGGCTGCATATTAAAGCAATTTGGGGGCGCCAGGAGAGAGAGAGAGCAGCTCGTCTTTTTGGTGGCCGCCCCTGCAGATGGCGGAGGGTGAGCTGGAGGCAGCTCGGCTGATTGATAAGGTCGCCGGGGGCAGCTGCAGAGTCTCGCCTCTTCCCCCAGTCGCGGCCGCTTAACGCCCCTGCCAGCAGGGCTCACGCATTGCTGAATCACCCTCGGATCTTCTGGGACGACGACTCTTTAATCCCCCTCACTTGCTTGGAATATCTTTCCCTCGTCGCCAGAATACGTGTTTCGTCTTGTAGTAGTTGTTTCGACGTAAGTACTCACAGGTCGAACTAGCCTAGTAGTCTGAATTTTAGTGTGTACCGGTTCCAGTTTGCTCTGAGTCAAAGCCTTTCTTAGATTAGCCGCCTCGAGAAACCAGCTTGGGAGAAGAGAGAAGAGTGTGGGGGGGGGGGGAGGTAGCCAATTGCAAGCACGGTATCGATGGAATTATTACTTTGTCGAAGGCTTTGCCAGTGCATCAGTGAAGAAGCCTTGTTGCTCTCAATGCACTTTTCTTATGATCGCGTCCATTGGTATGCTTTTGGAAACAATTTTTCTCGAAAAAAGGAATAGAAAACTGCAATACACCAGTGGAAGACATATTAAATACGGACATCGCTACTTCTTTCACATGCTGTGTAAAGATTATTTCTCTGGAAAAACAAATACGAAGTGAACATTTTATTCCTACCTTGCACTGTCGGCTGAGAAACTTTACAGACTCCGAAAGCACACAACAAATCAAATCAGACACGTTGACGTGTAGTA
The DNA here is from genome assembly GCF_023864275.1 of Schistocerca cancellata. Lineage (NCBI taxonomy): Eukaryota > Metazoa > Arthropoda > Insecta > Orthoptera > Acrididae > Schistocerca > Schistocerca cancellata. The sequence goes on along the minus strand of NC_064633.1, from coordinate 615,853,993 downwards.
TTAGTGCAAGAAAAAAGTCGTTAAGACAGAAATAGTGTGCTGAAAAAACTCCAGATGTGCCATTTATTTTCATAAACAAAGAGAGACAGGAGATGTTATGGCCACATACGTTCGGAGAAACCAATACAAAAAAGTGTATTTTTCGTATTCTAGAAGGAAGATTTTTAAATCCCACAACTAAAGCTTCCTGTGTCTCCAAATTATCATTGACAGGGAAAACTAAAACATACAGACTATAATAAAGAGGGCCCAGATTTCCATGTAAATGCATGCTGCATACATGTTTTCATTTTTTGCCATCTACAGTGAAATGCGTGAATTTTGACATTAATACTTTTCTTGCCTCTGTGCGTGTATTTCAATGACTTGCACGATCGTAAATTTTATTGATTTTTTCATATGAATACGGAAAAAGTGCACAACGTGCGCAAATTTGCGAGTTTTGCTACAGTCTATACATTTCACAGTGAGCTCAAACGCCCCGGATGGGCTCGCTTGATCTCATTGGAACTCAATAATAGCTTTCATCCGAATAAATTTAAATAAAAAGGGTTCATATTTTTAAGCCACGCTGCCCCGTATATGATGAAGGGCGGGAATTAAAGTAAAATATTTTATTCTAGCATGTATCACGTTTCAAATGGTTCAAATGGCTCTGAGCACTATGGGACTTAACACCTGAGGTCATCAGTCCCCTAGAACTTAGAACTACTTAAACCTAACTAACCTAAGGACATTACACACATCCACACCCGAGGCAGGATTCGAACCTGCGACCGTAGTGGTGGCGCGCTTACAGACTCTAACGTCTAGAACCGCTCGGCCACCGCAGCCGGCTATCACGTTTCATGCGTAGCCCATGACTTACATCGTGTAGCTGGTACAATAGTAAGCCTAAAATATGGCAATATGAATACGGTGACATCCGCCAATCAGGTAAATAGATGCAGAAAATCTAACAGTTCGATAACTCTGACAACATTAACTAAACTACGCACAGTATGCTGAATTTTTTCTGCTATTGTAGGTATTCCTGAAAGTGCCTACAAGTGTTGCGGAACTTAGAAATATACTCCCAGATTTAGCTTTGCCGCCACAACCTATTTTAACCAGATGGTGTACCAGAATAAATGCTTGCATCTTTTAATGTGATGATTTTAATTAACTTAAACCGGTAACAGATTGTAAATTCCCAGAAATTAATACGAAAAGAGTTAAGTGAATGTCCGCTAATTGCTTTTGCTGGTTTCGGGTCGTAGACACTTTGTAAGCCATTAATGCAGCTTATGAAAGTGCTACTCGAGAACACAGATTTGAAGAAAGGCCTGATTTTACATCGAAAGAAATTTCGCGCATTTGCCTGCGGCAATAACGATGTTAGAATCCACAGGTTAACTCGTGAAATATCTGACAATTACTGAAGAGGTTGTTGAAAAATATTAGAAATCATCCTATGGAGAAAAATGGCTCTGAGCACTATGGGACTTAACATCTATGGTCATCAGTCCCCTAGAACTTAGAACTACTTAAACCTAACTAACCTAAAGACAGCACACAACACCCAGCCATCACGAGGCAGAGAAAATCCCTGACCCCGCCGGGAATCGAACCCGGGAACCCGGGCGTGGGAAGCGAGAACGCTACCGCACGACCACGAGATGCGGGCTCCTATGGAGAACTGGGAGTTGTAGCAAGTAAGATGATGAAAGTGAAAGTTATGAAATTGACAAAAAAAATATTTTGTGGCGAAAATGTGAAAGACTTTCAACTTCATAGTACTGACATATTTCTTCACTTTAGCATGCATCTGTCATCCCCTTGCGACGTAGAAATATCATTTTCGAAGTACAAAAAGGTATTTTCGCTAGACGGAAAATCTGCAGACATCGGTGGTTTTATTTTTTTATTTATGTATTTACACCATCCTGCATTACCATGTTTGTAATACTACATGTACTATGTAGAGTGTGTGTGGGGCGAATTGGGGGGGGGGGGGGTGGGGGGTAATGTGTAATGTTTGCGTTCGATGATGATGATGATGATGATGATGATGAAAGCGACAGGATGATATCCGGTGTCGGCACACAACGCACTCCTCGCGAATAGCACCAAAGGGGCCGCCGATCTTAAGGACCCCATTTAACGGACGGATCAGCAACAACACTGTCACATGGCTACACTACGGAGAAGCCTCATATCTAAACCAGGACATTGGCGACATTCGTGGTTGTGTACAGTTTTAGAAGAAAATGAAACTAATTATGAACTGACTTTTACTACCATATTTGTATCGTTTTGACGCCTCATAGTTGGTGTTTATGATACGCAATTGCATAAATGCATGCACGTTTTACTATTTGATAGTGCACAAAAATCTGGTCTCTAGTGATAACCACGTACCAGGAAAGAACGGGGTACGCAAATCAGGAATGCTGGGAGGGAGCCAGATGCGATAGAGGCATCTTTACAACTCGTTTTTGTAAGCAGAACAGAAAGAAACGATGATAGCTGAGCACCGTGTGCACGGTTCCTGCGGCGCAATGTTCTCGCCGAGACACAATTATCAGGACAAGTACTTGATCGTGGAGACGTCTCACCTCAGAGAGAGAGAGAGAGAGAGAGAGAGAGAGAGAGAGCAGCGGCAGGAAGAGGCGCGAACTCCGTGGCGGCAGCCGCCGGAAAAGCAATTTATTGGCCGCGGCTGAGGCTGGAGCTGGAGCGGAGCAGGGGGGCGCGGTTTCTTGCGGTGCCTGGAGGCTCCAGCCGGCAGTTAATTACTGGAGGCAATTAATTCCTACAGGTGGTTGGCCAACCAGGCGCGGCGCCGCAGCCGGCGACCCTTCCTTGTCCGCCGGGATTACAACGGACATTACACACGCGCCGGCGCACCTCCCCCCCTCCCCCCCCCCCCACCCCCGCAGCCAGGGGTGCCCGGATCGACGCCCGGCGCACGCGGCGCCTGCCCTGCGAATGCACTTCTTCCCACACGTCGCGAGAGGCGTAATTATAGTGCATGTGTCCTGATCCACAGCTGCCGCAGATGCTTTCATCGTCGATTAACATAACTGCTCCTAGCCATACGGTCTAATGCCGCGAGCTCGTGCATTTTTTTCATAGAGCACAGACCGCTAGGTGAAAGCACCAAAATGCGAGGATGTGTGTGCATAAACGCACACCGTTTGTATTGACATTCGACAGTAAACGCTTCCGTGTGTGTGTGTGTGTGTGTGTGTGTGTGTGTGTGTGAGAGAGAGAGAGAGAGAGAGAGAGAGAGAGAGAGAGAGAGAGAGATTTACTATGTGAGGAAGATACTAATATATGGACAGAAAGAAAAATTGAAACAACATTCTATGAATGAGTGATTCTGTTCTTTCGGAGACGTCGGAAGAACAGACGTCACACGAAATCCGTAACTGTGGTACATGTTATATAGACTCAATGTCGAAGGGGAAGAAAGGAAAGGAAACGGAAGGAACTGATAATGTCATTTGCATTGGGACTTGACGCGGAATCGGCGGCGACGAGTAGAAATGTATGCCCGACCGGGACTCGAACCACGATCTCCTGCTTACCACACATCAAGGATTCGTGTAACTCTTTCACCTCGATAGGCAATGAATCCACAACCTTCAATGCGGATGCAAAATATCGTTCGGCTACCAGAGGGACTCCAAAATAAGCGACCATGGGGACTGCACTAGGTGGGAGAGTGGATCGGCCACGGAGCGTGCATTTTATAAATACTACGTGCCGATAGCGCAGTGATTAACGCAACTGCCTACTTAGGAGGAAATCCCGGGTTCGAGTTCCGGTCCGGCTCGCATTTCCGCTCATCGCCGCCGATGAACACGATCCAACTGACACCAATTCCTTCCCCTTCCTTTCTCCCCCTCCACCTTCAATTTACATAATCAAATAACATTGTTGAGTATGATATATGGACATGCAACGTAAAGAGTCTTATCTGATGGGGTTCTCTTGCGACGGTCACAATGGCCCCCTTCTTGACGCTATAATTATCTTAAGTGTATCCGTTGAATGAAGGTGACTACTGCGTGTGTGCATAGTGCGGTGTCAGTCTTGTGTTGTATTGTGACGGGAGAAGGGCGAGGGTGAACCCCGGTGCAGATACACAGCCTACTCCTGTAGAATAGCACCGGGGTGGCGGGACGGGGGGTGGCTAACGTCTTCAGTCACATACGACAGACGGATGAAAAGCAGAAGTATCACGCGCGCCACGAGACACGGGGTAGTGGTTTCCAATTAAATTCAGGTCTCTGGAGCCAAGTCTGCTCCTCTTATCAGTCAAATATAGGTGGCCAGCAGGATTCGGACCAACTATCTCGGGTGCAATGCTACCGCACAGGCGTCCCGTAACGCCTTAGGCTGGTAATAAATGGAATCTTCACTGTTTGCTAAGACACTATGGGTAACTACGACGGCGTGCTGAAAAGTAACGCCTCCCAATTGTTTCGAAAGTGTTTTCAAGTAAAACATTCTAGTTGTTTATTTTTAAAGTCGACATATTTATCAACATAGTGGCCCTGATGACCAACACATTGCTCCCAACGAGAGGCCAGTCAATACGCTCACTGCAGGATGTCTGACACTGCTGGCGGGGCCACAGCCTCACCTCTGCTCGCACCGCTTCATCAGTATCAACGTGAAGTCGTCGGAGATGTTCCCTAAGTTTTGGAAGGAGATGAAAAACGGATGGGGACCAAGTCGCGCCTGATCGATGTCAGTGACCCCAGTGTGTCGGACTGCTGTGGGTGTCGCAGCGCTCGTGTGCGATCTGTCACTGCCATCGTCAAGGAGAGGGTGTTCCATTTGTGAGCCAAGTCTTAGACTTCGAAAAGCAGTTACAGCGCGCTGTTTTTCACGCACCGACATGGATATTACACACACCGCCATTACAGACTACAGTGCGGATCCCCCTAGCAACAGAGGGGTACAACTCGCGTCAGCAAAGCGGGAAGTCGACCGAGTAACGTGTCCGACGTGTATTGCCTCAACCGATATTGAAAACAGAATAAAAAATTCCGAAGCATTTCTCTTCAGCGTGCCCTCGTATTTCCAAACGTTAGTGAAACGTATTCACACTGTCGTATTTCTTACTGCTTAACTTAGTTGGCTGCATAGCTACGAACGCAGATGCAACCAGTAACTGGATACGTAATTTAATGGAGTTAATTCAGAAAAGCAGCTCATACTAATGTCTGGCCCCGTAGATAAACTGTGGCATCACGATAATTTGTTCTAATTTCGAAAAAAAGGTACGGCTGTATGAGTCACCGACCGATGTCTTCGCATGCTGATTAACCTAACGATTGTTGACCAGAGCGTGCAGTCGATAATCACGACGAGGCTCCTTTCTCACTTGCCAAGTAAACCGGCGCAATACTTACCCCACAACCAGCACCCGCAAAACGTCAAAAGAAATGGATTAAAAGCTAATCCGTAATGAACACATGCGATTACTAACTAGAATGTTGACGGTCACAGCTAGATTTCTACCTGTGTCTGTTAATAACAAGCTGTCATTCCTGCGCGCGAGCGACGCTTAGCCCTCAGGGGTCGTGGATTCGGTGCAACCTCACTTCCGTGTGCAATGTCTGAATGCTTGTAGCAAACAACAGCCACTTCTCCTTGTAACCGAACGTCTGATCCGTTCTGGGTTCCTAGGGTCACATTCGAAAGGGACTGCTTCCAATTAAAAAAGTCTCCTTGCAAACAATGTGTTTGTTTTTGTCATCACAATCGGTTTTCACTAACACTCTTGTTACAAAATGGTTCAAATGGCCCTGAGCACTATGGGACTCAACGTCTGAGGTCATCAGTCCGCTAGAACTTAGAACTACTTAAACCTAACTAACCTAAGGACTCGACACACATCCATGCCCGAGGCAGGATTCGAACCTGCGACCGTAGCGGTCGCTCGGTTCCAGACTGAAGCGCCTAGAACCGCACGGCCACACAGACCGGCCAGGGATTTACCTCGTGTGGTTCAGGATATAATGAAAGTGGGCAGGTAGATAATCGGACCTCCGGAGGGGAAGTTCCTCGCTACACTCTTCTCAGAATACTCAGCCGACACTTGTTTCACTTGTGATAGTTTGTTTATTTGTAAGAACTCAGTTACAGGTGTGTACAGAGGACGAGCCTGGCTCCGCCTGGACGCTGCTCAGGTACTCACGTGGCGCTCCTCCGCTGAGTTGAGGCCGGCCGAGGGCGCTCGCACCGCTCCTGCAACACAGAGGCACAGCCGGCTCAGCACGGGGCGTGCTCGTGCAGCGAAGCAACAGCAACAAGCAGTGTGGGATTCCTGGCCATAAAACTCAGATCTGCCTGCTTTGCACTTGCAAGTCCCCCTTCTATGTTGACCAGTGAACAAGACTGCTACGATTCTCTCCGTATTTCCCCTCCCCCCCCCCCCCTACAGTGCCCAAAGCCATAATCTGGTGATGCAACGCGGCCAAAGTGAAGAAATGCATTTTTCTGGAGAATCGTGAAATAAAGTTCTATGAAGTTGATAACCGAACATCTCGCGTCTTTACTTACGTGCCAATACATTTACTCCCTAACTGTATCTATAGTTAACAACGAGAGTGAATTTTCAATGAACTGTGCAATTTAAAAACAGAATAGTAGCAGTAAAAATTATTTGACAGACTGTACATCCCTTTCTAGGGCTTACAATATACGAGGGCTATCCACAAAGTACATTACGTTTTGGAATTAAAAATAAATTAAGTATTGGGAAATTTTTTATTATATACGGATGAAAGCCGCGCTTAAATACTACTTTTCTACGTAGTTTCCATTTAAATTAAGTCGTAAAATTCGGCCGCCTGCGCCTTCAACCACGTGGTTACCTGTTCTTGAAGCTGTGCGTCGTCATCAAAACGCTGCATAGCCAACCACTTCTTCATTGCTGGGAATAAGTGGAAGTCGCTCGGTGCCAGGTCGGGACTGTACGGCGGATGAGGAAACAACTCCCACTTAAAAGAATCGAGAACTTCACGAGTGGCATTCGCCGTGTGGGCCCCGGCGTTGTCGTGAATCGGCAAGATCTTAGAGCCCAACTTTCTCCTGCGCTTGTTTTGTATTGCTCTTCTGAGGTTGTGCAGTGTTTGGCAATACCTTTGAGAGTTTATTGTAGTGCCTCTTTCCAGGAAATCCACAAAAATCACACCTTTTCTGTCCCAAAAGAAGAGGTAACCACGTGGTTGAAGGCGCAGGCGGCCGAATTTTACGACGAAGGAATTTCCAAGCTCGTCCATCGCTACGATAAGTGCCTTAATTTAAATGGCAACTATGTAGAAACGTAGTATTTAAGTGTGGCTTTCATCTGTATATAATAAAAAAAATTCCAATACTTTATTTATTTTTAATCCCAAAACGTAATGCACTTTGTGGATAGCCCTCGTAGTTTTAACTTTTATGCAAGAGTTTTATATAATTATTTAGTTATCGATTCGGCGTTTTAAAGACGAATATTAATAAACAGATTACAACATAAAATACGCTACCAGTGGACATCCAAGAGGAAACTGAAAATCTTCCAATATTCATCAACAGAGTAAAAGAATACATCATTAGCATCTACTACAATTAATCAGAATATTTGTACTCGGGAATGTAAATTGGAGGCATTGGTGCAATAACCGGATATAGCCACTTTTGGCCGAAAATGATATTTCATCATGATTGCACGGTTTGAAAACTGCTTTGTCGTGTGGTGTAAGAATAACACCTGTGTTCGGGACCGACCCACGCTAGCATAGAGAATGGACCTGTCGACGTCGTGTCTTTGGGACAAGAACCAAACACGTCAGGCGCTTGTGCTTTGTAATTCCAAACAGCGGTCAGAGTCTGGCACGTGAAAAAAAAAAAAAAAAAAAAAAAAAAAAAACGGAAGACGTGCACTCTGGTTTATGAAGCTTGCCGAGATGTATGTGCCAACCTCAGACACGGAGTTTTATAAAATGACAGTAAGTGGTACCAGAGACCTTTTCAAGTCTCACACATCTATGATGTATATAGATGCAGGCTGGATGGAACCTGGGCCGCTTCCCCACTAGGCAGACGTGCTGAACACCACGCCCACCTAGTGTAGCGGCTCTGTACAGCTGCACCGATCACCCTACCACGCCTCCCTTCTCAATACAAATGACATTCACTCCTCAGCGCACTCGGTATTCCCCCTAAACTAGAACAGCATTGCAGAGGCTCTCCAGCTTCACTGGAATTGCACCGTCAGCAATGAACTGAAACACAGGCACAGGTAACTAGGAGGGAGGCGCGCAGCCGTAATCGGCGCATTTGGGCAAAGAAACCGTGCCACGGTGGTGTAGCGGTCACAGCGTCTGCCTACTGCCTAGTGAGCAGGAGATGCGCGTTCGAATCCCAGCCTTTGTACGAATTTCCACTCGTCACTTCAGTCTGCATGTGTATACATGGAATTTTATAATAAGGTGATCTGTGACGGAAATGCTACACGCAGTTCATCAGAAAGAGAACTGCTGACTAAACTTCCACCACCTATGACTTGTTAGGGTATCAATTTTTAAAAATCTCACTCTCTCCATCAACCTGCAATGTGATAATACTCGTATCTTTAATTACTTGTTTCTCTTTTGACTTTATATTACAAAAACAAGGGCGAGACAAGTCCAGTTTTTTGAAGTTCTATAAATAACATAATAAATTTTTCTTTGGTGATGTAATAAGATGCTGTGTGTTGGAGGTTGGAAAACGACAAGACTGATTAATGGAGTTTTTCAATTACTGGATGATATTTTGGCTGTTACTCGAAAGTATCCTAACGCGACTTATCTGGTTATTACACCAATTCATTCAATTACGATCAACTCTAATATTTCTGCAGACCTTGATAACAGCATTATACAGAGCTATACAGAGTTACATATACGCTTTATTTGAAACAGCAGACAGAAACAGCAGCTGAATAGTATAATAGAAGAAGCGGTTATTTTTTCCCAAAATAGTTGCTTTTATGTCAGTACACATTTATGAAGTAATCTAGAAGTAATTTTCTTAATTATTAGTGCGAGTAAATTACCACTAGTCATAGTTCTTTTTTACTGAGCCCTTTTATAACTGCTAACGCCTGTTGATATGCAACCTGTCTCACTCCCTATGTCTGAGCGATATAGTTGACGGTGGGATTTACGGGCCACACACCGTTAAAGAAAGAAAGAATGAATGAATAGGCCTACAAGCGCAGGAGGTAATTTTGCTGTTTGCTTAATACCCTTATCTTTTGTTGTTTTTCTAGGTAATGTTACAATCATAGCTTTTTCTAGCTGCAAGAGGAAAAAAGGCATACAGCTAAAGGGCAACGCGACATATCCTGAAGAGCATTACGATTGTGTTTGCAGTCTCCACAGCAAACGTTTCACTGAGTGCGGAGTCGTGCTGCTAGGACGGTAACAGACGGCTATAAAGTATCGTTACACGTTAACAAGATCTTTAGAGGCAGAGCACAAAACAGAAGTGGATAGGGGTATGGCTGAGGAAAGCGCGTGTCTTTTTGAAATCATCACGCGATTTAGGGAAACCGAGCAAAACATACGTACGTATATCCGTGGACAGACAGACTTTAACTCTTTCCTTCCCGTACGAGTCTGACGTCTTAACCATTGTCCCACCATCTTCGGTAGGGTTGTGCAAGTTACACTAAATGGTAACAACGTGTGTTTCTTAGGAAGGAAACCTACGGAAACTTTTTGGATAAATTTATGCAAATCGCGTTCGACGTAGACCGTACTAAAATTCTACCGCCTTTACCGTATATCGCAGAATCACGACAAAAACACGAGAGACATAAGGGCACTTACAGAGGCATACGGTCAGTCATTTCTCGGCCCATCCGAGAAAGGAATAGTGCAGTGTAATACTGACAGTATACTCCGCACCGCACTGCACGGTATATGTTTACACACATATTCCTTCCGTGTAAACACTGCGTAACGAAGCGGCAACAGCTGGCCTTTCGCAAATTGCTGACGGATTCTGTAATCTACTGAAAGCCTTTGACTAGCGTGCTACGAAAGAACAATCTATGGGTGTTGCGCTGTTCCTTAATCCTGATAAAAATATAATACTAATTCGCAAGTCTCAATAAAGTCTCATTGCCGAGGCGGAGATAACGGAACATTCACAGCTAGATAAAGCACAGCGCATGTTCAGTGCAGGAAACAACTAATGTCACGTGACAGAAAACGTGAGAAACCAACTGTGGGGACTTTCCGCTGTATTGTACAGTCGTGTTACGCCTAGATCGAGAGGAACAACACGGGAAGTTATCGACGATTTCTCAACGTGCGCGTCATTCCGACGCACTTAAAAATTATTCCTCAGGCGGCGTTTAATTTTCATCAATGGATGTTTAATTTCCATTAAATGGACTCCGGCAGTCTCTCCCTCGCCCCCACTTCCACCTAAAAGCATCAAGCTCAAACGTTTTCAAAGAGCGGCCGAGTTAATTTAATTTACGGCGAAAATAAGATTAATAACGGAGGTCGGCCCTTCATGGCTGCTGCCACAACGGGCTGGAAGGCTGCGCGAAGAACTTCAGCTACAAAGATATGGCACTCGTAACTGGAGGTTATAAAAGGCGAGAACGGAAGAGGGTTGCAGCGAGGCGCACAATGATCACATGTAACTTGTAATCTTATCTGTGGTTGAGTTTAAGACACGTCACGGACAGAGAACACGGAAATAAGTTTCGAATGTAACATTAGAGTGACTCAGTAGCGTAGAGCAGACGCACACCTAACTCGTACAGACAACGCAAATGTATTTCGTTTTAGGATTTTACAGGCAGTGATAAAAAAAAACAAAAAACACGCTAACCGACTTAGGACAGCACCGCTACAACGCACTCCTAGATAACAGTGAATAGGTTAGATGTAAGTTTCCATGTCTCAAATACTCTCTCTATCATGCAGTAACAAAGTTATCTTTTTCTGTTTGTGTTCGTGCAACATGGAGAATCAGCCGAAACGTAGATCACATTGCGTTCATGCGCAGAAGGTGAATGTGAACTATCCCCGTTTTCAGCCACGGAAATCTGGAACGATGAGCACACCTACATCGGTGCCCCGCAAACCTGCGGACGGTGCTCTGTACCACTACTGGTTATTTGCTGCCCTGCTTCACTTGCAGAAAGAGCGAGGGAGAAACGACTATCTGTACGTCTCCGTATTTCTCGTACCTTATCTTCGTGGCCCTTACGCGCAATGTCTGTTGCCAGCAGCACAATAGTTCGGCAGTCAACTTCAGATGCCGGTTCTCTAAATTTTCTCAATAGTATTTTTCGAAAAGAATGTCGCCTTCCCTCCAGGAGTTCCCATATGAGATCCCGAAGTATCTACGTAACACTTACGTGTTGTTCGAACCTACCGATAACAAATCTAGCAAACCACCTCTGAACTGCTTCGATGTCTTCCTTCAATCCGACCTAGTACGGATACCAAACACTCGAGAGGTACTAAATAACAGGTCGCGGCAGCGTCCTATATGTGGTCTCCTTTACAAGTGAAGCACTCTTTCCTAAAATTCTGCCATGTCAACCATTCACCTTCCCACCACAGTTCTTACATGCTCGCTGCACCTAAGATCGCTTTGCAACGTTACGCCCAGACACTTAAACGACTCTACTGTGTCAAGCAGGACACTACCCGAGCATTGCAGGTCTGATCTTCCTACTCATCCACATTAACTTACATTTTTCCAAATTTAGGGCTAGCTCCCATTCGTCACACCAACTGGAAATTTTATCCAAGTCGTATATCTTCCTACAGCCACTCAACTTCGACACCTTTCCGTACACCACTGCTTCATCAGCAAAGAGGTGCAGATTCTGCCCACCCTGCCCGCCAAAGCAATTATGTACACAGGAGAACAACAGCGGTTCTATCACAGATCCCTGGGGCAGTCCCGACGAGTTCTATTATTCACCAAGTCTTGGAGCCACTCATATATCTGTGAACTTATTCCATATGCTCGTACCTTCGTTCAAAGCTTGCAAAGGGGGCCCCCAGTGTCAAATGCTTTCCGGAAATCTAGAAACATAGACTCTGCCTGTGGCCCTTCATCCATAGTTCTGAGTGTATCATGTGAGAAGAGAACGAGCTGAGTTTCGCAGAAGCATTGCTTTCCCAAACCGTACTGATTAGCAGACATAAGCTTCTCAGTCTCAAGAAAGTGTATTATATTCGAACTGTGTACATGTTCAAGGATTCTACAGCAAACAGAAGAGATATTGGTTCGTAATTTTGCGGGTCTATTCTTTTCTTATATACTGACCGCACCAACTCTACCTGTGGAACCACGCCCAATGAAATCGAACAAAAGAAGGGCGACTTCGTTCCAGAAAAAGCTAGCCAACCATTTTCGAGTCACGTAAGGAGTGTGCTCGAATTTATTCGGTTCTGTCGAATATGTATGGAACCACTGTATTGACGGTTACTCTGATTCTTCTTTGAGTAGGATAGTGACGTTTCATCGCCCACAACAATATGGGAAAGCGAATGATCTCCTGCTTGTCGACAACGGTCCGAAATCGTTCGCCCACTTGACTTCGTGTTTGTCAGATAGCATTTCCGGTACCCAGCAACACACAAATCTCGAGTTTTGCCGTGACGATTCGTAATGCAAGGCGTCAACCACCAGTTTCGTGTGGATGCTGAGGCTGCCGCTCCTCCCTTCGCCATCCACACTGGCACGGCCGCTTTTCAGAACATCTCGACGCCAAATAAGAGGTCACTGTTGTCTGCTTTCTAATGACTACTCAATCAGTACGATGGCTTCTGTAGTGTTGTAAACCATCAATAGACGGTACTGCATTCGTGCAACTTTGTTTTCAGCGTAGATTTACATGTAAGCAAGCCAAACGAGTTATATGTAGAGCGCTTAATCCCCGTGTTATGTCTCGAGGGTCGCCCAAATACGAACTGGTAAGCGCGCGAACCGCGTGCGCCATCAGCCGTGCAGCAGCAGCTGATCTGTTCCGCACAAACGCCTACTGCACTGCTTTATGGACGGAGCTTTGCGTTGCACCCACAGCTGCTGCTCTTGCTTCTTGGCTAATACTGCAGAAGGCAGTGGCAGGGCCTGACGACAAAACTAATTTCCCCGTGCTGCCACGGCGTAACGATAAACTCTAGGCACGAATAACGCACAGCCCCAGTGGAGTTGTCGAAACGACTCGCAAACTGCTCACTAGTCTGCTGTGAACTGACGCCTTGTTCACGGTTAAAACCGTATTAATCCTAACCGTGTGGGATGCCTTTTAAATAGCGTCTACGCCGCACTCACAAGTAAACAAACAAGCAAGGCTAACAGAACGTATTACGCAGTAAACGAGACGTACCACGCACAATGGTCTAATGTCTCACCTCCGTTGTAGTCTTCTAGTCTTCGTAATAAGCGTTCCACGCGAGGATCGAAGTCGAGACCACAGTGTTGGGTTGGGTTGGGTTGATTTGGGGGGGGGGGGGGGGAGACCAAACTGCGAGGTCATCTGTGTCGTCGGATTGGGGAAGGAAGTCGGCCGTGCCCTTTCAAATAACACAGCGTGGGGATGTCAGTGCGTTAGTCACGATTACTGTCTGATGTCAGCTCCACTGGGATAAAGCAACACAGTAAGACAACTTTCAGAGCTTCCTAACTCCACAGCGATATCTAGTTGTTGACAGCAAAGAAATGGATGCTCAAAAACGTCGTTTTCGCTACTAAATTGATAATATTTATTAAGTAAACACAGTTGTGGTCCCATTTCGTTGTCCGATCTTCTTAAGAGATCTTCATCAGATCTACATTACTTGATGACAGCAGGAATCGCTGGCGTGGAGCCGGCCCGTCCGTGCTGGCGCAGACAACACTGCCCAGTGCTTTTGTTAAGTGTTTCAAGTTACTTCAATACTCCGAGGGTATCTAGTTCCAAGTTAATCATGTTGGCAGCTGTTCTTTATTCGAATTCTGGAATATTTACTTCGTCTTTGACGACAGTAGAAACGTGTGTACACTACACGGTTCTCACCTAGCGTGATAATATACATTGAAGCGCCAAAAGATCTGGTACAGGAATGCGTATTCAACTACAGATATACGTGAACAGGCAGAATACGGCGCTGCCGTCGACAACCCCTATATAAAACAAGTGTCTGGCGCAGTTGTTAGATCGGTTACTGCTGCTACAATGGCAAGCTATCAAGATTTCAGTGAGTTTGAACGTGATGTTACAGTCGGCTCACGACTGATGGGACCAGCATCTCTGAGGTAACGATGAAGTGGGGATTTTCCCGTACGAGCATTTCACGTCTGTACCGTGAAATTCAGGAATCCGGTAAAACATTAACTCTCCAACATTGATGCGAGTGGAAAAAGGTCTTGCAAGAACGGCACCAACGACGACTGAAGAGAATCGTTCAACGTGACAGAAGTGCAACCCTTCACCAAACTGCTGCGGATTTGAATGGTGGGCCACCGGCAAGTGTCAGCGTGCGAACCATTCAGCGAAACATCATCGATATGCGCTTTCGGAGCCGAAGGCCCACTCGTGTGCCCTCGATGACCGCACGACACAAAGCTTTACCCCTCGACTGGGCCCGTCAAGCACCGACATTGGTCTGTTGATATGAAGTATGTTGGCTGGTCGGACGAGTTTCAAATTGTATCGAGCGGATGGATGTGTACGGGAATGAGACACCCCACGAATGCACGGACCCTGCATGTTGGCAGGGGACTGTTCAAGCTGGTGGAGGCTCTGCAATGGTACGGGGCGTGTGCAGTTGGAGTGATATGGGACCCCTGATACGTCTAGGGACGACGCTGCAGGTGAGACGTACCTAAGCATCCTGTCTGATCACCTGCATCCATTCGTGTCCATTGTGCATTACGACGGACCTGGGCAATTACAGCGGGACAATGCTACACCCCACACTACAGAATGGCTCCAGGAACACTCTCCCGAGTTTAAACACTTCCGTTTGAGCGTATCTGGAATGCGTTGCAACGTGCTGTTCTGAAGAGATCTCCACCCCCTCGTACTCTTACGGATATACGGACAGCTCTGCAGGACTCACGGTGTCAATTCCCTCCAGCAATGTTTCAGACACTAGTCGAGTCCATGTCACGACGTACTGCGGCACTTCTGCCTGCTTGCGGTAGCCCTACACGATATTACGCAGGTGTGCCAGTTTCTTCGGTTCTTCAATGTATTTCTGACAAGAAACAGCGGCCAAAGAACAATCGAATTCCACACACACTTCCGCAGATTATGCGAAGTTCGACAGAAGCAATTTTGCGCTGAAAACTGCCTTCGGGAATGTAAATATGAAACGTCGAGCCGTATTTAAGTCGCTTTGAAGAGGAAAGTTGGGCGTCGCTGGTGCTGCTATCGTCAGCAGCCTGGGATGCGCGATGCTACATCGGAGGCCACCAGGGAAAAAAGAAACGTCGCCGACGGCGAGGGAGGCGCGAGTAGGCGAGGAGAGCTGCCGAGGGCGCAGGCATTATGCCGGCGGGCCGCTGCACACGACGCGGCGCCCTCGTGACATTTCATTCGTCGCGCTGCCGCTACGGATTTAATAACGTAATGCCACCCGCGCCCGGCCCTTCATAAGAATTAACTTAGCCCGATCCACAGCCGGCCACATGAAAAATTCACTGCGACGGCGCCGGATAAAAGAGAAATAATGTTTTATAACTGAAGCGGACTCGTCCGCTACAGCCCTCCCCTCCCCCATCACTTGCCTTTTTCCAACGCCGGTTGTCGTTATTTCTGTTCCAAACGCAAAAGGAAGTTTCATATTTTAACAGATTTATAAATTACTCAGTAGGTAGAAGCGCGAGAACAAAGCTAACGGACATTTTAACCAGCGGAGCTCTGTCGACGCCGGCGTAATGTGCGGCAGGCGGACGATCCATTTCTGCCTCGCGCGTTCGGCGGAACCCAATAAAAACACACGCCCGTCTGCTCGCGCGCCCGCCAGCCACTTCCCCTCTATACGTTGACAAATGGAAAAATTAAAAAAAGCTCGCACAGTATACCCGAGGTCTAACCTGTTGGTTACAGGTCGAACTATCGCAGTTCCTCGCGATTGTGCGCATACACAGCATCCCGCACCAGGATGACATTATCAGACGTTTTACCAATTTCGTTTATCACGTAGTTCACTCAGTCGTTTGTACAATGCTACTTCAAAGAAGGAAAATGGCAAAAATATATTTCAAGGTCGACCCGTTGGTAGTGGTTCATGGTGAGGGTTCCTGTAGTCATGTCCTAGTTCATGAACCACGGGCAACGTATGAGTGGCCAAGTAAGTGGTCCCGACAGTCGGGATACCAGTTACTTTGGAATAAGGCTGGGCATCTCGGACATATTCTGAGTCGTGGTCACCTTTGTGCTCACACGGCAAGGACTACCAAATCCACCGGTTAGTCCCTCAGCCGTTAGGGGTAAAACCCAATGGGACTCGGGGCAAGTAAGGATAGCAACCTGCTTCCCTGGTACTTTAAATATGATGCTGGCAACAATCAGAGCAAAATGCCTCGGACCTTTGGAGGTGACGGAGTCCCACCTCTAACTCACAAACCAGGGACTCCTAAGATACGACTTGGCAAACAAATGGTAATGAGATGGAGAGCTATTAATATCAATGGGGGCTACTCTGGGAAGAAGGTAGAGCTGGCAGAGGCTACAAGTAAGATGGGGCTGGACGTTTTAGCTGTTAGTAACATTCGGGTAAGGGGTGAGAAAGAAGAGGAAGTGGGAGAATACAAGGTCTACCTGTCAGGAGTCAAAGCTGGAATAGCACAATGGGGTGTAGGGCTTTACATCAGGAAAGAAATGGAACCCAGCGTAGTTGCAATAAGGTATGTAAACGAACAACTGATGTGGATAGATTTGACAGTGTCTAGCAAGAAAATTAGGATTGTGTCAGTATATTCGCATTGTGAAGGGACAGATCAAGATAAGATGGATAGTTTTTATGAGGCACTCAGTGATGTAGTTGTTAGAGTAAAGGACAAGGACAGTGTTCTGCTCATGGGTGATTTTAACGCCAGGATTGGAAATCGAACAGAAGGGTATGAAAAGGTTATGGGTAAATTTGGAGAGGATATGGAGGCCGACAGGAACGGGAAACAACTCTTGGATTTCTGTGCCAGTATGGGCTTAGTAATCACAAACTCCTTTTTTAAACATAAGAACATTCACCGGTATACTTGGGAAGGCAGGGGAACCAGATCTGTCATTGACTATATAATAACAGAACAGGAATTCAGGAAGGCTGTGCGGGACACACGAGTATTCAGGGGATTCTTTGATGACACTGGTCATTATTTAATCTGCAGTGAAATTGGGATTGTGAGGCCGAAAGTGCAGGAGGTCAGGTCCATATGTAGGAGGATAAGAGTGGAGAAACTACAGGATAAGGAAATCAGGCACAAGTACATAACAGCGATCTCAGAAAGGTACCAGTTAGTTGAATGTAGTCAATTACAGTCATTGGAAAAGGAATGGACAAGGTACAGGGACACAGTACTAGAAGTGGCTAAAGAATGTCTTGGAACAGTAGTGTGTAAAAGTAGGATGATGCAAACAGCTTGGTGGAATGATAGTCAAGGCAGCCTGTAAAAGGAAAAAGAAGGCGTATCAAAAATGGCTACATACCAGAACCCAGGTAGACAGAGAAAGTTATGTTGAAGAAAGAAACAAAGCCAAACAGATAATTGCAGCATCCAAGAAGAAATCGTGGGAAGACTTTGGAAACAGGTTGGAGACTATGGGTCAAGCTGCTGGAAAACCATTCTGGAGTGTAATTAGCAGTCTTCGAAGGGGAGGTAAGAAGGAAATGACAAGTATTTTGGACAGATCAGGAAAACTGCTGGTGAATCCCGTGGATGCCTTGGGCAAATGGAGGGAATATTTTGAAGAGTTGCTCAATGTAGGTGAAAATGCGATCAGTAATGTTTCAGATTTCGAGGTAGAATGGAATAGGAATGATGATGGAAATAGGATCACATTTGAGGAAGTGGAAAAAATGGTCAATAGATTGCAGTGCAATAAAGCGGCTGGGGTGGATGAAATTAAGTCGGAACTCTTCAAATACAGTGGAATGTCAGGTCTTAAATGGCTACACAGGATAATTGAAATGGCCTGGTAGTCGGGACAGATTCCATCAGACTGGACAAAAGCAGTAATCACACCAATCTTTAAACATGGAAACAGAAAAGATTGTAACAACTACAGAGGTATCTCTTTAATCAGCGTTGTGGGTAAAATCTTCTCAGGTATTGTCGAAAGGAAAGTGCGAGTATTAGTTGAGGACCAATTGGATGAAAATCAGTGTGGGTTTAGGCCTCTTAGAGGTTGTCATGACTAGATCTTTAGCTTACGGCAAATAATGGAGAAGTGTTATGAGTGGAACAGGGAATTGTATCTATGCTTTATAGATCTAGAAAAGGCATATGATCGGGTTCCTAGGAGGAAGTTATTGTCTGTTCTACAAGATTATGGAATAGGAGGCAAACTTTTGGAAGCAATTAAAGGTCTTTACATGGATAGTCAGCTAGCAGTTAGAGTTGACGGTAAATTGAGTTCGTGGTTCAGAGTAGTTTCAGGGGCAAGACAAGGCTGCAACCTGTCTCCACTGTTGTTCATATTATTTATGGATCATATGTTGAAAAGAATAGACTGGCTGGGTGAGATTAAGATATGTGAACACAAAATAAGCAGTCTTGCATATGCGGATGACTTAGTTGTGATGGCAGATTCGATTGAAAGTTTGCAAAGTAATATTTCAGAGCTAGATCAGAAATGTAAGGACTATGGTATGAAGATAAGCATTTCCAAAACGAAAGTAATGTCAGTAGGAAAGAAATATAAACGGATTGAGTGCCAAATAGGAGGAACAAAGTTAGAACAGGTGGACAGTTTCAAGTACTTAGGATGCATATTCTCACAGGATGGCAACATAGTGAAAGAACTGGAAGCGAGGTGTAGCAAAGCTAATGCAGTGAGCGCTCAGCTACGATCTACTCTCTTCTGCAAGAAGGAAGTCAGTACCGAGACTAAGTTATCTGTGCACCGTTCAATCTTTCGACCAACTTTGTTGTATGGGAGCGAAAGCTGGGTGGATTCAGGTTACCTTATCAACAAGGTTGAGGTTACGGATATGAAAGTAGCTAGGATGATTGCATGTACTAGTAGATGGGAACAATGGCAGGAGGGTGTCCACAATGAGGAAATCAAAGAAAAACTGGGAATGAACTCTATAGATGTAGCAGTCAGGGCGAACAGGCTTAGATGGTGGGGTCATGTTACACGCATGGGAGAAGCAAGGTTACCCAAGACACTCATGGATTCAGCAGTAGAGGGTAGGAGGAGTCGGGGCAGACCGAGGAGAAGGTACCTGGATTCGGTTAAGAATGATTTTGAAGTAATAGGTTTAACATCAGAGGAGGCACCAATGTTACCACTGAATAGGGGATCATGGAGAAACTGTATAAGGGGGGCTATGCTCCAGACTGAACGCTGAAAGGCATAATCAGTCTTAAATGATGATGATGAACAGAAGCTTCTGTTTTATCAGCACATCCAGCATTCATCCAATTGCTCTCCACCGTTGGTAGCGGAACAACTTTTTTTTTGCACGATTTTTTAATCACAGACTGGACCGAGGTTCGCAGTGCGCGTTAAAACTGCTGCAACCGGCTCGATTAAGTCGTGACATCTGTCGGAGGACGTCAGAAGCGTGCGTGCCAGCGGCAGCTGAACCACGGCCAGTAAAACACTGCGGCGTTGGTCCCAAAAGCTAACTTGGCGACAGCTCGATCTAGAGGAGTGAGTGAGTATCTGAATGTAGTTCCACATATTGCACCATTTCCAGAGCGAAATGTTTTGAAATGCACAGTAAAAGCCGGCTGCTTACGGGGCGCTACTGGAACAGCGAGAAGCGGCAGCAATTACATCGCGCCATCGACTGTACTCGGTCCCCGGTCAGTTACTGCCCAGGAACTGTGCAACACACTGTAAAAGGTGACGGGGCTGGCATTTTTTTAAACACCGCCCTTGGCCTTTGCTTAAGGGCAGCGGGCCCTGGCATTACCGGCGCCATCTCGTCCAGTCGGAGTTATTAGGCTAGAGTTTCCCACCTACTCTTCTCCTTCTCCATGCGTAATACGCAACCACTGGCCGCCTCTCTACAGCGAACTCTGAAGAATACGAGCACAAAGATTTAATTTTGATGCTACACACTAGTCTGATTCTCACCTTTTTTCCACAATTTCCTCGCAGGCTTGTTATCTGAAATATGTATTAGCGAAATATTTGCCCCTCTTCTTTTCATTGGCTCTCCGCATGCTTTACTACGATTGTTACAGTCGTCCATTATACCGCTGATATTAGTTTCTGATTTCAAAGGCAGAAAACTTGGCCGAAACAAGGGCGTATCTGTGCTTTGACCTGTAATGACGCTCAAACGTGAGGCGGGTGAAACATATGTTTAGTTCTGGCAGCACTCTTTAAATGGGACGCACAGGTGTCACCGAACGGAAGATTACAGTGTTAAGTTTCACAGTTTTAAACACGGCTGTTACTCAGCAACCGTATATTAGTTTCAACATAGGATTATACAGCCAACAGGTTGCAAATAACTGGTTCATTGAGCGAGGTTTCGACACCTACTAAGGGTGTCTTCATCAGAATGAAATTTTGATAAACCGTAAAATTACACTGCGAAAAGGGAATGGTCAGACTGATGATGAACCTAGTTAGGCACACTTGGCAAAGGCTCGAATGTTCTATTTTATTTTTGACTCGAGCACAGCTGCTCTGAATTCTGACTATTCCCTGTTCGCAATGTAATTTTAAGGTTTATCAAAGTTAAATTCTGAGTAGTAGGTGTCGAAACCTAGGCAATGTACTAAACAGTTATTAAAAACCGGCTGGCTGCATAATCCTATGCTAAAAAAAGGGTGTCAAGTTCGTGGACCGTGTGACATCGATTACATGCCTATGAGTAATTTCACAAAACTATATGGAAGTGAACGTAAATGTGAATTCACGAGTACGGGTGGCAGATAGAAATCTCGTACTAGTTTGAAGGGTTCTGGAAATGTGCGGTGCGTCGCATACCAGACGCTAGTGCCGTCTATTTTCGAGTGCCGTTGCAGTATTTTGTGCTCTTCTGAAGACATCTCTGGAGCTGACAGATACGCTGCTATGTTGGTATTAAGTCGCTGCAGCAACAGAGAGGATCGAGGAAGCTGAATGAAAATCGCTGTTCTCTTGTAATCTGTGGCATTTCTAGGACTGTGCGAAAGTTCTACTGTCTCCATCACCTGTTTCGTTAGGGGTAAGAGGTAAGAGAGAGCGTACGGAAGTGTACGAACATGTCTTTCTTGTTGCATCAACGGCCCTCACACGTTCGATAACTTTGCCAAACCATCACCGCCTGAGGACTGATACTGACATGCTGTCATTACATGAAATATTGACGAGCAGTACTGATTCCCCTAAAACAGTCTGAATATTCTCAGTACGTACTGTGCGTGTGGGGTCGTGTATTGACGGTTTGACTATAATCCACGTTCAAATGTTGACAGAGCTTCATGAACCAGTCACAGAGCGTTATTGTGAATTGTTTCTGTTTTCAGTTCGCCTTTGTCTCTCGTAAGAAGTTCGCGCTTCAGTGCCCTACGTCCTAAATTGAACAAAGAACTGGTGGCTAAATTTATCGAGTACTACAAAAACAATAATCCCCGTTAAATCAATATTCAAAGGAATATACGGAAAAAAAATTAAAATGAGGCCTGTGAAGACTTACTGAACATTCAGACTAAACAGCGGTAGTCATTTTATTTATGGCTTTTTGAAAAATTTTAAACGTACTATTAATTCGACAAATTACGCAGCAGTGAGGAAAAAGGCTTCCATTTCGAAAAGTAGATCACATATATGCAGTATGAAGAGGTCTGCGAAATGCATTGTAGTCTCACAAAATTATCTGAAAACGTTAAAAAACGCTTTACGTTAATAAGCTTAATATATGACTGCAGGACACAGTTTCTTCATAGACTCCCTTAACAATTTCGCTAGTTGTATCTGTTACTATTACAGCACTAAAAGCTTTCGAATGACGTGCCTGTCGCCAAACATCTCAAAACTAATCGTAATCTTTTCTCATTAACGTGTGTTTTATGTTGTTTCAACCTTAGTAATTTTTGGTACAACGCATCCGAAAATTGCGGAATCTTTCGGGCTCTCGGTTCTGATTTGTCAGTCAGTTAGTTAACACGAGAAAGAGGTCGCCCCTCGTTTCCAGCCATTCTCGGACTCATTTCCTGTTTTTGGCTGTTTTTTTGTTGTTTCTTGCCAGTTATAGTTAATACTACAATTGCGGTACACGCTTTATTTTGTATGTTCAACGTCTTAACGTTGTGAAATTGCGTTGTCAACTGGCAATATTATTCGTCGCTTCAGTGTACTGAATGTTTTGGCAAAGTAGTATTGCCAGCAAGTAATGTGGCCGTATGCAGGGCGCTATATGCAAATAAAGCAGTATAACAGTGCCCTGTGGGCTTCTAGGGGCGCCCTTTCCCTGGAGCGGCGGCGCCGTACGGATCGGAGGTCAGTCGTGTTGGGAGCGGGACTGTACCGGCGCGTTGCTATGACAACTCCCCATCGAGCCCGCGGCCTTCCTGCCCGGAATTTCTTCCAGCAGGCCCTGGCTCCCGGGTCACCCTCAATCTTGTCAGGCAGCGCTTGCAAATTACTCGCCGCCTCGCACTATAAACTACCTTAATGAAATTTCTTTGTCGGCGGCTGCGAGCGCCCAGTGTCTCTCCCCCTGCCTCGGTTTTTCTTTCTTAGCCGCCCGAGCTCGCCGAACTACATTAGCTACTGGCAAAGGGTCTTGTAGGAGGTGCTACAGTCGAGGAGAGACTTTTCCAACGAGCACTCATTTAAACGTGCACACACTGAAACGTATATGCAGCAGATCTCAGTCTAACGAAATCATGAAATAAGCCTTGTGCCGGAGGAGCATCACCGTTTGTTAATTGAGAGTTTCGTTTTAATTTTGTTTTCAGCCACTGTCAAAACTTTTACAGCTATTACCGGTTAGACGTCTACGTCATCTCCTACTGCAAGCTCTCGATCCGTCTGGCGACGTACTGAGTAAGCACCCACAGCTGAGAGTCCATCTGCTGGTCAACTTCTTAAGTATGTAATTCACGACGTAATCTCTTCCATAGTTCCCTACTTTAATCTGCAGCGAACCAAAGCCGATTACAGAGATTATTCAAATGCCTCTACTTTCAGTACATCTGTCCTCAGGCAGGTATCAACTGGACGTCCTCCATACCTCTCTGTCCCGACCATCTTCCTTCATTTCTTTGTAACTATTTCGTCTCTACACACATGTTAGAATTACAGAGCACCATCTTGCTGTCCCTCTTTTTCCTTCATTTCCCTCCACGATTCTCTGTAGTAGACAATTCCTACGTGACGAGTGTCCTATCGACTGCGTTTTCCTCTTCTGTACGACCCTCATCAAGTTCCTCTCCTTCCTTGTTCGGCACCTCATTTCGCAGTCTGTCCATCCATGTCACTTTCTTCAGTCTTCTAACTTTCTAAATACTTTTGTTGTTTCTGAGTGCCCACGTTTCAGAACCACACGACATACACCCCAAACAAAACATTTGGTGATCCTCTTCCATAATACCATTCCATCTAGTGATATATTAAATGTGTCATTGCTTTTTGCGATTCTCATCATTTTGGTCTTGCCATTGTTCAGTTTCATTCCAAATTCCTTAACCAAACTTACAGTATTTTCCATCCTTGCCTACGGATCTTCCTCCGTTTCTGTTAGCACAACATATGATCAGCGCATTTGCTGCTTTTTATTCTTTCTCGTCTTACTTACATGTCCCTATCAGTAGAAGGCAGGATGAGGCAATGAAAGTTCTTCAACCATATGTCAGCAATTTGGGGCTAGTGAAAAAGGAAATGGCACATGGGAATATCTAGGGGGATTCGCAACTCGGCACCGTAAAATCTTTATAAACACGAGCAGAATCAGCGGGTGTAACTCAGTTATTTCCTATGATCTATTACGTCTCAGCACAAAAAACTGAACTCTAAGTTGTACCGTAGTTCCGACGCAAAAAATGATAACATAATGCAAACGTATACACACGAGCAACGGTATGGAAACCTGTCCCCGCACTGGGCTACTGCTGGTACAGTATTGCAGTTGTACCGATGTATTTCCATCGGAATACCAATCAGAAACAGACGATTTTATAGTAAGGATTCTACGTCCACACCCATACTCTGCAAAAATAACTACGATTTGCCGACAGAGGGTATTTCTCATTGTACGACGTTTTAGGGTTCTTCCCGTTGCCTTCAACTGAGAGCTATGCGTAAGGTGCTCGAATTTATTTCGAAGAGTCCTCAATTTTAGTTCTTGAAACAAAGCACGCTTTCGTGTCTGTCAATGCAGTTCTGGTTTATCAGCAATTATTGACGCTCTGCCACACGCCAAACAAATTTTCGATGTGTGACCATTCGTGGCATGGGTTCCACACACTTGCTGTGTTTTATGCAACCCACAAAGCTACTGACTTGGCGCTGTCACTAAACACTCAATGCAAAAGAGATAGACATGAGATACTTTTTTTCTCAAATGGGGCTTAACATCTGAGGTCATCAGTCCCCTAGAACTACTTAAACCTAATTAACCTAAGGACATCACACACATCCATGCCCGAGGCAGGATTCGAACCTGCGACCGTAGCGGTCGCGCGGTTCCAGACTGAAGCGCCTAGAACCGCTCGGCCACTCCAGGCTGGCACTTTTTTCTCAAATTGTATCGTTGATTTTTCTGTAGTTGCCTGAAGTAAAACACAGCAGGTAAAAATTTATTAGCGATGTGAAGTACTTGTTGGATAAAAGTCCCGAAGTAGACGTTATCAGAGAGATGCAGCGGTGTGAGGTTGGGGTGATTTCGAAGCACGTGGGCTTAAAGGAATGAAATGAATGGATGCGGTAGGAACGCGTGCAGCCGTGGACAAAGCGCGTTCCGTGTGCCACAGCAGAGTGGCTTCCACACGTACCACACGAAGACGCATGATCAAAATTATTCAGAAGAAACTTTATTGATGAATGAAGACTTGCTAAAAAATTTCTAACGGTAAGTTGGCATAACGAGCGGTTTCGACAGACTTTGCTGTCATCTTCAGGTTTTAAAAGAACTTTTCGATACGAAACGTGTTCATTTTAAATTGGATCTCACGCCAAGCTGTCATGTGAATAAAAACTTTGCTCGCGGACCAACTTAAAATGAACACGTTTCATAACAAAAAGAGTCTTTGAGACCTGAAGATGACAGCAAAGTACGCCGAAACCGACTGTTTTAAATAAAGAAATATTTACGTGCTCTTGGCTTTAGAGTGTTTTTGGCAAGTAAAACAGATTGCTCCTTCTGTCTTCTCAAAGTCAGAACTTTCAATCGAGAATGTGGGGCTTTTTTTTTTTTTTTTTTTTTGAGAGACGAAACATTCGGAAATCACTGTCCAGCAGAAGCGCGGCTGATGAGAGATGTGAGGGCGAGGTGCCGCATGCAGGCAGCACGGAGCCCCCTCAGCGGCCAGCAGGGAGTGCTCGCCAGCTGCAGCCCACAAAGGCGCCGGCCGCCCTTATTGTCGGTGGCGGGGCGAGGTCCGGGCGAGCGTTTCAGACCGAGTCGGCTCTCTCTGCCTCCAACTTCCAACCCTCGCGCTCCAATCCCGGCGAACCGCCGCGGTTCTTCGGGCACGAGTCACCACTGAGTTCACCAGCTGCCTTCATCTAATCCCTCTGAAGCACACGGCGATCCCGAACATCCGTAAAACCACCTCCGACGATATCAGGGCACAGCAAGCGATTTCCACGTTCTCACATCACGGTCGTAGACACACCGTGAAATCTCAGTAATTTTGGTGAGTAAGTTTTGAACAAATTTTATTGTGGGTTCTAAACGAATAATTTTTTTTACGTAAATACCCAATCGTATAAATCCAGTGTATTTATTTCCTATTTCCAGACGCGTTCCGCTTCAGTACAGGGTGGCTATCATTAAACTTTCACTACCTGAGCCAGTGTAGACGGAAGACTATTTACCAAATGGGCACTCCACTTCGTAGGAATGATATTCAAACCGTGTGCTGCACGATTTTCGTTGTTAGCAGTGATAATGTCATGACTTGCCTTAGCCACCGGCACTGGCAAGCCGACGTACGGTTGAAACACGACGAGGCCTACGAGAAAGACGGGCCGCGGCGCGTACGTCACGAAGGTATCCTGCCCTCGATCAAATCAGCAGACAAACTACCTTTCTACACCTGTTGACTCCGTACAAACGAAAACTGAATCTTCTACTGGAATCCGCTATTATGGAATCTTACTGTTATTAGTTCTATAATAATGGGAAGTCCGTGGGCCTACTTGTAATTTGTTACGGCTGTACTGACGTACAATAAAATCAAATCGTGCTAAAATGATTATCAGTTGCATAAGGCACCACTTCCAGCATTTAATGAGTATTGTTAAGCAGAAGAGACTAAATGCTACAATCTCGTCGTTATACCATTTATATCGAGTATTGATCTTAAATTAAATTTTGCTGTATACTGTTAATCAGTAAGACTTCATAACAGCGGATTCCAGTGGAAGATGCAATTCTCGTTAGTACTTACACGCCGAGCTGCGAGTTAACAGATTTAGAAACGCATTTTGACTGCTGAGCTGAACGAGCGAGCGAGTTCAGGACTACGTCCGTGACGTACGCGCCGCGGCCTGTCTTTCTCGTGGGCCTCGCAAACACAAGGGTCAGCGTGCACTGCAGTTACGGACAGTCGGCATTGGTCTAGGCGTGGTGAGCAGGGCTTCACTCGTAAAGCTGTTTTGATAAACCAACAGCAACACTGCTGCAGTTGTTCACGAGTATTGATCCGTAAAAGGATAGAATATGGTACGGTCGTGTTTCCTCACCGGGGTTCGAGAACATGATTTGGAAGTTCGAATTCACTGGTGACTCGGGAATTGCTGCTGGGAGAGGTTGACTGCCAACTGTGCCACAAAATTGTTGTTGAAATAACCATTGCCAACCCTGGGAATGCTGAACGGAATGTGCGATCTTCGAGCACTGCACGACTGTATCACGACAGCCGAATATTCCACGGTCCACAGTTCGGAAGGGTTTCTAGCAATTGTGAAATGGTATCCACAGTGCGGTTCCAGGCTGCCGTGGAAGCAAATAGTCGTTACACTGAGAAACTTCTGTAACCTGGAACGCAGAAACGGTACGCAATTAAAAAGTGTTACCTGTCTTGAGCCGGCCGATGTGGCCGAGCGGTTCTAGGCGCTTCAGTGTGGAATCGCGCGAGCGCTACGGTCGCAGGTTCGAATCCCGACTCGCGCATGGATGTGCGTGATGTCCTTAGGTAAGTTCTAGGGGTCAATAGTTTATGCGTTATTCCTATTCCGCCTGTCCTTGCAAATGTTTCCACAAAATTATATTGTCCTACGATCAATCGTTTCTCATAGCAGCTCTCACAAGTAGCGACAGTTTAACTACAACGACACTGTCTGTATATTGGAGCATCTGCAGTGGCAGTGTGTCTCGCTGTTCTGCTGGTGAGGGGCTGAGCGGCTGGTCCGGGCGGAGGTTCGAGTCCTCCCTCGGGCACGGGTGTGTGCGTTTGTCCTTCTTTTAGGTTAAGTAGGGTGTAAGCTTGGGGACTGACGACCTTAACAGTTAAGCCTTATAAGATTTCACACACATATTTTTGTTCTGCTGGTGAAGTAGTAGTTCTTTCAATACATGCCACAGCACAGTGCAAACACACTCCTTTCGACCGTGTTACGTTCAGTTGTAATGGTGGAACCACTGAGGACCGAATTCTTCAGTCGGACGGAAATGTGATCTCCCCAGCGAGGGTCCAGTCCGAGAAGCAGTGCGCGCCGCGGCTCGGTGAGAGGGAACAACAGAGCTGGCTGGTCTGTATGGCAACAAATACCGAGGAGGCAAAACTGCTTCGTGCGAATTTTATTTTCTCGAAACACGGTACTGAAAACAAAGCATCACTATCAAAAAGCGTTGTAGTAGCCTGAAGCAGCTTTTCAACTATGTTTTGTAGATTCTTCTGTAGTGAATTTCATGACGTCGAACTGGAAACACTTTTTTATGAAAATGTCGCTGCCCCCTCCCAAGGACCCTCTTTCGAAGAATATTTACAGTAGCATCACGAAAACCGTCGGTACACGAAGGCAGGTGTATCATCCGCGATGCTCGCCCGGCACTTCTGGCGATGCCGTAATACCGTCAGCATACAGAAGTAGGCGCACAGGCGTGTGAGCAAACAAAGGCTCTCTCGTGTAGTATTCCCGTGTGATGCATTTACACGCTTCTTCCCTCCTGTTTCCACCTCCCTCCGTAACAGACGAGCCCTCGTGGTCGTTACGAAGTGCCAGACAACTGCTCGGCGCGGCGCACGACTTCCGGAGACTGCTTGCGCCGCACGTGGGCCAGCCACAGCGGAGGAGGGAGCGGCCGTGACACCAGAGGACACCAGCAGCAGCGGCAGCAGCGGCAGCAGCAGGCCTCTCCAGCGCGTCTTAGGGCGCCACTCGGCGCGCCGCGCTACTCGGCAAGTGCCGGCAAGAAGGCGTCCGTTATTCGACGCTCAAAGGGGATCAATGGCGGCCACGTGATCCCCGCCTTGAGGAGGGCTGCGACCGGGAGTACTCTGGAGCGTCCGAGACGAAACATTTTGTTACCTCTAAAATTTCACCTGTGCTCCTTTCCGGACCAGAACGGTTCAGTAACGTACTGAACATGCGGCACGGACGAGATCTTTTATTAGTAGTTGATGGGAAGTGGTCGACGATCTAACATGAGAGTCTGATGGAGCAACAGTCTGTTTTAACAATAATTTAGAAGCCTTTTAGTTTTAGACAAACGCTACATGTGGGCGCCGTGGTGGCCGAGCGGTCCTAGGCGCTTCAGTGTGGAACATCGCGACCGCTACGGTCGCAGATTCGAATCCTGCCTCGGGCACGGATGTGTGTGATGTCCTTAGGATGGTTGGGTTTAAGTAGTTCTAAGTTTTAGAGGACTGATGACCTCCGATGTTAAGTCCCATAGCGGTCAGAGCCATTTTTTTGCTACATGTGGAGCATAGAGCTATACGGTGCACAGTTTGGACGACGCGAAAACGTGTATAAAGAAAAGTGGACAAGTTTCCAGAATGAGATTTTCACTCTGCAGCGGAGTGTGCGCTGATATGAAACTTCCTGGCAGATTAAAACTGTGTGCCGGACCGAGACTCGAACTCGGGAAGTTTGCAGAGTAGGAGGTGAGGTACTGGCAGAAGTAAAGCTGTGAGGACGTGGCGTCAGTCGTGCTCGGGTAGCTCAGATGGTAGAGACCTTGCCCGCGAAAGGCAAAGGTGCCGAGTTCGAGTCTCGGTCCGGCACACATTTTTAATCTGCCAGGAAGTTTCGAGAGTAGAAAAACTGGAAATGTAGGATTGTAGAAAACTCTGCAGCGGAGAGTCCGCTGATTTGAAACTTCCTGGCCGTGCCGTAGTGGAGTTTGGATCTCGAATGTTTACCTTTTTTTTTGTACTTTTTCTGCAACCAATCACTTTTATTTTATTACAGTTAAACACTTGGAATGCGTTTCAAGCATGTTTTGCTGATCTCAGGCGTATCAGTCTGAGCTAATGTAGAACTGTTTATTCGCTGTTCCTGTTGGAGAGTTTGAGCGGAAGAGAGGGGGCGGGCACGGGTGGCCAGAAATCGACGTCCAGTGTTGTCTTCTGCTGTTATAACCGTGTCATGTGCTTTTTATGTGTCGGTTGTTCACTTTCAATTGTGACGTCCCGAAGCTTTATCTGCATCACTGGCACACTGACGGAAGTGTTTTTTAACACGACACGGTTGCACTCCAATCTAACACTGTTTTCGACGTACTTTCGCTGTAACAACGTCTGTCCATAAATGTCAACAGTATACCTTAAATACAATACGGCACCCTTGCAGTATGTGGATGACTATGGATAATCATTTACTTCCATCGATGCCCGCATCTCGTGGTCGTGCTGTAGCGTTCTCGCTTCCCACGCCCGGGTTCCCGGGTTCGATTCCCGGCGGGGTCAGGGATTTTCTCTGCCTCGTGATGGCTGGGTGTTGCGTGCTGTACTTAGGTTAGTTAGGTTTAAGTAGTTCTAAGTTCTAGGGGACTGATGACCATAGATGTTAAGCCCCATAGTGCTCAGAGCCATTTGAACCATTTGAACTTCCATCGATATTCGCGATACCGATATTTTCGGAGTCATTTGTTTCACAATGCAAGAAGTTAAATTTATTGCAAGGCCGCCATATTGTATTCAAGGTACACTGTTTAAATCTACGGAGAAACGTTTGTGCAGTGGAAGTACGTCAGTTACATTAAGAAGTGCAATAGTGTAGTGTAGTGTAGTGTAGTGCTGAAAAGCGCTCCGTCTTCGTGCCGACGATGCAGATGAAGCTTTGGGAAGTCACAATTTTAAGTGAACCATCAACATATGAAAGTATAACACACGATTGTCAGACGGTAAAAACTGACGGGAAACTGTCTGCATCCCGCACAGGCACAGCACATCGGTCACAACAAGGCACAGCTGAACGCCAGCGGACACCATCGCTGGACGTCGATTTCTGCCCACCCGCTGCCCGTCCAATTCCCTCTGGGCTCCTTTGGACAGACATTTTTTCTGCAAGTAGCACATTTATTAATAAACGCCAGACGAAGAGCAGTCTTCTTTTGTAACATTGTTCACACCCGTTTATTTGTTGTTTTAATTTCTGTAAGAGATCTAGGCGCCATCTCGCCTGCTCTCACAATACATCAAATTCACTTGCGACAGTAATACATTCTTACCACGTGACTCATATTCTGTACCCAATGGATAGTTTAACAGTTGCCAAGACAAATGTAGGAGAACAGACACGTCGATGACCGAACGGAAAGATGATAATTTTGTGTAAAAAAAGGGGGCACGAAAGGGATTTGAACACTGACCTCTCGCTTAGCAGTCCAATACCGCGAAAACACAACCAGGGCAACGTTATTCACGCAGTTCGCTCGATGTCGCACGTGCCGAGCTTGGACCGCTCGCTGTGCCTACTTTGCTTCTTTCTTCGAAGTTCAGCGCACCTTCTTGCTGTTTTCATCCTTGAGCTGTGTTCAGTTTCGGACGGTCTGTCTACTGGGCAATTTTACCATTAAGTCTGAGGGGGATGGGACTATTCCCTTGTTAGGTGTAGTAAGTAAAACAAAGATAAATTGGTTGGTTTGTTTGGGACAGGGAACCAAACAGCGAGGTCATAGGTCCCATCGGATTAGGGAAGGATGCCCTTTCAAACGAATGATCGCGGTATTTGCCTGAAGCGATTTAGGGAAATCACGGAAAACCTGTCAGGATGGTCGGACGTGGGTTTGAACAGTCGTCCTTCCGAATGCGAGTCCAGTGTGCTAGCCATTACGCCATCTCGCTCGGTGAAAGATAAATTGGGTACACCACATATTGAAATCCCAATGCTTACTCCAGCTATAAACTTTGTAAAACGTGTATATATCTATAGTCAAACCACAATTTATGAAAGATGTTTATATTTTATTTATAGGATTAAGTAGGAAGAATTAATACTTGTTATTTTGGAAATAATTATGGTAGCAGGGAATGTCTGCACCAAAGTATTGTTGGCGGGACAGACCGCACATTGGTATAATTTTAAAAAGGGCGGGAGAGACCGTGTATGGATACATTTTAAGAAAAGAGCGGGAAAGACTGCGCATTGATACGTTTGTGTAATGGCAGCAGGGATTGCCTGCACCAGAAAGCATTGTTGGCGGGAGAGACCGCACTTTAGCGTTCGTAGGGAGTCAGTAGTAAGCGACACGGTAGCAGGTCTGAAGCGAAAGGTTGAGAGGAGCGGTGTGCCTGCCAGCCACCAGCTATGATTTACAAGAGATTATAAACGGATGTACAGAGACATCAGCTAACTATTATCATAAGAGGAACCAATATTACTGATTATTTTTTCGAGAAACTCAAGACTACTGAAGGTATGTTTGCGCAATGCTATTTGTAAGATTATTGTAAAAAGTGAGTCCCATTTGAACGTTTGTAAAATCATTTTATTACCAACAGTAAATATATGAAGAATCGATTTCACAATATAATTAATTTTTGCCAGCAATACTGCATTACTGATTATAATCCATCCCAAAAACCATCAACGAAAAACTGTGCAAAATTTTATTGTTGTCAAGAAAAAAACTATGAATTACCTAACTTGAATGAAATTAATTAAAGAATAACGTCAGCTATGCTATTAAAGAATAACGTCAGCTTTGGTAATAAATACAGCCACTTACTATGACATTCCACCAGCAGCTAAGAGAGTATAGTAAAACAGAGTAAGTATATTGATGTCGCAGTTCGATGTAGCAGTCAGATGGCGATCCAGTAACAGTAAAAAAGATAAGGAGCAGTTTTGGGTTATTGCAGGTCTGAAGGCAACGACGACGACACATTCTATGTTTGGTCGAATTAATCATCAAATCACTTCTAATAAGCAGCAATTAAATTTGTATGCGTAGACTGCACTTGTTATTATTGAGAAACAGAATTAATTTTAAAGGGAAGATTTCATTTGTTGTTATTAAGGAAGAGATAGAAATACTAAGGGGAGGTTGCGTAACAAGATATAGAAGAGACGGGAAGATTTCGACATAAGAGGCTAGTAGAGAGAGAGAGAGAGAGAGAGAGAGAGAGAGAGAGAGAGAGGGGGGTAGAGAGACGGGGGGGGGGGGGGTAGAGGGGGGAGAGAGAATGGGGGGGAGAGAGAATGGGGGGGGGGAGAGAGAGAGAAAGATACTGTGTGTGAGTGAGTGACTGTGTGTGTGTGTGTGTGTGTGTGTGTGTGTGTGTGTGTGTAAAGGAGGAGGGAGAGATGGCAAAGTAACACGCGCTGACAGGCCCCAAGCCACCACACAACTAGCCGTGATCAGGACTTGTTTTTAGGCGCCAAGGAAAGGTGTAGTGTTGTTCCCCCCCAGAGCAGAGCCAGGCAGGTACTGACCGGGCGCCGGCTTGTCGTCGCGGTGCAGGTCCGGCTTGGCGGCGCCCAGCATGGCGAGCGGGTGTCCGGGCGGCGCGGCCAGCGCCCCGGAGAGGCCGAGCAGCGACGCGGCGGCGGCGTTGGGCGGCCCGGGGTGCGGCATCATGGGCAGCGGCGGCGCGTGGGCGGCGTGCGGCAGCTGCTGCGCGTGCATCTGCTGCTGCAACACGGGCCGCGCCCTCTCACTCCGCACGTCCGCAGCGTTCTGGCTCCGACACTCTGACGTCACTGGTGCCCACTCGGCGCCACGCAAGGTAACGTTTTCGTGCCTGCCAGCGGCTGGCCCGCTTCGGCATTCCTCGGAGCCTCGGCGAAAACTTTACCGTACGTGGCGCCGGAGCGAGCACCACTCGCAAGGTCGGCAGCCGCAATCACACGACACTTACCGGTTGACACCGTTAAGCATTTCAGGAAGCGAAATCTACATAAACGAAAAACACTACTGGCCATTAAAATTGCTACACCGAGAAGAGATGCAGATGGTAAACGGGTATTCATTGGACAAATATACTATACTAGAACTGACACGTGATTACATTTTCACGCAATTTGGGTGCATAGATCCTGAAAAATCAGCACCCAGAACATCCACCTCTGGCCGCAATAACGGCCTCGATACGCCTGGCCATTGAGTCAAACACAGCTTGGGTGGCGTGTACAGGTACAGCTGCCCGTGCAGCTTCAACACGATACCACAGTTCATCGAGAGTAGTGACTGGCGTACTGTGACGAGCCAGTTGCTCGGCCACCATTGACCACACGTTTTCACTTGGTGAGAGACCTGGAGAATGTGCTGGCCAGGGCAGCAGACGAACATTTTCTGTATCCAGAAAGGCCCCTACAGGACCTACAACATGCGGTCGTGCATTATGCTGCTGAAATGTACGGTTTCGCAGGGTAGAGCCACGGGTCGTAACACATCTGAAATGTAACTTCCACTGTTCAAAGTGCCGTCAATCCGAACGAGAGGTGACCGACACGTGTAACCAATGGCACCCCATACCATGACGCCGGTGATACGCCAGTATGGCGATGACGAATACACGCTTCCAAAGTGCATTCACCGCGATGTCACCAAACACGGATGCGACCATCATGATGCTGTAAACAGAACCTTGATTCATCCGAAAAAATGACCTTTTGCCATTCGTGCACCCAGGTTCGTCGTTGAGTACACCATCGCAGGCGCTCCTGTCTGTGATGCAGCGTCAAGGGTAACCGCAGCCATGGTCTCAGACCTGATAGTCCATGCTGCTGCAAACGTAGTCGAACTGTTCGTGCAGATGGTTGTTGTCTTGTAAACGTTCCCATATGTTGACTCAAGGATCGAGACGTGGCTGCACGATCCGTTACAGCCATACGGATAAGATCCCTGTCATCTCGACTGCTGGTGATACGAGGCCGTTGGGATCCAGCACGGCGTTCCGTATTACCCACCTGAACCCACCGATTCCATATTCTGCTAACAGTCATTGGATCTCGGCCAACACGAGCAGCAATGACGAGATACGATAAAACGCAATTGCTGTAGGCCACAGTCCGACCCTTATCAAAGTCGGAAAGGTGTGGGGCGCATTTCTCCTCCTTACACGAGGCATCACAACAACGTTTCACCAGGCAACGCCTGTTAATTGCTGTTTGTGTATGAGAAGTCGGTTGGAAGCTTTCCTCATGTCAGCACGTAGGTGTCGCCCCCGGCGCCTACCTTGTGTGAATGCTCTGAAAAGCTGATCACTTGCATATCACAGCATCTTCTTCCTGTCGGTTAAGTTTCACGTCTGTAGCAAATCATCGTGATGTAGCAATTTTAATGGCCAGTGGTGTAGTAAACGTTGTATTGTTCAAAATCGTGTATCTCTGACATTATTAATCGATTGCTTTGAAATTTTGGCACAATGTTTAATTCTAATACGAGGTGTGATAGGAAAGTTTTGAGAATGGATCCGCTACTGCTTTCTGGTTGGCGGGCAGGTACACGGACGGTGGGGAGTGAGTCATTGCCTTGTCCCTGAACTCCCTGTGACAGGAAACTGCGTTTCCTTTGTTCAGTTCGTTGTGGCAGCTGGTTGAGTGCAGGTCTGCTAGAGCTTGTTGCTGGATTCTGTCTGCGTAAAAATGGACGTAAAAACGGAGCAACGAGTTTGTGTGAAATTTTGTTTTAAAACCGAGAAATCAGCTTCTGAGACGAACTACAAAAAAACAGCTTTTGGAGATAATTGTATGAGCCAGTCAGGTGTTTTTGTCTGGTTCAACAGATTTAAAAACGGCCGCGAATCATTTGAAGATTAACCAAGGTCCGGCTGTCCTTCCACTTCAAAAACGAATGAAAATGTTTCGAAAGTTCGCGACTTAGTACTCTCTGATCGTAGACTTACAATTAGGGAGATGGCCGATGAATTTAATTTAAGTTTCTATGCAGTTCAGTCAATTTTAGCTGAAGATCTGAACATGTGTCGAGTGTCTGCAAAATTCGTCCCAAAAGTATTCCCAAGTGACCAAAGAAAATATCGACTTCAAGTGTGCCAGAACCACGCGGCTGCTACGGTCGCGGGTTCGAATCCTGCCTCGGGCATGGATGTGTGTGATGTCCTTAGGTTAGTTAGGTTTAAGCAGTTCTAAATTTAGGGGACTGATGATCTCAGCTGTTAAGTCCAATAGTGCTTAGAGCCATTTGTGCCAAGAACTGATCAATC
Source organism: Schistocerca cancellata (assembly GCF_023864275.1). Taxonomy (NCBI): domain Eukaryota; kingdom Metazoa; phylum Arthropoda; class Insecta; order Orthoptera; family Acrididae; genus Schistocerca; species Schistocerca cancellata. Next base: position 615,818,044 of record NC_064633.1, on the reverse strand, counting down.
GGACTAAAAATGATCCCGATTTCTTAAATAGGGTAATTGCAGGCGAAGAATCGTGTATGTATGGATACGATCCTGAAACCGAAGTACAGACTTCGCAGTGGAGGACTCCAGGTTCACCACGACCGACAAAGTCGGTCTAAGGTGAGGACAATGTTGGTGACTTTTTTCGATTCTACCGGTATTGTGCATCATGAATTTACCCCTGGAGGACAGACAATTAACGAGCAATACTACAAATTTGTCCTTGAGCGTTTGTGCGAAAAGGTGCGGAAAAAAACGCCTCCATCGTTGAATTTCTGACCAAGTTCAAAATTCCTGTGCTTCCACAACCGCCATATTCCCCTGATTGGACCCCTGCTGACTTCTAACTATTCCTTAAACTGAAACTTTCACAGAAATGGAAGCGATTTGACGCGGTTGAAGACATCCAGGCAAATACGGAGAGCGTCCTTAACACAGGAAGAACATTTCCAGGAACGTTTCCACAAGTGGATCGGTGTGTTCAGTCAGAAGGGGACTGTTTTGAAAGAGATTTAACACAGTAGCATGTAAGTACCACTATTGTACAATTACAGGCCCATTTTTAAAACTTTCCCATCACACCTCGTATATACACATTTTTAACGCATGTAATATATAAATATGATATATATAAAGCGAGAACATTGTTACGAAAACACACACCCACACACACAAACACACACGAGATAGACGGGAGGGGAAAGGATATAGGAAAAGCAGAGGTGATGGATGGAGGGAGGGAGGGAGGGAGGGAGGGGGACAGAGAGAGGGGGAGAGGGGGGGAGAGAGAGAGAGGGGGGGACAGAGGGAGGGAGGGAAGGAGGGGGGAGAGAGAGAGGTAGGGGCGGTGAGAGAGAGGGGGGGGGGTAGACAGAGAGAGGGGAGAGAAGAGGATGGACAAAGAGGGGAAAAGAGGACGAGGTGGATGAAGAAAGGGGGAGATGGACAGAGACAGGGGAGATGAGGACATTAGGGTATATCTCCAATTCCCATAGGCTATATATTAGAAACGTGTGCTTTCTCTTTTTTCTCTTTCCATTTAATCAGACTGCGCCAAAGCAAAGCGTGGCCGGGTATAGCTAATAACGAGTAAACCACTGCAATAAACACATTTCAATTTTCACTTGGCATTCGTTAATTGCGTACCACGTTCACGTTCCAGGTTACAAGTGGTTACTGCTTCCCGAAACACCTCTCGTGGGGTGCCTGCTACCTCCCTCGACATGCTAGTCTTCGGCCTCCAGCGTGTGACAGTCAATACTGTCCTTCAGGAACACCCCCCCCCCCCCCCCCCCCGCACACACGGCTTCTTTGTGGCCGCGCAGTTTGGAACTACTGGCCAATCATTCGGATTTCTCCAAATCTGGTTACGGACTCAGCGAATGAAGTCCCGGCAATGTGGGGTGCAGCGTTGCACACTGCATGTACCGACTCACCTTAAGCCACGACACACGGCAACAGCCAAGTTATTGTCTCAGCAATGCCGTGTCAATTGTTGTGTCATGTGTTTCCTGCTCTTTCTGTCGGCATGGTGATTAAAATAGTACTGGTCACTTTTCAAATTTTCTATTATAGTACAATACTTCAAACTAATGCAAATTTTATGAATAAAAATTTCTCCTTTTCAAAAAAGTTTCAGCTATAAACGAAAAATTATAGTACGCTGCTATAGCTAATTGGCATTTTGGTTTATTACTCCGTTATACTAAAAAGAAAGAAACACCTGTTAAGACCGAGACGGAAAAATATCGATTATTCAGAACTAAAATATCGATATGTCTTTTTACCGATCGCATTTTCCCATCCCTTTGGCAGGGCACAATGTCATTGGAATACATAGGAGATTTTACTACTACTCCCTTTCCAAATTCGCTTTTGCTTTTCGTTACAGCTTCTTCTGCAGATGGAATAAGAAGGGAATGGAGGGAGGGGGAGTGGGGGTAGCCTAAAAGCCCATCTCACTATTATTTGAAGAACTGCCTACCTCGACGTTCGACTTCTCTAACTAGACTCTGATTTCTATAGAACGTTTGGGTAACAATCTCCATCCGTGTATTTATCACTGATAACTTCGTAATTCAGGAGAAAGTATAGTCCAGTCAAGGATACATATTACAATTCGAAAAAAATGGGGACCATGAAACTCAACAATCAAGGAACAGAACCACGAGGAAAATGTGACAAGCATTTAACTAGGAATACGTAACTCTTCCATCTTCGTCCTGTAATATCTGTACTTTCGGTTTTTATTCAGCTTAAATGTTTTCTTTGGCCAGAGACCAAGCCTTTGCTTTCTATGTAGCGACGTCTTATTGTCTGTCGATAGGCTAGTTAATGTCACGTATCTCATTGCACATCTGTACACGTGGTATCTCTTTTCCTCGCTGTACCGACACGCGACAACACACTAGAGGTTTGATTACAGCCGAAATACACACCCGAAGCGGGACCCCAGCCCGCGACGCCAGCACGAGAGCACAGGGACCTGCGGACACACAACTTCACCACGCCAGCTGACCGGCCTTGCGGCGCTCATGTTCACACACGTGGGTACACTCTTCGACCTTCTCCACTTCCTCAGTGTCTGAGCAAATTAGATTAGTAAGCAAAATAGTATCTGAAGATGAAGTCACTACGCGGAAGTAATACAATAAGACAAAGGCATGTGTGTCAGGAAATTTTTGTCTATTACCAATCCAATAGCCGCGCCTACATGTTTTTACAATGTACAGGTCAAGTAGAGGATGCTCATTACGAGACAGGTTCAGATGAAACCAGTTTGTAGTACACTGCGCGGTGCGAGGACAGTTTCATTGGAAACATGCACCAAACTTAAAATGAAAGTTAATTATGCAAATGGTATGGTCGGGATTTTCCATTGGCGCAATTTTGATACGCGTGTTACTACACTGTAAATGACCGATATACTGTCCGAGCACAGCCCAGCAAGAAGTGGTGCACTTTACAAAATTTAAGAATGGAAATTACTGGTCATATGCCGGATTCCAGTCGTGTGTGTGTGTGTGTGTGTGTGTGTGTGTGTGTGTGTGTGTGTGCGCGCGTGCGTGCGCGTACGCACGCGTTTTCATTATTATGCTCCGCAACGCACTTTTCGAAAAGCATAAGCTGAAGCTTTTCTGTTCGTCGCTTCTGTTAGGAGAAAATATTAGGTACCTGTACAGTACATCATCGTACCTAATTACACGTAAGTTGACTGTGTGTACACAGAAGTAACAGCAAGTACGCTATGTATTATTGAAATTTTCTTTACTTGTAGATGCCCTGGCTAGCTCAATATTTGTTCCTTTCGGTATGCTAGCAGGTAATAGGAACATTTACCTTAGGTCTATAATAATGCTTTAAGCACAACAAAGTTCCGGAAAGAAAATTCTAAGCTGATACATGAAGACGGATCAAAATGTAATGCAGGAGTTCATTATGATACGCAGTCACAAATCATTCTGTAATCCACGGATGTTCACTCTCATTATCCTTCAAAAAGATTATATAAAACAATATTTTCTTTGATATGTGCGTCGAGTGCTGTTATTTCATATGCTATAGAAAGGAAGTGCGCCGTCATCATATTTTCAGTGATTTCTATTGTAGCTAGTACGCATTTATTTCTGAACTTTTGATGCAATTTTCACACCGCTCGCTTCCGACAGCCAAATGGGCTGATTTGTAAAGAGCGCTAAAACCCCCGGTATGCTTAATAGCCATGCATATTTGCACTTTATTCGTTATAACTGTAAACTGGTGCGCGTAGTGAAAAACTCGCTTCGCTTTTGCTTGTTGCACGTGCGAGTGCCCATCCAATGGAAATTACGTTTGCCCAATCAAATTGGTTTTTCTGTTACTCTAACGGGACAATGGGTTTATAGAGCGTGCAGGAAATTACTGTTTCACTGTCTGTGTTTAAGGCTACCTGACACAGCCCTCACCCGTCCACGAGAAGCGTAACACGCTACGTAGAAGTGTGTTTTATTTTAATGTAATGTAATCTTTTAACTCTTCACGAGGATCCCAATAATCTTCAGTATTCTCGCTAACAACATCGCGCGCTTTGTTACATTTCGCACTCATGTGATAGCTTATGGCTTCCGTAAACGGATATAAAGAAGCGTAAATAAGATTTTGCTGGCACACGCTCATTCAGTAGAAGTGACTAGGTGCATACGCGTTGAATAAGGAATTCCCAAAGCATCTTATTTTTGAAGTAATTGATGGCAAACCATATTTCGCATCAAACGTCGAAGAAAAATGGAAAATCACTTTGCCAACAAAGTCGTTTTGTACTATAGTATTCATTGGCAGGATTAAAGGCGATGTTGAGCTTCACGGTATGTCAGTGATGAGGCGTTGCAGCAGTTGGCCTTGTTTAATATCCGTTAGCTACACTTCTCATCACCCCCCCCCCCCCCCCCCCGATGAGGTATGTGATGCACAAAATGGTGTCCTTCGGCAAAGTTTTTTTGTGAGACATTTATTTCCTGTTGGGATCAGACAATCGATGGGATAAATTTACTGACCACCTACTCCCCAGAATGTCGTCGGATGTGGGTATCAAATACAGAAGCGCCACAGCAAACGAGTAAAAGCGTCAGACGTATGTTCTATCGAGACAGTTAAATCTGGGCGGAGTATAGATCTCTACCTCATTTACAGTACTTACCATTGCGCAACTGACTACTTTTAGACATATTTTTTACACCTATTCTCGACACTGCTGCAGACGCTTGGTCTTCGGAATTCCCACAACGGCAGCAATATGGGCGCTGACCAATTAAAGCGCCAAAATACAGCGAGTTTACTGTTCCACTTTGGCCTGTTATATACCCAGCTGACAGCGGCAGCACGTATCCCGAGACGCTTCAGAGCGAGGTGTCTGCTGGAGAGGGGCGCCCCACTAATTAAACTCATTCCGGACGCCTGTTACGTTTCGTTGGAGCTCGCGCTACTTACACTGGTCTGCAGTACAACTACGGAACACTTCTTTGTCTGATTCAACCTATCAAATTTGGGATTCTGTACGACGGAACCGGTTCGACTTGTAGAACGTGTTTGAGGCGGCCAAAGTCTGTCTTTAGGAATCCGGTTTGTATGTTCAGCGAAAGTAGGCTATCACCGGAGGAGAACGTCACTTGCAGGAATTCTCTTATGGCCAGCGAGTATCCGTGCCGAGCATACTAATGCAGCTCTGTCTGGGCAGCTGCCCGCTCCACCAGTCCGCGAGGAAAACCTCACTTGCTAAGAGTCTGAGTTTTATATTTGTTCTAAACGCCTCCATGTAGTTGCAAAAATATCTAGTTTCTGTTTACTTCTCCCTCCAGTAGTCTTCGGTTTCGTTCCCAACTGGTGTGATTTGTCTGAACTAAAAAAGACAGAAGACCTTGTCGACTACGGGACCTCACATTCTGGCGGTGGATCACAAGTTCTGGGAAGGAAACAGGCAGTGCATTTACAAATGATCTGTCCCGGCATTTGCCTCAAGCGGTTCAGGGAAACCACTTGCCGCATCAAGAGCAGTCGTTTTCTATAAATGGATGCCGAACTAGGCACCGAGCAGCGACCATCTTATCTGTAGTGGTGCTGACATACAGGGTTTGGGCAAAAACACGGAGACACAAAAATCAGAAGACATTACCGCGTCTAATACAGTGTAGGAAATCCGCTGGCATTCGAAACAGCTTCTAGTCGCCTCGGAATGGATAAATACAGGGCCTTTATAGCGTTCGAGAGAATCTTATGCCATTCGTCCTGCAAAATAGTACAACTTGAAGTAACGATGATGGATGTGACTAGTGATCACGCGCCCTTCTCTCCGAAGCAGGTCACAAACGGTCAATAATGTTGAGATTTGTCGACTGTGGTGGTCAGGGGAGATGCAACAATTCCTCCTCCTCCTCATGCTCGCAGAAGTAGTCCTGGACGACGGTAGTTGTTTGAACGGGGCCCCTATGGTTTTGGAACTCAGCATGACCACTGGCAAACAAAAATGTTACCAGGGGTTGGACCTGATCAACCAAAATGTTCACATGATCCCTGGCAGTAATGTCAGCTTGCAGAGGAACCATGGAGCGCATGGTTCAAAATGGTTCAAATGGCTCTGAGCACTATGCGACTTATTTCTGAGGTCATCAGTCGCCCAGAACTTAGAACTAATTAAACCTAACTAACCTAAGGACATCATACACATCCATGCCCGAGGCAGGATTCGAACCTGCGACCGTAGCGGTCGCTCGGTTCCAGACTGTAGCGCCTAGAACCGCACGGCCACACCGGCCGGCGGAGCGCATGGAATACTACGATATGGCTGCGCAAATTACCGCAGAAGTTCCAACCATATTTCACTCTTCAGATGTGAACTCAGTCAAAAGGTGGAATAATGTGCAACAGACTAATCCGATTAAATCTCTTTTTCCATTGCACCATAATTTTACGGCTTCGGAATCACGTTTTCGTGCCACGGGCCCTTGCACCACTGATGAATAGTTTTTAAATTGTAGCTCGCCTTGGATTTCCCTACTCACGGAGCTCTGTTTGTAGGGTTTTGGTGCTGACAGGTTCGGCGAGTGCGACATTAAGTTCTGCAGTGACTTTCGCAGATGTTGTCCTCTTGTTTTTCCACCACAGTTCTTATCTGTCACGATGACTCAGCGTGCACTGTCGTCCGATGATCCGTGATTACCCTAAATCGCTCCAGGCAAGTGCCGGGACGGTTACTCTGAAAGGGCACAGCCGATTTCCTTCCCCATTCTTTATAAATCCGAGCTTGTGCTCCGCCTCAAATGATCTCGATATCGAAGGGACGCTAGATCCAATCTTCCTTCCTTTTTTTAGCAGATGATGTTTTCCCACTTATCCTGTATGCGGTGTAAACCTTCGATACGGTGCCTCTCGAGGAGAAGGGTGGAGATTAGTATTTAACATCCCGTCGACAACGAGTCATTACAGAAGGAGCAAAGATTGGATTAGGGAACGAAAACGGCCGTACCCTTACAGAGTAACCGTCCCGGAATTTGTCTGGAGCGATTTAGGGAAATCACGGAAAACATAAATCAAGACGGCCAGACATGGATTTGAACCATCCCCCCCCCCCCCCCCCGACTGCGGGTACCTCTGTGAACACCAAACACTTCTGTTACCTTGGTTACGTAAGCACCCACCATTCGCGCACCGACAGTTTGCCTACGTCCGAATTCACGTAGCTTTGACATAATGCCCTCACAACTACACACATCGCTGTTGTCAACACGACGGACACTTGCAACGTATCGAGGACACTGAACAGGTGCCGTTCGTGGTCGAATACAACAGCGCAACACGCACGCTTGGCTGGCAGCTGCATTTATGTTGAAGCATGCATTTCTAGCGCTCTCCCCACTTTTTTATCCAATCCCTGCACACATTTTGCAGTGCCATTTTTCCTGGTTTAAGAAAACTTGAAATATCGCACTTGCATGGCAGCTAGGAGAGGTCCAACTTACGATGCTTCCCTAGTCACTGACCGGTTCATTTTTGTCCTTAGTCATTCGGGGTCTTAGAGGTGGGCTACCGTGGAGAAGGCAGCGTGGCGGAGGCGAAGGAGCGCGGAGCCGGGCAGATACAGTCGTCTGGCGCGGCAGCCGCTCTATCGCGCTATCTGGGGAATCCGGTTATGCAGAAAGGCGGCGTGTCGTCGCGACAGTCGAGCGATAGTCGTAATTGAATGCGGCATTGTGCGCCACGTGCAGCTGGCCTGCGGCCGCCGCGTTACGTTACAGCTTCATGCCCGCCGTCTGGTCGGGCGGGTCCAGGGCAGAACAACGGGCCTCACACGTGCCGTTTTAATTGCGCGACTGACGGGCACGCATCTGCGTGCGCGCGCGCGCGTCTCCAGTGAAGTTAAGGGTCACGTTCCTATCCACGTGCGAGCGTCTGCGTGTTAACGCCGAAAGCCGCGCGGAGGTACGTGCGAAAGCGTGGCATGTGGAGTTTCGTCAGTCCTGAAAATCGTGCGTGGCGAGTATATTAGCTGCAGCCGTGTTCTGTGCGAAAACGGATCGAACACATTGCTATCGGCACTACAGCAGTAGGTGCCACAGTTATGAAAATAGAAAGGGAAACGTGGTACTTGGCTAAGGAGTACAATTACCGTCACAATCATACTTCTGTCATTAACGAGCTGCAACACAATTACCGAATATCGAAATATTTAAGATGATAAATTGCCGGACACCGTCAAAGACAACATTAGCTAGACTGAGGCAGTTATGGGGAAGAGCTTTTCTGCAGAGGAACGTGTTACAGCTGCTCGCAGATTTTTCGTAATGGGTAACACCGTCGGAAACTTAAAATTTACCACAGCCGTTTCCAAATCTTCGTTGTACAGTATACTTCCAAGGACATGAAAATTACTTTATGATGCACTATAGACAAAGGTCACGAAGGTAAATAATTAAAAGTATTAGTTATTGTATTAATACCTTTTATTTAAGAAACCGACGGATATTCCAACATGACAATGCTCTGCTTCAGTTTTGAGTAACAAAGATAAATGTAAGCGCCATCAGTTTATGAAAAGTACTTTCTTCGACAAGGGAACCGATCCGACGATATTAAGAAAGGAAAAGGGACGGATCGCACCACAGCTCGTGCAAAATTATTTGCTCGTACGAAATTATTTACAGGACGACCGATACACGAAATGAAGCAGAATACCCCATACGGGGTTTGAAGCCGAGGCACGGAAATTGCAATTTAACGTCCCAGCGACGGTGAAGTTATTAGAGATGAAGCGCAAGTTCGAGTTGGATGGGGAAAGAAATCAGTTGTGTTCTTTCTGAAGAAACAATCTCCCTTAAGTCATTTCGAAAAACGACGCAAAACTTCAATCTGGATGAAGTCTAACGCGCTCAGATTGAAATGCGACTCATGTGCGAGACCAGGGTTTCTTCAGGTACTGAATGGATACTACGAGTTGGCTTGGAGCAGAGTGCGCCAGTCACTACTGTGAGACCAGATTAGTATTTACCTATAAAGACTCAAAAACAAACATCACACCAGGGCGAAGCGGGACTATGAAACTAAAGAGGCGGCCTCAAGGTGAACCTAGCCATGTACGCTTTACGAATTACACCGAAGTGACTCCCCATGATAAACCTTTACATATGACCACCACTTCGCTACGTCATATTTTTAGTTACACAGCACTGCGAGTCTGCTGTGCCTTCGATTTCCTAGCCATACCATCCCGTGGTAGCATCGAACGCTAATCTCGTGCAATCTTTATATCAAAGTTCATAAAACTACACCACCAAAGTTAATTTCTGTGCGTTATTAGCTCAGTTGACTACGGTAGTAGGATGGAAGGCTATTAGATTTAGAAAAGTCGCTGCCTGGTACCGCCTTACACTATCAGGATATCTGTCTGTCCGTGAAAGTTACTACAGTCACTATCAGAACTTAGTGTCATCATGCTTCGTGGTAGATGACTTGCCTAGCAGCATTCCGACGTCACTTGCCACAGCGTAGGAGTACCGGACAGAAAAAACGTGTCTGTCTCACATCCGCTAAATACAGAGTTTGGCGAAAACAGCGGGTCCTGTCCAAGTTCTAGCTTTGAATGCTGTCCAACAGTGGACTCAAGCTACGCACCATACCGCGCCTGTCTAGTCCGATACTTTTGAACACTCAAACCAGAGTTCTCCACTGTAAAATATAGGTGCATAGCATCATCTATATTCGTCGCACCTGCAATGTTAGCCCCAGCAAACGCCAACTCTAGAACACGCACTCGCGAAACAAACGCAACTTTTCTAGTCTTACGTGACTGCGTTTGTTCAAATAATAACAACAACTCCTCTCGGACAGCAGTTGACTGTAGGGTCGTCTCCCGGAGCAGTTCCTCATTAGGTATTACGATTTTCTTCTTTTGCTTTTCGTTCCTGCCAAAGCCTGGATTATTTAAATTTTTTCTGTACGTGAGATTTGGACAACACATGGCAGTACATCAACTACGTATAGAGGATAAACCGGAACTCAGACAACACTTCAGAGGGTGTTGAGGAATATGTTCCGAATATTTAGGTAGAAGGGACACACGGTCCCTGGTGGCTCCTGCCAGAGTAAATGCATTTCGTTTGTTTTCTTGCCCTCCTTTGTATCCGCACTCCACTGAAAATATCTGTGTGACGTATCACATGTCGACGGTGAACACTGCGAATCTCGTTTGGAAACACTTTTGCCATTCACTTGAGCTACATGTTGTTGACAATAGGAAAGACTATTTTACTCTTACACCTCAAAATTGCACTGAGTACGGCTCGGTTCTCTCTTTGGTACTTCGTACCAATCTCAGTGGTTTTCCACCCTATTCCGTTCGCGTGTTGGGCGAAGGAAAACGCTTCCCTTCGCGCTCTAACCGCTACCCGCCTCTCCACGATTCCTGTGTTAAGTAGACGGTTGTTCTCCTTCCAGAACTGATTCTGTAAACTAATCCAACTGAGTTTCCCGATTGTTCTACAAATTCCCCATTCCAATTGGCCGAGCATCACAACTTCAGTTTTGTACAGCCTACACAGAGCTGTCAGGATACCAGCAGTGGGTCTCTGGATTCATTAGAACACTGCCGTTGTGCCTACATGAGGAGCTCTCCGAACACTACTAACACACTTTAGAACTTACCGCTCTAGCGTCTTGTAGGCGCTGAACACTAGCACAACCGTTCCATTAAGTCTAATATTTCCGTTCACTTTCCTTACTTCTACATTAATACTCGGCATGCTACCTGATGGCGTGTGGCCGAGGGTACTTCTACTAGCACTAACTTCTCCCCCCTTCCCTGTTCCACACGCAAATGGCGCGTGGGAAGAATGATTGTCGGTAAATTCCTGTATTATCTCTAATTTCTCGGATTTTTACTCTGTTGTCGTTTAGCGAGTCATGCGTAGGAGGAAGTAATATGATGTCTGACACTTTCCGGAAAGTACATTAGTTTGTCCTACTTCCTATCACTTCCTAGAAATAAGTATAGTTGAATTTTTAACATTTTTTTTCTCTTCGCCAACAACTAAGCTATTTCAGCTAGTACAACGCCAACACTATTGACACAGTTAATACGGCGAAGCGCAGGGTTAGCCGAGCGGCCTAAGGCGCTGCAGTCGTGGACCGTGCGGCTGGTCCCGGCAGAGGTTCGAGTCCTCCCTCGGGCATGGGCGTGTGTGTGTTTGTCCTTAGGATAATTTAGGTTAAATAGTGTGTAAGTTTAGGGACTGATTACCTCAGCAGTTAAGTCCCATAAGATTTCACACACATTTGAACATTTTTGAATACGGCGAAGGTAAGACATTAGCATTCAGATTAGCAGGGCGGATGTGTTAATCTGGCCGTTGTAACTTAGGTGTGAATTATCGGTGAAACTTAGTTTGGTTCTTTTAACACGACATAACGGCTTTTTCCAACTGAAAACGCTATAAGACTAAAATTAAATTTGTACCAATCTCAGTACAAGCATTACTTCTTGATATGTTTCATCAGCACGCAAAACACGGCGCATTCCCTGCTCATTCAGCCTACATATTACGTTACCATTCTAAGCTTAACCTCAATAGTGCCCGGTAAGGTTTGTTCTGAATCGCTGACTGGCGATAAGCTGAGAATCTAAACGAGCACCGATGTACGCTACCCGATACTAGGACGCATACAATAGAGGCAATACTACTACTGTGTCTAGTCTCAGCATTTCAGAAAAGTTTAATTTTCCACTGCACTCTCGGGTTGTCTATCGCGTACGATGGTAGTAGGCTCTTTTTGCTATGGATCCGCGGTCGTTACTCATTCCGTCTTCTGACTTACCGAAAACTATGGAAGGGAGGATGTTGGTTGTAATACACAAATAGCTGTAACAGGCCACATCTACTTATCTTTCCAGTTTTACGACGACATACATTTATCTCTGGCTGTATGTTCGCTTGCCTTATTACTTTTTGAATAATTAAATTCTATGAAACGCTTATTGGAAATATCAATGGAAGTGACAGGCTGCATATATTTGTGTGCTGCAATTTATGATCATGACATTCCCAGTTGCGTCTGACCTAAAATGTTCGCGTTTAAAGGAGGAGAATGTATATACTAACTAGCCGTGGAGCGATTTTCCTTCGGTTTATTGTCTTTCATAGCACAGTGGGAAAAGAGCAAGCAAGAAAGAAAGCCTCAGCGGAATTTATGAGAAAACTGGGGAGCCATACTTAAAGCTATCGAATGCACGAATGTTCGCCTTCGCACGAACTTTTTTCCCCTGTTATGTTTCTCAATCTTACCTCGTGATGGCGGAGAAACTGCTTTAGGGGAATCTGCATGTCTCGACGGTGGAGAAGTGTCGGCTTTCGGCCAATCCAGTGCTATAGTAGCAATTTAAGTGATTCGTGATTCTGCGGAAATATTTTCTCATTTTCAGAAAATCGTATCACCACCTACAAAACTCCATAGTAACTAAATTCCTGCCGAGACAACGAAAGTAGCACTGAAAAGTCTGAAACAGATAGCCGAAAGCTATAATGGCAACACAATAGAGCATCTGCACAAACAAGACCACACACACCGCTACTGTAAAAATTATGAGTAATGCAGAAAATACATAACGCCGCTTCTTACGTTACGCTTATTAAAAAAAAAAAAAAAATAAGAGAAGCTGTCAAGCTATGACGAATAAGCATGTGCGTTACGAACACCAATAACGTAAAATTCAGCAGAGCATTAATTCTTCAGAAAGCAGAATAAGAAGATTAAATTGTTTCGCATGCATTTCGACGTCTAATACGCCGATACCGTTATAAATTAATTAGAAACAACTGAGCGAAACAAGGAATAAAATTAAGAAAGCACGACACAATAATGAACGTATTTAACTGAGGTACGCCCATCACCGAAGTTCATGCGCATGCGTAATGAAAGACAATACAGAAGGCTACGAACCAGCAGTCTGGGAAGGTCTGGCCGCTGTTGCTGAAAAACAGAAGAGAACAAATCAGGGGGATGCTCGCGCACCACACGCCACACTACAGCTAGCACACACACAAAGCACACACTGGCTCGGTCGCGAGATGTGCGTGCCGCACCACGCATGCAACTATCTGCTACTCACACCTTGCTTCAAAAACGAGAAATTCGATCCCGAAAAGGTGTCAGCACCCATTTCAATTACAATTCAAACATTTAACGAGTCTTCTGTTATTCCCCAATACCTTACAGCTAGAAATTACGTGTCTCGACAGTTTTATCAATCTAAGCAAATAACTATTTTTCCTTCAAATTCTCGAGTACAGGAAATCTCCTTGCCTGTTTAATGGTTATGATCACTGGTTTATCACGTCATCTCTCGGAGGAGGGAGTCCCTCCGCAGCAACCGACGTGGTTCTCAACCACTAGCGAACTTCCTGAATGGCGTGTTTCGGCCGATGACTGGCAAGGAATTACTGGAATTACTAAATAAGTCGGTATATTAAAGAGTGGATTGACAGGTTCTGCGGCAGACGTTAACAGACTGGCCAATTTTCAAAGCTAACCCTGTTTAAGTCCGTGCCACCGCACGTACACAAATCAGCCTGAATGTGGTTTTTCGTCTGGGGCGATGCAATCTTGCCACCGTGTCAGAGCGAAAAATACGGGAATACCTGTTCTTGGATTAGAGCTTCTGCTACACAAACAAGTTTAACTACAGGTTCCCTACTTTAGCGCGGAAATATAGGACCACGAAAAATAATTCACACACTTCGAATGCACACAGAAATTTTAATTTCAAAGTTAACAGTTGCACAAATACAATGTGCCACATATGTAGAAATTGTATCATTGTACTGGGAATCAATGTTATAAATTCAAAAACTATCATTGTTATTATTACTATAAAGGGGAATGGACATATTTTCATTGTGTAAGGAAATCGCCAACTGCAGAACAGAATAACATCTCACCATCTCCCATCCACAATCAACAAACATTAATGTGAACAGTCCCAAATGGAATTTTATGGCCATCGTTTCATACGAATAATTCTATTGCTTCATAAAACAACGGGTGGAAATAATGCTTTTTTTTTAATGATTACATCCGCTGAACGACATTGAAGCTGAAGGACATCATTGTTTATCCTCACGTAATCAAGATGGATGCCTGTCTGGGGGAGGGGGCCAAACAGCGAGGTCATCGGTCGCATTCGATTAGGGAAGGAATTCGGCCGTATCCTTTCAATGCAACCATTCCGGCATTTGCCTGAAGCGATTTAGGCTAATCATAGAAAACCTAAATCAGGATGCCCGGACGCTTGATTAAACCGAATACGAGGTAACCAGTGCGCCACCTCGCTCGGTCACGTAATCAGAGCAGAAGGCTGCATACGCCGTCTCAATGTAGGCTGCCTATTTCCTAGCTAGGGCTAAATGCACTACTGGCCATTAAAATTGCTACACCACGAAGATAACGTGCTACAGGCGCGAAATTTGACCATAGGAAGAAGATCCTGTGATATGCAAATGATTAGCTTTTCAGAGCATTCACACAAGGTTGGCGCCGGTGGAGACACCTACAACGTGCTGACATGAGGAAAGTTTCCAACCGATTTCTCATACACAAACAGCAGTTGACCGGCGTTGCCTGGTGAAACGTTGTTGTGATGCCTGGTCTAAGGAAGAGAAATGCGTACCATCACGTTTCCGACTTTGATAAAGGGCGGATTGTAGCCTATCGCGATTGCGGCTTATCGTATCGCGACACTGCTGCTCGCGTTGGTCGAGATCCAACGACTGTTAGCAGAATATGGAATCGCTGGGTTCAGGAGTGTAATACGGAACGCCGTGCTGGATCCCAACGGCCTCGTATCACTAGCAGTCGAGATGACACGCATCTTATCCGCATGGCTGTAACGGATCGTGCAGCCTCATCTCGATCCCTGAGTCAACATGTGGGGACGTTTGCAAGACAACAACCATCTGCACGAACAGTTCGACTCGGTTTGCAGCAGCATGGACTATCAGCTCGGAGACCGTGTCTGCGGTTATCCTCGACGCTGCATCACAGACAGGAGCGCCTGCGATGGTGTACTCAACGACGAACCTGGGTGCACAAATGGCCAAAAGTCATTTTTCGGATGAATCCAGGTTCCATTTACAGCATCATGATGGTCACATCCGTGTTTGGCGACATCGCGGTGAGCACACATTGGAAGCGTGTATTCGTCATCGCCATACTGGCGTATCACCCGGCGTCATGGTATGGGGTGCCATCGGTTACACGTCCCGGTCACCTCTCGTTCGCATTGACGGCACTTTGAAACGTGGACGTTACATTTCAGGTGTGTTACGACCCGTGGCTCTACCCTTCATTCGATCCCTGTGAAACCCTACATTTCAGCAGGATAATGCACGACCGCATGTTTCAGGTCCTGTACGGAGCTTTCTGGATACAGAAAATGTTCGACTGTTGCCCTGGCCAGCACATTCTCCAGATCTCTGACCAATTGAAAACGTCTGGTGAACGGCGGCCGAGCAACTGGCTCGTCACAGTCACTACTCTTGATGAACTGTGGTATCGTGTTGAAGCTGCATGGGCAGCTGTACCTGTAAACGCTCCCAAGCTCTGTTTGACTCAATGGCCAGGCGCAACAAGGCCGTTATTACGGCCAGAGGTGGTTGTTCTGGGTACTGATTTTTCAGGATCTATGCACCCAAATTGCGTGAAATTGTAATCACATGTCAGTTCTAGTATAATATATTTGTCCAATGAATACCCGTTTATCATGTGCATTTCTTCTTGGTGTAGCAATTTTAATGGCCAGTAGTGTATAAATATCAATATCATCATAATTTAAGCTGGAGTGTTGACTACAGAAATGAATGAGTGCGGTGACCTAGAGGTATGTTCTTTGGATAAGCAGAATTTTTTATTTCTGACAAGATTAAAGGCGGATAAAAAAATTTCATGCAAATCTTGTATTGTGCAGCCACATCTCTTAATGCCTTAATTTCCTTTACCGATTACGTTCACGGAACACCTCCAGGTGACAGCCGTCTAGGTGGTCTCAGAGTGCTTTGCTACACATGAAAACAGTTTCAGTAGGTTTTATCATGAGCATTGGCAAAAAACCATAAGTACCGATGCGCTCTGTGAAGTTCTATACACCCGTCACTTGAAGATGTTCCTGGAATGTAAAAGTTAGCGCAAATTAAAGCATTTCTTAACAACTATCTCAGCTGTGTTTCACACTTGCCGGAAAGCCACTTAGGTGAATATAAAGTGCTGGTTCAGCTGGAGCAGCCGCGTCTACGACACCCACAGCTGTCTCCGCGGCTTCGCAGAGTGTGTGGCCCTCATGTCCCTGTGTGGATAGCTTTGGCGTCGCAACTTCTCTCTCTGAGCGTGGTCATTAACAATGTAGAGACATTGCAGCGAAACTTCTCGGGAACAAAGCACGGTGCAAGAGCGGCACGCGCAAAGCAACCAACGCACAAGTTTGCTGGAATGAATTATCGAGAGAAAAGTCGGTGACAATGAGGCGCGCCTTGACACTCGTGTTCGCTGCCTGTTATCAGAGGCACCGAAAGGTACTCCCAAATTATCGGCTACGACGAAGAACTCGTATTTTTGAAGCTTTCAACATTCTAGAAACTTATTTACATACGAGACGCGTATGTGGGTGACCCGGATGTTCGTCGAACACGAAGAATAACAGGTGTGCCAAGCGGGGTAGCCGTGCGGTCAGTGGCGCCTTGTCATGGTTCGCGCAGCTCCCCCTCCTCCTTCCTCTCTTGGGCATGTGTGTGTGTGTGTGTGTGTGTGTGTGTGTGTGTGTGTGTGTGTGTGTGTGTGTGGGGTGTGTGTGTTGTCCTTAGCGTAAGTTAGCTGAAGTTAGATTAAGTAGTGCGTAAGCCTAAGGACCGATGACCTCAGCGATTTGGTAAGATAGCCCTTATCACAAATTTCCAATTTCCACAAAAGGTGTGTGATTATTGTGCAGGTGTAAATCTACTGAGTTTCAACTTAAATGTTTTAAGAAATTGTCGACATTATCTTGCATTAAACACAGGTGCAATACTTGAGCATGTACCCAGATCCTAACGTCGTTCACACAGCTACTTCCATACAGGCTTCGTGCAATTATGTGAACAATCTGTGTTTTGGCATGCCTATCTGTATCAGATACTATGATTGATTACTTTTGTACTTGTTGATTTTCCGTACGCACGCTGCCTTATTTTAGCGAGAAAAAAAGAAAGAAAAAAGAAAGAAAACAAGAAAAAAACAACTACCGGTAACGCCCTGTATGTCACACATACACTCATTTGCGTACAGTGACTTGTGATGTCTAGACATCGTACTCAGCAAGTGAATGAAGAATATTGTCCGTCTCCGAATTTTGTATTTAAATCTAAGTCCGTAATGTTGGCACATAATAAAGAGCCCCCCCCCCCCCCCCCCCCAATACACCGTACGTGCAGTTTGGCTACAATTTGGGTCGTTTGTGATACATTTCAGGAATGCGCATTACCGTACCGTAACACGTCTGGAGTAGCACAGGCCCATATTCAGGCAACATGGTATAATATACCAATGGAATCCTCGTATGGATACGTTGGGGCATATTCCAGACCCTAACGAAGTTTGGTTACTTTTTTTTTTTTTGTTTATAACAGACCCACTAGAGTGTGTTGTCTGGGTAGTAACTTCTTACTGGACGGCGACAGAATATTGCACATGACGAATATGTTCCTTTTCAAAGATGAATATATCCAAGCTATTTCTGGAATGGCAGCAACGATTTAAGAGCAACTTACCATTCATGTACAAACACAGGGAATAGAAGCGAAACTGTTTTTCAGTGTTGAGGCTTTCTGTACGAAATACGATTTCTATTCGGAAAGAAACACTCGTCGTAGGAGGCAGCTGCCCGTGCTTTCCGCTAATTGTCCGCGCTGCTCTGGATATGCCGAAGTTCAAATAAGCAGAGATGAAACTCAGAGGGAGCCAATTATGGGCTGCATTGTGGTGATTCAACACTTTCCATCGAAAACGCTGCAGGAACATCTCCACTGCCCCCGCGGCAATGGTCGTGAAGAAGGAAGCGCTTGACGGTTATGTGGGCTGCATAACATCAGGCGAAATCTTTCATTAGGCCATCATACGTGGCGGGGGACTGTTGTTCAGGGCATCTTCACAGACTCACAGAGCGACGTGACGCGAGCGACGGGTGTACCAGGGACTTTGCCCAACACATCTGTGCCAAGTTCAACGGATATTCACTGTGGTGCTCAATCGGACTTTGCTTTCCGAATAGCCCTCCTACTAGTATACCCTAATAGAAATTCGGAGTAGGCCTGTCAAAAAAACTTGCGCTGTTACAAGGAACCTCACCCCCCCCCTCCACGAACACACACACACGCACAAACAAACATTCCTCCTGTTTAAACGGCTTGCGACGTATACGCTGTCTAAATTCCGCGATTCTCAAAGTCGCCGAGCTGGGTGGCGCAGCGCCCCGTCGTCGTATTTCATCTTCTGAAAATGAATCCGCAGCGATTCCTCAGCAGACGGCCGCAGCGCCTCTGGGAAGTGGCGTTCGGTCCTAAGTCGTCTTCCGCCGACAGACGTCTTTACCCTCCTCGCCTTTCGCTCCGTTTTTTCCCTTCTTTTTGCCCTCCTTCCCGCGCCGTCTTTCTCCTTGCCGAGAGGAGGAGGTCTTATATTAAAAACTCAGAGGCGCGGGCCCTGAAGGAAGTTTTAGCCCGGCACCCGCGCCCCACCCACCGAGGCGGCCCCCACTCCTTCCTAATCAACATTCCAATCTGGTTCTTCTTCCGCCGCCGCCGCCGCCGCCTCCCCGTCGATCGAAAATTCAGCTCGGCAGTTCCGCCCCGCCGCCGAGGCGGCATCCATAGTAAATTAAGCAGCCGCCGCCGTCGCGGATTCTTCGCGTGTTTCTCCGTCTGCCAGCGGGCAAGTCCGCTCCTCACACCTCGCGCTCGCTCCAGCTCTCTGCTCTCGCACGCCGCCGCCGCCGCCGTCATCTTTTTCGCGTCCTACCTACTTTTTTCCCTTATTATGCACGGTGCACGGCAGACTGTCGACACGAGCAGAAGGGCACGTGGCATAAAAGCGAGAAGGAAGCGGGGAAGACACGAAGAAAATAACAATAGTAGTAGTGCGTTGTCAGATTGGGGCATACTGGCGGATTTGCAGGATAGGACGATATGTAAAGGATGGGGAAGAGGGTGAAAGAACGCTGAGAAGAAAAGATGAGCCGATTTGAAGGAGAGTGGCAGAGAGACGTCGGCGTGTGACGGGCGGCACAGTAGCAGAGCGTCCTGGTCCACCCACGCCCACGCCCACGCCCACGCCTAGGTAGGCCTGGCCTGGTGAGCGGACGTGGGGGCGCCGTCACAGGACGCCGCTCAGATAAGACGGGGGCGCGCCGCTGACGACACGCTCAGACCTTCCGGTTGCCACTGTGGCTCTCGATAAACACTCGCCCGACTAGCAGGTCGCCCAGAGGTCAGCTGACGTGAAATGATTACCCGTATCTGGAGAAGTATTGCGTTTCACACGGCTGACAGTTCCAGTTCAGCTCGATGTCAGCGTCAATTAACCAAACACATCGACGTATATTCCTCCCCTAGCCGACCAAATGCTAGCGACGAAATTGTCTTCTTCCGTCAGGATGAAGAACAGACTGCCTGTTGCGCTGGGCCATTCCCTTGAGTATGATGGAGCTACAGAGGTTTGACAAAAATATGGAAACATCGTGAGAGACGCATGCTTGAACATAAATGCAGATGCTGGCCAAGCCTGCAAGTTCCGCTGATGCACCTGCCCACGAACGGGACCTGTCCAATGCCCTCAATACGTTGCAAGAGTCTGTCGTCCTCAGAATAGTGTTCTGCGTTGTTGTGAGTGCGTTATGTTGGAGCGAAGCGAATTGACGTGGGCGAATTGTTGGTGCTACACCAAGAACAAATGCAGAATATAAACGGGTACTCATTGGACAAATATATTATACTAGAACTGACATGCGATTGCATTTTCACGCAATTTGGGTGCATAGATCCTGAAAAATCAGTACCCAGAACAACCACCTCTGGCCGTAATAACGGCCTCGGTACGCCTGGCCATTGAGTAAAACAGAGCTTGGGAGGCGTTTACACGTACAGCTGCCCATGCAGCTTCAACACGATACCACAGTTCATCAAGAGTAGTGACTGTGACGAGCCAGTTGCTCGGCCGCCGTTCACCAGACGTTTTCAATTGGTCAGACATCTGGAGAATGTGCTGGCCAGGGCAACAGTCGAACATTTTCTGTATCCAGAAAGCCCCGTACAGGACCTGCAACATGCGGTCGTGCATTATCCTGCTGAAATGTAGGGTTTCACAGGGATCGAATGATGGGTAGAGCCACGGGTCGTAACACATCTGAAATGTAACGTCCACTGTTCAAAGTGCCGTCAATGCGAACAAGAGGTTACCGAGACGTGTAACCAATGGCACCCCATACAATCACGCCGGGTGATACGCCAGTATGGCGATGACGAATACACGTTTCCAATGTGCGTTCACCGCGATGTCGTCAAACACGGATGCGAACATCATGATGCTGTAAACAGAACTTGGATTCTTCGGAAAAAAATGACATTCGTGCACCCAGGTTTGTCGTTGAGTACACCATCGCACGAGCTCCTGTCTGTGATGCAGCGTCAATGGTAACCGCAGACACGGTCTCCGAGCTAATAGTCCATGCTGCTGCAAACGCCGTCGAGCTGTTCGTGCGGATGCTTGTTGTCTTGCAAACGTCCCCACCTGTTGACTCAGGGATCGAGATGAGGCTGCACGATCCGTTACAGCCATGCGGATAAGATGCGTGTCATCTCGACTGCTAGTGATACGAGGCCGTTGGGATCCACCACGGCGTTCCGTATTACACTCCTGAACCCAGCGATTCCATATTCTGCTAACAGTCATTGGATATCGACCAACGCGAGCAGCAATGTCGCGATACGATAAGCCGCATTCACGATAGGCTACAATCCGCTTTTTATCAAAGTCGGAAACGTGATGGTACGCATTTCTCCTCCTCAGACCAGGCATCACAACAACGTTTCACCAGGCAACGCCGGTCAACTGCTGTTTGTGTATGACAATTCGGTTGGAAACTTTCCTCATGTCAGCACGTTGTAGGTGTCTTCCACCGGCGCCAACCTTGTGTGAATGCTCTGAAAAGCTAATCATTTGCATATCACAGGATCTTCTTGCTGTAGGTTAAATTTCGCGTCTGTAGTACGTCATCTTCGTGGTGTAGCAATTTTAATGGCCAGAAGTGTAGCTATAGTGTTTGATGTTTCTAGAGATACAGTATCTCAGTTCTGTGTACTGCAAACAGGGAAAGAGTAAAATTATGATCCGGAAAGTCGCAAAGCAGACGAAAGTGCGTGTTGAATGATGGCGACGGACAGCCGTTGAAGAAGACCGTTATGAAAAACAAGAACGACAGCCTCAAACACCAGTGCAGAGCTGAGTGTCGCACTCGCGAACCTTGCCAGCAGCTGTACACTGAGGGAGCTCGAGACGTGGGGCGAGGTGGTACTACAAAACCACTCATCAATAATGCAAGAGGAGAACCTGGTGCCAAAGATAAAAAGCCTGGACTATGGATCAATGGAACGAAGTCATATGTTGTGGTTCGTCTTGGTGCACACGGTTTCCAACTTCTGGCCGAGTTTACATCACAACAGCGAAACGTGGCGGGGGGAGGGGGGGGGGTGTCATATCGTGATCGTGGTATTCCATGAGCCCCCATTGGTACTCTGCAAGGTCGCATTACTGTCGTGGAATATATGACTATTTTGGCTGATCATAGCCCATCCCATGGTACATGTTTGTCCGCGTACGGCGATGCTGCGTTCCGAAACGATAGTGCGCTTGTTCAGACTACTCGCACCGCCCAGCACTAATTTCGTCAGCACGAGCGTGAATTGTCACATCGCCTGCAGTAGCGACACCTGGCGAGCTTGCGACACAAACATTTTGTGGTCACTATACGGCAGTCTGCTTTGAGCAGCAGCGCTGTTGACAAAATGACTTCAGTAAATACGATATTTCATTTGTGTGTTACGGTGCTGAGCTGATTGTTTATCTTTTGACGATGTCACTACGGCTCCATTACGTAAGGACATGTTCTTTAAAACATGTGTATTTCGACACATTTAAAGCGCATAATTTTCACGTGTATTTCAATAGTACCTTTCTTTATGGCCTACTTTATTGTTTTAAGCTGTGGACAGTCCACTCGTTATACTTGTATTTTCCCATGTTTTGCTGTAGTTATTAACGTCGATTACAACGAGTCGGCACGTCTTGCAGCCGTTGTTTGGCTCGTTTCTTGCGAGCGCGCGACTTGAGGGTAATGCGTGTGCGCGCACGGTCGAAGCGCCAATGAGCCGTAAGCACAACGCGGGGGCCGCAGCCGGCAGACTTTGCTGGTCCATTAGTCGCTGGCGCCAGTAGGGTGCTCCACAGGGCAGCGGAAGCGACCGTGGCGCCACCGAGCTACGCCGCACGCGGCCCTCGAGCTGCAGCGCGGGCGGCGCGAAGAAGGGCTTTCAAAAGGGCTCCGGGGGCGCGGAGCGCGCTCAAGGGCGCTGCGAGGACGAGAGGGGCGGAGCACAGAGGGGGCGGGAGGGCGGGGGCGGCGGCGCCGGAGGGCGCGCAAAGCAAAGAAAGACGGCGAGAGAGGCGGCGGGGGCGGGGGGAGATGAAGTGGCGCGCCAGATATGAGCCCCACTTGCCAGTAATCACCATACGCCGCTATTGTCTGCGGCGGCGCTCGCTGCCTGCGACGTCAGTAATTAATGCGGCCGCCGCGGGGAGGGCGTCGGCGTCGCTGCTCAGCAGCCGGCTCGGGGAATCCCCATCTGCCAGCGCGCGACCGCCGAGCGTGGGTGGGGTGGGGTGGGTGGGTGGGCAGCGGGGGAGGTGCGTTCGTGCGAGCGTTATTTTAATATCACGCTACTGCCTTGAGCCAGAAGTACGAAATGGGGAGAAGTCGTCACTGATCGCAGAAGTGCGGCGCTTGGAAAGATGAGGAACTGCAGGGAGCAAGGGAGCAAGAGGGTGTACTCGTAGAATGGGCGAAAGCGAGGAGGCGTCTAAATTAAGAGATGAGGTGCTATGTATGCCTCTGTGCCACAATGCTGTTTTTCCGGTGAGAGCAAGGGAGTAAATAACTTAGGGGAAAATACGACTCTGAAAACCTGCACAAAAGAACAGCAACGTGGAGTTCTGCACGTTGTTGTGCGACGCAGACAAGTTCCTAATTTGCGCATTATTAATTGAACTACGTTAATTCTTGTTGTTGCTGGCGAATAGAACAAATTATTTATCAACTATGGAAGGTGTAAACAGTTTTACTGTAGCCGACATATTCACCCCGCGAGAAACAATAACTGTACTGATGCTAAAACATTTCCCAATTTATTTTTCAATGCAAGTTGACATTTTAATTACCTGACATGATTTTGATCAGTCTGGATAATGTTTCAGATATAAAACAAAGTAGAACCTTACTGACGCAACTACTTACTTTCATATTGTTTGACATTGCGAAGATGATCCAGAGTGATCGATATAAGACATGTAATTAAAAATGTTCAACTGAGACTAAAGAATAGTGGCAATTGTTTTAGAGTGTGTGTGTGTGTGTGGGTGTGTGTGTGTGTGTGTGTGTGTGTGTGTCACACACGGTTTAAAATCCGTGTCCAGTTAAGAAATGTATCATACCATGGCTGGGATCAGTATGTTTCATTCTCAATACCGCTCACTTTTATCAGTTACATCCCACTCACTTGCCACGTATCCAAACCTCAACTTTAAGGCGAGTTTCAACTGTATCGGGACACCAATTATTGCGTGTACGGTGTTGTTGTTGTTGTTGTTGTTGTTGTGTCTTCAGTCCAGAGACTGGTTTGATGCAGCTCTCCATGCTACTCTATCCTGTGCAAGCTTCTTCATCTCCCAGTACCTACTGCAACCTACATCCTTCTGAATCTGCTTAGTGTATTCATCTCTTGGTCTCCTCTACGATTTTTACCCTCCACGCTGCCCTCCAATACTGAATTGGTGACCCCTTGATGCCTCAGAACATGTCTACCAACCGATCCCTTCTTCTGGTCAAGTTGTGCCACAAACTTCTCTTCTCCCCAATCCTATTCAATACCTCCTCATTAGTTATGTGATCTACCCATCTAATCTTCAGCATTCTTCTGTAGCACCACATTTCGAACTCTTCTTGTCGAAACTATTTATCGTCCACGTTTCACTTCCATACATGGCTACGCTCCATAGAAATTCTATCAGAAACGATTTCCTGACAAATCTATACTCGAGGTTAAGAAATTTCTCTTCTTCAGAACGCTTTCCTTGCCACTGGCAGTCTACATTTTATATCCTCTCTACTTCGACCATGGTAAGTTATTTCGCTCCCCAAATAGCAAAACTGATTTGCTGCTTTAAGCGTCTCATTCCTAATCTAATTCCCTCAGCATCACCCGATTTAATTCGACTACATTCCATTATTCTCGTTTTGCTCTTGTTGTCCATTCCGTTCAGCTGCTCTTCCAGGTCCTTTGCTGTCTCTGACAGAATTACAATGTCAACCTGAAAGTTTTTTATTTGTTCTCCGCGGTATCTATCGTACTGGTATCCCGGCAGGTCTAGTAACCTTTGTGAAGGCTCGAGTGCGAGTGGGCTGCCACTTGCGTTCAGACGAGTGGGCCAGGCACGTGGCGAGACCCAACCAGCCCTGCTCTGTCCTTTGTGGGCTGCGCAGATAAACCGACAGCGGCTCGGGCAGACAGCCACGAATATGGATCGCCGCGATATTAGTTTTATTTATAAGAAAGGCGGCTGTGGCGCGGGGGAGGGCAGCCGCGGTCGTCGAGCCGCAATGCGTGTCAATCAGCGGCCGACCTAACAGCCGGCTGGGGTGTGTGTGCGTGGGGAGGGGCAGGCAGCGCCGGCGGCAGAGATGGGGTCGCCAAGCCAGACGAGGGCGAATGACTGCTTCACTCCGCGGCTGGGGCGACCCCTCGTCACGCTCTGCCGCCAGATGGCGCCGCTAAATCAACTGTCACTCTCTCCTCGAGTAGGTCTCCCAGTGGGGAAGCGGCTCTCTAACTGCCATCCTTCCTCACTTTCTGCCGCTTCGGAGGGGATGCCGTGTGAGCTATTGGCGTTTAGCAAACGATCTGTCGGAACATTATGACCACCGATCTATCGATATGAACCTGTCCAGGCTACAGCAGCGTCACCCAGTGAGGAGTGACACCTAGTCACACCGCACGGTGTACGTAGTATCATCGAGTGTGCTGTAGAATGTGTGTGTAGAAACGGGGAAGGCGCGCGATCTGCCCGAGTTTGACCGACGGCTGACTGTGGATGCCCCGGAGGCTCGGCACGACGTTTCGGAAACTGCACGACTTGTCGGGCGTTCGAGGAGTGCCGTGGTGAGAGTCTCCTCAACGTGTGAAATCACGTCCGAACATCGCGGATTGGGTGGCCACCCCTCATCACAGATGTGAGACGCCGAAGGCTGGCAGACGAACACACAGTGCACCGAATACTGCTAACGATGGTTTCGGCAGGGACGATACGTGCGTGTGCTAATGTCAACACCACGACATCGGCAACTACGACTTAAATGTCAGGACACCCCCGGCATTGGACGTTGGCGCAATGGCAGAGCGTTGCACGGTCTCGTGAACCCCTGTATCTACTTCATCGTGCCGATCGGGGGGCGCTATTCTGTCATTTTCCGAGGGAACAGCCCCGACCTGAGGGACGGACACATGCTGGCAGCAGCTCCATTATGGTCTGGGGAACATTCGTGTGTTCATCCAGGGGTCTGGTGGAGCTCGTGCAAGGCACCATGAGGGCCGAGGAATATCTTACACTGGTTTCCGATCGTGTTCACGATGGCATTTTCCAACAAGATAATCCCCACGTCACAACGCCAGGAGTGTGATGGAGTGGTTCAGGAGTGTGATGGAGTGGTTCGAGGAACACAGTGGTGAGTTCAACTGATATGCTGGCCTCCCAACTCGTCAGATCTGAACCCGATCGGAATTCATCTGGGATGTGTGACTGAACGTGGCGTCAGAGATAACGTGTGTGTGGGGGGGGGGGGGTGGGCGGGGGGCAACTCCCTCCAGCGACCTACCAACACCTCGTTGTATAGATGCCACGACCCTGTTATCTTTTCCAAAATGGACATACCGGCTATTAGGTAGGTAGTCATAATATTCCAGCTAAAAAAACGTAACGTGTATCCACAGGACATGTGGCCTGTAATTGAAGAAGTGTCATGATGATCTCTCCATTGGCAAAAGATTCCGGAATAGTCCCCCATTCGGATCTCCGGGAGGGGACTGCCAAGGGGGAGGTTACCATGAGAAAAAGATTGAATAATCTACGAAAGGATAACGTTCTGCGAGTCGGGGCGTGGAATGTCAGAAGCTTGAACGTGGTAGGAAAACTAGAAAATCTGAAAAGGGAAATGCAAAGGCTCAATCTAGATATAGTAGGGGTCAGTGAAGTAAAGTGGAAGGAAGACAAGGATTTCTCGTCAGATGAGTATCGGGTAATATCAACAGCAGCAGAAAATGGTACTACATGCCGACGTCGCAAGCTGAAGATGAACAGATAGAGAAAGTGTATGAGGATATTGAAAGGGTAATGCAGTATGTAAAGGGGGACGGAAATCTAATAGTCATGGGCGACTGGAATGCAGCTGTAGAAGAGAAGGTTACAGGAGAATATGGGCTTGGGACAAGGAATGAAAGAGGAGAAAGACTAATTGAGTTCTGTAACAAGTTTCAGCTAGTAATAGCGAATACTCTGTTCAAGAATCACAAGAGGAAGAGATATACTTGGAAAAGGCCGGGAGATACGGGAAGATTTCAATTAGGTTACATCATGGTCAGACAGAGATTCCGAAATCAGATATTGGATTGTAAGGCGTACCCAGGAGCAGATATAGACTCAGATCACAATATAGTAGTGATGAAGAGTAAGCTGAAGTTCAAGACATTAGTCAGGAAGAATCAATACTCAAAGAAGTGGGATACGGAAGTATTAAGGAATGACGAGATACGTTTGAAGTTCTCTAACGCTGTAGATACAGCAATAAGGAATAGCGCAGTAGGCAGTACAGTTGAAGAGGAAGGGACATATCTAAAAAGGGCCATCACAGAAGTTGGCAAGGAAAACATAGGTACAAAGAAAGCTGCGAAGAAACCATGGGTAACAGAAGAAATACTTCAGTTGATTGATGAAAGGAGGAAGTACAAACATGTTCCGGGAAATCAGGAATACAGAAATACAAGTCGCTGAGGAATGAAATAAATAGGAAGTGCAGGGAAGCTAAGACGAAATAGCTGCAGGAAAAATGTGAAGACATCGAAAAAGATATGATTGTCGGAAGGACAGACTCAGCATACAGGAAAGTCAAAACAACCTTTGGTGACATTAAAAGCAACATTAAGAGTGCAACGGGAATTCCACTGTTAAATGCAGAGGAGAGAGCAGATAGGTGGAAAGAATACACTGAAAGCCTCTATGAGGGTGAAGATTTGTCTGATGTGATGGAAGAAGAAACAGGAGTCGATTTAGAAGATATAGGGGATCCAGTATTAGAATCGGAATTTAAAAGAGCTTTGGAGGACTACGGTCAAATAAGGCAGAAGGGACAGATAACATTCCATCAGAATTTCTAAAATCATTGGGAGAAGTGGCAACAAAACGACTATTCACGTTGGTGTGTAGAATATATGAGTCTGGCGATATACCATCTGACTTTCGGAAAAGCATCATCCACACAATTCCGAAGACGGCAAGAGCTGTCAAGTGCGAGAATTATCGCACAATCAGCTTAACAGCTCATGCATCGAAGCTGCTTACAAGAATAATATACAGAAGAATGGAAAAGAAAATTGAGAATGCGCTAGGTGACGATCAGTTTGGACTTAGGAAACGTAAAGGGACGAGAGAGGCAATTCTGACGTTACGGCTAATAATGGAAGCAAGGCTAAAGAAAAATCAAGACACTTTCATAGGATTTGTCAACCTGGAAAAAGCGTTCGACAATATAAAATGGTGCAAGCTGTTCGAGATTCTGAAAAAAGTAGGGGTAAGCTATAGGGAGAGACGGGTCATATACAATATGGACAACAACCAAGAGGGAATAATAAGAGTGGACGATCAAGAACTAAGTGCTCGTATTAAGAAGGGTGTAAGACAAGGCTGTAGCCTTTCGTCCCTACTCTTCAATCTGTACATCGAGGAAGCAATGATGGAAATAAAAGACAGGTTCAGGAGTGGAATTAAAATACAAGGTGAAAGGATATAAATGATACGATTCGCTGATGACATTGCTATCCTGAGTGAAAGTGAAGAAGAATTAAATGATCTGCTGAACGGAATGAACAGTCTAATGAGTACACAGTATGGTTTGAGAGTAAATCGGAGAAAGACGAAGGTAATGAGAAGTAGTAGAAATGAGAACAGCGAGAAACTTAACATCAGGATTGATGGTCACGAAGTCAATGAAGTTAAGGAATTCTGCTACCTAGGCAGTAAAATAACCAATGACGGACGGAGCAAGGAGGACATCAAAAGCAGACTCGCTATGGCAAAAAAGGCATTTCTGGCCAAGAGAAGTCTACTAATAACAAATACCGGCCTTAATTTGAGGAAGAAATTTCTGAGGATGTACGTCTGGAGTACAGCATTGTATGGTAGTGGAACATGGACTGTGGGGAAACCGGAACAGAAGAGAATCGAAGCATTGTGGTGCTGTAGACGAATGTTGAAAATTAGGTGGACTGATAAGGAATGAGGAGGTTCTACGTAGAATCGGAGGAAAGAAATATGTGGAAAACACTGATAAGGAGAAGGGACAGGATGATAGGACATCTGCTAAGACATGAGGGAATGACTTCCATGGTACTAGAGGGAGCTGTAGAGGGCAAAACCTTGTAGAGGAAGACAGAGATTGGAATACGTCAAGCAAATAATTGAGGACGTAGGTTGCAAGTGCTACTCTGAGATGAAGAGGTTAGCACAGGAAAGGAATTCGTGGCGGACCGCATCAAACCAGTCAGTAGACTGATGAACAAAAAAAAAAAAAATCGGT
Source organism: Schistocerca cancellata (assembly GCF_023864275.1). NCBI lineage: Eukaryota > Metazoa > Arthropoda > Insecta > Orthoptera > Acrididae > Schistocerca > Schistocerca cancellata. Next base: position 615,788,811 of record NC_064633.1, on the reverse strand, counting down.
GTGTTAGCTGTGCTGGAGGGCGACCTTGTATGAAAGTGAAACGTGGACGATAAACAGTTCGAACAAGACGAGAATAGAAACTTTCGACATGTGGTGCTGCAACACAATGCTGAGCCTAAGATAGGCAGATCACGTAACCCATCTGCAGTTAATAGAATTGAGGTGAAAAGAAATTTGTGGCGTAAATTGACTAAAAGAAGGGATAGGTTGAGACAACACATTACGGGACATCAAGGGATCACTAGTTTATTACTGGGGGGAGAGAGAGAGAGAGAGAGAGAGAGAGAGAGAGAGAGAGAGAGAGAGAGAGTGATAGTGTTTTTTTGGGGGGGGGGCAGATAAAAAACCGCAGAGGGAGAGCAGACAGGTTGAAATGGATGTGTGCTGCAGTAGTTACTGAGAGATGGAAAGGCCGCCACAGGCTAGAGTAGCGTCGTGAGCCGCAATAAACCCGGCTTCAGACTGAAAACCGCAACAACAAACCTCAGCTTCATCCATGTTTACCTGGCATCTACAGCCATGTCGTAATAAGGGGAGTTGGGCATCAAATGGTATACGTAAGTTAAAAAATTCAGTTTTTTCTGAGTGAGGGGCACTCAGCAAGACTAGCAACTAGCACGTCTAGATTTCAAATAAAAACACGCTCGTTAACTTTAGAGTACAGCAGAGTGGGGAACCAAACAACAAATTGTCAACAAACATCCTTGATCAACTTCTCCAATATTTTAGTACGAGTAACAATTGCTTTGCAGTATTTCGCTGCAGACTAGTTGGTTCTCTTTGTTGCAGCAGTTATTAGTAAACCACAGTACTACTGCACCTGGCAGTCAGTGCAGCTATTATCCTGATATTTTACGAGAATATGCTGAACCTCTTCATAGTATACGCACAACTGTCTTGAAAACATTTACAATGCGATGCGCTTTCCTTGGTTTACTGTAGCGTCTCCGCGCGCGCTTCCAACAACGCCCACGAGAATCCAAGTGCAGTAACCTCGTGGTCGGGTAGTACGTCTGTGGCTGCAGCGCACTGAAAACAGCTTCCATCAGCGTCCACCGCTTTCAAAAAAGATGCCTCGTTTACGGACAGTTTGTGCAATGATGCATGAGTCGTCCTGAACCTGAACCTGAACCACGTTCAGCTCGGACGATTTCTATGACAACTGTGCGCGCGCGAGAATGTGTTTCTGAATATTTTAGGCATTATTAGGCACCGTGCATCAAACAAAAATAACAGCCAATACCGAACTACGCCCAACGTGGGATCGATGCACTAAATTCCATCTTGTAGCTGGCATTTAAACCTCTCATAATACGCGGTAACTCGTATAGCCTAACAACTGGTAACTGTCTCAATCATTTTAACGTCTTCCTCTTTCGGAGGACCACCACGCACGGACATTACGTCTCAGTCGACCGATTGCACTGCATATTTGTGTGGGCGGCGAAACTAGCATAAGCAACTAAGTATCTTGTCTGTGTGATGTAAAACTATTATGAAATGGTTGAGGAAACAGTACCATATGTTAATGAAGAGAAGATAGCATATTTGGTCACAAGTAAGAAAATCCGAGGTGATGCATCTTTTGACTGAAGCTGGATTCACTTGGCCGCTTGAAGCACTCTGAGTCTTTTCATAAACACACCAGAAAGGATACAAAAGTAAATGCTTGTCTAGCAGCAGATAATGGAACTCTTTACAGTTTTATCAATGTCTTAGGAGAAAGTTCAGCTGTCACCAACTTCAGAATTCACCTTTATTGGTCAAATGTCTAACCTGTAATATTAGGCAGACGTGAAGCTTTAACATACAGGAAGAAAGATGAAGAAAAGCTATTAATATTGGGAAGAAAAATATTTTTAAAACGATTTTGGGCATGTAGTCTATGAAAATGAAAGAATGGGATATAAGAACTAAATCACAGGAGTTGTAGAACAACGTTAATGTCGTCGACGTTCTGGAGAAAACAAGAATGTCGCAGAATAGACTACTTTAAGAGCAGTCCTTAGAACATTAGTTGGCAGGAGCACGACGACCCAGAATTAAATGGTGTGACAACATCCGAGATAACCACTAGGATGAACGTCACCTCCGAATGGAAAACGCACTCACGACAGCAAGAAATTGGAAAAACTTGTAAAGCAGACATACGGTTTATGACGCCTTTGGCCGCACGAAGTTCGTTTCCTGTGACTGGACCCCTACAGCCCCATTTCTTTTCGTTGCGGAGGGAGCTGAAATTTTCTCTGGTATCCTGTAAAAGCCACCGCCTACACCCAACACGTGTTCGCTGCCCCGCTCAGTCTAAAGGAAAGTTACTTGCCAACATAGCTACCGCCCAATCAGGCCTTAAGCAGCGAAAAGGATCAAATAGCAGTTTTCTCCCCCCCCCCCCCCCCCCGCCCTCCATCCATCGCCATAACCGGTCTTCCCGTAGAGCCCTATAAACGTCTGTGGCCCGAATATAAAATAACACGCCTTACGGTGGAAGCCGATAGGAATGCGTAAGCAGGGAGATTTGAAGGAGTGCGAGGAAATGGCTGCCGCCGCGAAGCTCTCAAATTATTGCGAGCGACTTCCCGAAGCCGGCGGAGGGGCGTCTGAATATGGATGAGGGCGGGGAAGTCCCGGCGCCAGTGCTGCCACTACATGCGCCCCTACAGTTTTTTTTTTCTTCTCATCCTCATCTCCGATCACCCCTCCCCCATTTCTACCCATGCACCAGCAGTTCAGCCTGACTCGCCGGTCAGCCCGACCGAAATAACGGATACTGTAATACGATTATACGGGGCGAAAACACAAAAAAATATGTCGTATAAAAATTTCGGAAATCCATTCAAATAGGATTTGCGAGATTTCGGGCGACGAGTTGTGATGTGTGATCAACAAGCAAACGACCGGCTGTGGGGGGGAAAGGAAACAAAAACAAGAGCCAGTGGGGGGGAAAAAATGTCTCTGCTACGCTGGGTGGAACATCGGAATAACCACAATGCGATTTATAAATGGGACGGGTAGGGGTGGGGGGTGACTATCTCGTGCCAGTGAGTGCTTTCCCCATCTCAACACAGACTGTGCGCAGAAAGAACGGCACACCATAAATCAATCTTTTCACTTTAAATATACGGTAGTGGCGCAGCGTACACAACTCGTTAACTGCCGCGGCGTCCCAGCGGCCAAATCCACCGTATACCTGCAGCTGGAAACGACCCTCGTCTCGAATTAACTACCTTCAACAACTACGCTGTTGTGTAATAAGGGCATGACTCCACTCTCGAGAGGGCTATTTAGTACGGGCAATGTTTTACAAACAGAGTTTCCAGCTAGTAATGAACAGAAATTTCAGAATAATTCATACCGGTCAAGATTTTTTCATTATCTTACAGCCCGCTGAAGTGTAGTCACAAATCAATAGTCAAGCACAGATTAGCTTTGGAAGTCAGCACTGAACTGAGCTCCCAGCCAAGAAGAGACGGGTAAACGAAAATGACTTCGTCTAGTTTGAAGGATTCACTTTTATTTTAAAGGACTGTGTGGTACTTCCCTGACACCGTGCATTTGCAAATGCACAACGCACGAATTTGTTGGAGCCAAGACAACATCAAATCCTTCAAGAGATTAGTAGGATTGCTAGGAAGACTAAGTTGTTAGTGTGTTCAGTATTTTATGTCTCGTCGCAGGTGAAAATTCATTTTTGCTTAAAAAAGAAAACGAGACTTCATTGTTAAACATGAAAGAAATGGGCATCTAATTCACTATACTTTCTTCATTACAGTTTATGTTAGTGGGAGATTAAATGTCGGAATTTTTATAACATTATGCCCTCAACAATCCTTCGGAGCAATTACGTTCGCATGGACAGCTAATAATTGCGGTGGCAAAATGGCCTCATAAACCAACTAATGAACGCAATGCAAAATACACACGAACCCACCGGCGAACATCCACGTACAACGAAAAATGTGTTTGGCGCTAACGTTGCCACGTAGTATTTCACGGTCCGGCCCGTACTATCAGATGCACAGTTTTTCAGCTGACTCCTCCCTCCTACGCCACTGTGCAAATTTTTTGCTCAGTGTTATTCCACGTCGACAACGGGTTCCCGCTCGGCAGGGCTTCGTAATTATTTCGGCTGGAACATGCAGCAATTACGCAAACACTGCGCGTGTTTAACCAAGTCCGTGTAAATTTTTATTATCGCCCGGGAACAACAGAACAGGCGGACAACACGGCGGCTGCAGCATGCGGCGGGGGGAGGGGGAGCGGGTGGAACACACACACACACACACACACACACACACACAGGGAAAACAGGGAATTGAGCCAGTAACGCCAATACGCTGGCAGGAAGCTGTTGTGGGAACGTGCTACTATTTTTCCATGTTCGGCGTTTTCCCACAGCGCCTGCTACAGCGGTGCGGCCAAGACTACACGCGACAGCGTGAGACCAAAAAAAAAAAAGTTTCCTTGAACAAGGCTTCCGGCAGCTGCTAGCTGCAGTTGCCACTGCTGCCTCCGCTGCTAGCAGTAGCGCCACTGGCGGCGCTGGTGTCGGTGCCGCTGCTGCCGCCTGGCGGAGTTTGTGCTAATTAGGTGTGTAAACAGAGCGAGAGCGATGTTCGCGCTGAGCGGTGCGGCGCGGCGCTGCGGTGGCGCTGGGGCGGGGGAGGGTGTGGAGGGGGAGGGGTAACCGCACCTCTCTGGCGTACCACTGACATCACACTCACTAATCCATTAGCTGGCTGCTCGCCGCCGCGCCGCGCCAGCCGGACAGTCGCTGCCGCACAAAACGCGCCACAGCCGCGCTTGTGGTCTCGCCGGCCCCGAGCGCATCATCTCCCTATCTTACAACGCCTCTTCTTTTTCTCAAATAAAACTTTTCCCTTCGCTTTTTCCCATTTCTTGGGTCTCCTGCATGCATTTCAAAACGACTACGAAACTAGTTTTTAGCACCGTGTCCCAGGAATTTTTTTCTTTGTTATTTAGAAGAAGCAGAATGAATGTGCATGTGTCCCGGATCTCCTCTCAAATCCCTGGATCGATTTCAACCAAATTTGACACATAAACAGAAGGCCTCGTGGGTATCACAACTGTGGGGTTTGTAACTCCAACAGGAGCGAAGATAAGAGCAAAAACGTGATTTTTCACCACTTGGTGTATAGGCTGCCCTGCACAAACGGCATATTGTGTAGGAACACTATGGGCCTGCCAGACCGAGCTACTTTGCAGGGCAGCCTACATTCGAGGGGAAGAAACTGTTCTCTGGGCCCTGACCTATAGGTAGTTCTACATGACAGACATGTGTTGGAGCGGTATTTGCCTGCTTTATCGACCTGCTTTGCGTGGCGGCCTGTACAGCAGGGGCAAATAAATTACTTTCAAGCTACTGATTTGCAGCCTGCCCTTCATGACAGACATGTTGACAGCCTGCTGTACTGCAAGAGCTACATGTGCCAATGAGCATAGCTGCAGACAAGTGGAGATGGATAGAGAAGGGAGTGGACAGAGTGAGGGGGAGCAGGGAATGGAAAGAGAGGGAAGAGATGAGGTAGATACATGAGGCAGGTGGAAGGTATAGCAGAGTAGTGGGCTGGTGGAGAAGGAAGGAGGAAGATGTAGATGGAAAGACAGAGGAGGAGGGGACTACATTCAGAGGGATAGGAGAGGAAGATACGGTCAAAGAGGGAGTGGATGATATGAGCAAAGAGAGAGGGATGAGGAGATGAAGAGACAGAGGGAGTGGGGAAGAGGAGACAGAGGTGAGAGAATGAGGACAGGCACAGGAAGGAAGATGTGGGTACACAGAGGGGGGGGGGAGGAGGTGGTGTGTTCCATGTGTTACACATGTGGGGCGATGCTGCTGGGGAAAGACTAGTTCGCCTAGAAAGGTGAGACTCTTTCTGAGACACGCACCATTAGTTATTCTTTACTAAGATCCAATGCAAAGGGATTGCTGAACAGTGCGTGTTCTGAAATAATATACTCACCATCGAAAATGCGTAATTTGCCATGCCTGTTGTTCTTAGTCATGGATTGATAATACTAAGCGTCCACTCTGAACACTAAGCGATATTGTATCGTGTTTTCAGCTAAAATATACAAAACTGATAATGAAATATTAGGATATTAGAAACCAAATAATATTTTGGTGATGTTCATGTGGCGTCACATTTAACTACACCCACGCAACTACTCATCACATGAGTGGCTTCACACTCATTTCATTTATTTGTAACGAATTTAGCAGTATGGTTTCCTCTTGCTAAACAATTAAGAAAATTTTTTGAGACCATGACTGTAAAAATACAGAGAGAACAAGAGAGATCCAATATTTTCATCGAAACACACAGCATACAGAAATTAAGCTCTCATCGACCCTAATACCAGTTTGACCGCTACAGTGCCTCACGAAGCACGATCCCACTGGAGCTGGTATCCCTATATTTCGTCCAACTATGAAACGACTTAGTTATTACGGAAGCCACAGTTTCAAGATCCACGGTTCATATTTTCCTTTCTGGGATGTGCAAAAATATCGAAAGTGACGTAAGGGTTACATACTCTAAACGTGACTGTGGTTCGAACTCCGGAACAGTAGATCGTGGAGCTTTACCTCTCTTCACAAAATTCAGAATGTTGTGAGCCGTATAGAAATGAAACTAAATACGAACAAGCTTCTCTAGAACTCTTAAGAGTCCTTAACTTTGCAGCAGCTACTGAACGACTTGACATTATGCTGTGTACAAGATAGGCAGCCGAACTTAGTATCCTCCCCTATGCGGTTGTAGCTCTAACTGTACGAGGTACCAACGGGTTCAGAAATCCGAAAGTGTCCATTATATTTGTCTGAGCAGTTCTCCATTCTCTCGCTAAATATTGATGGTGTACGAATGGAATGAAGAATACGAGAAAAAGTGACGCAAGATAAGAGACTTCTGGCCAGCAGGGGAAAAACTGGAGTCAAACTGTCTGTCGACGGCGGGGATGGTAGAGAATGAGCACGGTTTAGGAATCGATAATGACGTGGGAGCAAATGCACCGACTGCACCTGAAAGGAATCATCCAGCATTCACCTTAAACGATTTAGGAAACTTCAGCAAACCCACACTGCATATGGGCGGACAGACATTCGTAGCACATTCCCCTACAATATGACACAGCGAAACTTTTAGCAACTGGCATCCTCGATCGTCATTACTCGAGCTGAATACAGAATACTTTCGGCACATCTGACAATGAGAAACACGTACGGTCTTAACTAGAAGAGCCCTTTCGTGCACAAAACGACGATCTTGCTAGTGTGGAGAGAGCGCTCGATACTGAAGGCGCAGACTTTGGAAAAATGAGACGTAAGACTGGGATGTGGTTGCGGCGGTGCCGGGTTCGGCGCGCACAGCCCCCGATTATACAGTCGGCAGTGGTCGAGGTTTAGCAACAAACGGGTCGATACGGCCGTCCTGAAGTTGCCACCGCGACCGGGGCTGAAATATGCCTCTACATCACTTTAATTAACATTCAATTAATGCCGTAATTCAGTGCCACTGGAAGCGTCGATTAGCAATCGAGTGGTCTGGCTGACAGCCATTACACACGCAGCGGCCGCAACCGCGTCGCTCGCGGAACCTGCGCAGCGCAACGCCGCGGTGTGACCTGCCGCCTCTGCCAACCGCACGGCAGCAGGGGTCGGTGCCGAGGTAGGCGCAGCAGACAAAGCCCTCTGACCGGCAACAGTTGAAGTGAGAGCAATCTGCCTCTAACAATAGAAGGGCTTTCAAAGCAGGCCTGAACAATACTCAAAACTCTCTTCCGTTCTTCAAATCCTACTCGTCTTCAAGTGTCAGGAAGATAGCTGCTATGGCCGGTGTTATACTATCAATTTCTCTGACAAAAAAATGTGGCCAAATATTCGTCAAATTTCTTTGACAAATATTTTTGACGTGGCGCCAAAAGGGTGTATTACACTGTCGTCATATTTTTCGTCAAATTTCAAGACGGCGGACGAGAACTACTTGTTATGCGCTGCAGTTGCTCGTACCACAATTGCATTGTGTGTACATTTGGAATAAATGCGGCGAACAAAATGGAAATATAATTGGGTGAAGCCACTGGTATTATTTCGAGAGAATAAAAGCATTCAGCAAAATTTGCTACGAGAGCTGCAAATGGAAGATGTCAAGTCTTACATAAATTACTTACGAATGGATGAGAGTGCATCTCAGTATTTGCTCAGTAAAGTGGATTCTCATATTACAAAACAGAATACTCACTTGAGAAACGCTAAATGTGCAGAACGACACGTTCACCGTGACACCACTCTAGTGGCACTAGAATGCGGCACGGCACATTAACCAAAATAATTCCAGAAACGTGTGAAGCGTTTTATAAAGCACTGAAGGGGTCAAATGGCTCTAAGGACTATGGGACTTAACATCTGAGATCATCACTCCCCTAGACTTAGAACTGCTTCAACCTAACTAACCTAAGGACATCACACACATCCATGACCGAGGCAGGATTCGAACCTGCGACCGTAGCAACAGCGCGGTTCTGGACTGAAGCGCCTCGGACCGCTCGGCCACAACGACAGGCTGCACTGAAGGGGAAATGTCTGAAGGTAAATAAATGTTTAGTACACTATTTTTTATTTTTGAACAATTTAATGAAGAGTTTTCCTAGAATTAGAAAATGAATAAGAAGTAAGAAATAGATGAAGCGCTTTTTAACTCGTGGCATCGAGAGTTCAAAAATAGATAAAATAAAATGGATAGCTAAGATTTTTTTCTACTTTAGAGGGTGACCACCTCCTCTATTCCAGCTCGCTAATAAGCTGCCTGGATGTTTCCAGACGTAGACGTGTATGTCTCTAGCTGTCGTTGTGGATGTGAAGTCGCCTGGAGCATATTCCAACCTGGGAGTAGCACTCGATTAATAAAATGCATTGTGCCCCTTGCTCTGACCCCCCCACCGCCCAGTCGAAGCAAGGTTATTAAAAGAGAGTCCCAACCAACACACGTCCCAACTTTGAAGCCGTGTTTACAAACACACTACAGAGACGTCAAGTAGCTGTAGCGACGTCAGCGCTGCAAGCGGTTACATTTCACACTGCAGTGAACAGAAGACGAAATATATTTATGGTCAAATCTACGGTGAGACTCTAGAGTCGATCGTATTTCTTTGACGAAATGCGAGATTTGGCAAAGTTCCCTACTACACTCTCATGTTTCTTTGACATAAATATTTGACATATCAACTTTGACAAAGATATATGATAGTATAATGCCGGCCTAAGGGACCTGAGCTTGTTCTAACAACTTCTGTGAGTAATTTAGAAGCCAAAAAACAACCGTCCCATCTCGTATAAAAAGTGACGTATACAATGCTGCAAACAGTTATTCGCAGACGAACTGATAACGTTCTCTGAAAGTGAAGAAGCCTTGCAGCAAGTTACGTACAATCGACAAAATATTCTCAGAAAGTGTAATATGAAAATTTCTGAAACAAACACTAAGTCAAAATTGCCAAGGCCTTCGTGGCCACTTGTTGACAAATTGCCTGTTGGTTTCTGCCTTGGGTTCTGCTGCTAAAGTCGTACAGTGATTTTTCTGACGTCCGCTGCAAGTAACGGAGGTGTGAAGCTTCGACGCCGTCGCCTGTGTTGGCGAAACGTCAGAAAAATCGCCAAATAATCGTCGGCCGAAGACCGCGAGACAGAAAGCCAACAGAGAGTGTGTTGACAGTAAGTCAACTTGTGTAATTGGGAAGACTCTCAGGATGTGAAACACCAACAGAAAATAAAATTGTTAGAGAGGAAGTCCCAGGAGGAGCTGTCGAGTATTCAAGGGTATGGCAGAAATGATCATTCAAAGCAAACGTAGACTCCAAAACTCACACCTTCAGAGCTACTGGCACTTTTTTTCACTACAAGAGTTCACAGTACCGAAGCGTAGCAAGTGCACAAGGTCCGCATTTTACAGCCCACGTTTACTCACAGTTTTTTGCTTCGAATGATCATTTCTGCCATTGCCCTGAATATTGACTGTTCCCCTACAATCCTCTGTATATTTGAGTAGTCATATTTCGCAGTTTACAAACCAATCTGACACAGAGAATTTAATCAGAAACGATAAACTGCATGTAATATTGAGAAGACTGGATGAACAAAGGCCTAATAAATACACCTCAAATTTCGAGACATATTTAAACCGGCTGTTCCACAAGAGAACGTAAGATAATTTTTTTCCGACGTTGTAGACAAAATAATCTATTACAGAAGAGATTTTCATGGTTTGTAAAGTGGTGTAAATTTAAGATGCAGAAGAAATGGGCGAAAATGTAGTAGGGATACCGAAGATTAGATTCTCACGTGAAGTGAATAGGTTCTCACGTGAAGTGCTGCGAAGTCGAGCAGAACAAAAGCAGTCATTTGAGAAGAACTATACCGCGTATGAATGAAGTAGTATGCAGGAGAGACTAACCAGAAACACGGCGCAGCGCCCCTCACCAGAGACGGCCACGTGCAGGGCCACTCGCTAACCACCAGAGGAGCCCCGACACGAACCATAGCAGAATGCGCCATTAAAATAAAACCTCAGGGCTTCCCTTCTATACGTTAAGAGAAAACTGAAATCCATCTCTCTCTCTCTCTCTCTCTCTCTCTCTCTCTCTCTCTCTCTCTCTCTCTCTCTCTTCCTTCCCTGTCCGTACAGAAATCTTTTCAACATTTACCTCAAAGCGCTGGACCGGCACAAAAGCCTTGTCTAACCCATTAAAAACCCCTCCCACGAAACGCACCTCCCACACTGCTCTCCAGATGTTTGTAATTCTCTGACAGTGTCACCACTCGCTTAGCAACAGAGGAAAATCTTTCCAAGTCACCATCGATTGTCGTATTTTTGTTGACCTTCCACTATTTTTCGTTTATATTTTCAACGGTTTTATTTTGAAGTGCCAATACGTTTATTTTTAAAAATGTTTTGGGGAACTTTTCACTGGTACATTTTTTCATTATGGGGAAGGTAAATTTGGGATGCGATCTGTCGTCATACTAATCAACGAACTGTACCAGCGTAGTGGTACGACAACAACGTGAACACAGTAACGAACAATCGACATCTGAGCAACAGTTGGCCACACTCCCAAATTATTAATTATTTTCCACATGCTTAATAGTATGGTACAGGCCACGCACGAAGGGACGAAAATAAATAAAAAAAATCAGCTAAAGGGTACAAGGAAAGAGGTGTCCCATTGAAGGATGATCTGGTTAACACGAATAGTGATGAAAGAATTTCTGCGTAATAAGTTCTTTATTTCTTGTGTATTTTCTAAGTTTAGAGTTATTTTAGATCAAGCATATGCATCTGCAATTGTTGGTCACATCAGGGATTGAAGAGTAGCCAGGACTGCACAAGGGTCAGGACGAACACGACTTGGCGCTTTATCTTATTACCACGGAACTACTTTTTTGAGGAAATGGTTTCTATGTTTATGTAATACAGTGATGTCAAATAATACAAATAAATCCCATATTTTTTGAAGTACTCACACGAACACAAGTGCCTGATCTATTTATAGATCACTGGCATGACACAGTATCTGATGTTTATAGAAACATTTAGATTTTTATATTTTGTTGAATATTCGTTTTCGTAAGTAAATTATTACAGCTTTATTATTTGTAAAGGTAAATTACACATACTAAACAATATTTTTATATTTCTGTATTAAATGTCTTTCAGTTTTAGAAGAAAAAGCTTTATTTCTTTTAAAATTTACTTTACATACACCTAGCACTGCAAAAACCAATGATTTTCAGTTCTGAGCGCCTATTTATGCTTTTAAATTGTTCCGTATTTTGTGGGTAAGGTTCAAAGCACTTGCGACAAAGGGTAATGTTACATTCCTTACAAAATGTCAATAGTCTGCTTTTGCAACCAAAAAACTGACGACTTGTTTGGGAATGACGTGTCGACATGAAGTGGTGCTTTCAATCACATCTGTCTCCATGGAACGCTCTTCCTGCTGTCGCTAAGGGACTCCCCACTCTGCTACTGGTAGCCATTTTCATATACTGGACGGTAACCCAACTTCAGAACGCCAAAAAGTCGAAAGATCTTGCTCCATACACCGTGTGGTATATGATCCAGCTGTTCAAAAAAGCCATGTCAACTATTCTTGTAACAACAGCCCAATATCATTTCCTGTCGCGTAAAAAAGTAAGGATGTGGAAGTACCTGGTGCGGCTGACCATAGAAGATGAGATTGTTGGAGGCGACAGAGCGTCGTAGGCGAAACTCCGCTACAGAGCGCAGAGGTGGCGGTGTTTTATCTGACTGAGGGGTACAGCAAGTTGGGGGAGGGGGAGAATGTGCCGGAAAAGGAGGGAGGAGGGAGGACAGGAGATGCTGCTGCCCCCCCCCCCCCCCTTCCCATCCACAACGAAGAAGATTCACCTCTAGCGATCGAGTTCAACTTAACGCTATTTCGTCCAACACGCAATGGCAAATTCTTCCGCACAGGCTCGTCTCTCTGAGTGGCCATACGTACATACAACATTCCACGTGGCCGAAATACTGACTGTGGCACTCTCCACTGTGTCTGTATTACTCCGAGGAATACCAAGTCGATGGGGCCACAAAAGTAACTCAGTAACTGCGATGCAACCAGCACAAAACAGACACATTGTCACCTCAGAAGGTTTTTTATGTTGTTTCAGTTAATGATCAGGTCCGATTTAATTAAAACAGTCCTTTCATTGACACCTATTTTCGCTGATCGGCATCAACACTTCAAGAAACATTTGCTACAACCAGAAACAGCCGACATCTTGTGCGCAGCATAATTTAAACAAACGGAAGTGAACAGCCGTCTGAAGACAAACCTGCCAGACACCGATAAGCGCTCCATTAGCTTCTCATGTAAGTATAGTCGGACTATTGGCGACTGGTAGTCCTTTTTTCCTTTTTGTACGAATGAACGTGGGCATTTACAATTTCCATCGGCCCTCTCTCGGTGTCTTGTTTCACTCCTCCTCTTCAGCATCTTCGTCCCGTTTCTGCTTGTCTTTGTCTTCCTCCTCCTCCTCCTCCTCCTCCTCCTCCTCCTCCTCCTCCTCCTCCAGTCGAGACAGAATAATGAAGCATCAGGCGACGGTAGTTACATATTCACGAAGGTGAACATAGAGGGTGTTAAAACTTGGCATCTCATAGAGACTTCTTTCCTCACAGATTTTACTAAACTAGCGCTTAAAAGCATTAGAGAATGACTGACAATCTAATATCGAATCTTTTCAGCTTCCAGTAGAATTTGTGGTAGACTTCCGGTGACGCATATGAAGACTGAAGGGACTGTACACCCAGAAGCGTCTTGTGTAATCTTGAAGATGGAAAGAGCAAAGAAAAAAAGTGCACTAAATGGCGCAAATAATGTTGCACCTCACCGTGAAATCATGTATCGTTTCATAAGGAAGTGTGCGAAGTCATGACGCGTATGTGTTTGACGTGACGCAGGGAACACATTAACAGCAAAGCTGTCAGATTACGCTGTCGAGGTGTTCTCCTCCGCTGACGATTTATGGAAGATACAAATACCGTCAGAAAGTAACCTCGTTTCCATGAACCATCACTCGAGGTCGCGTGAAACGCAGATACCGATAGCTGCCGCTATCAAAATATCCTACTGCTGTGATCTCACTCCCTATCGGCGACAATGCGTAACCACTGGCACCGGAAATGAGGTACCAGCTTACGAATGACGAAATAGTCGGAAACGTAGAGACTGAAAACTGTGCAGAGACAAAACCTATTATTTTGTTCCAAGTTCGTGTACAGGTGTAGGTATTATCTTGAAAAAGTTCTGCGAAATATTCAAAGTACGGAGCGACTGTGAGAAAGGTTGTTATCTGCCGTTAAGGAGAACCGATGTTCTTGAGATTAGTCCCACTTAGGCCTGCCTTTCGATGATATCAGGTCTTAATATGTCGCGTCCTTCGCTAATAAACAGCGCAGAGCAGAAAATGGCACATCTCTGAGTAAGAAATACTTGGAACACGTTTTATGTCTTAAGCAGGTGTTCAACTGAACTTCTGGAAATAAATTACACGGTACCATAAAGGCGCGTTCGTGTAAACAAATTAGTGAGACATTCGTCGGGCGTAGTCGTGCTGGGACAGTGACACAAAATGCAAATGTATGACGAAAAAAGTATTAATAAGACAGCAGTAACTGGTCCTGGTGTTTGCCTGAACAACTTCTTATTCAGGTCGGTAGAAACGCCACTCTTTCGGTTTTTCAGAAGCACTTTATATGATTCGCTACTCTTTGGATTTGATGATGTTTCTCACTCGCTAAAACTGATCGCAACCAATACTGTTCCACACAGTTTTTAATTCGTCACCCTCGAGTGTCTCATTTATTAGGGCGCGTACGAATGAAAACGTTTCGCTTCGTCTTGTGTGCCAGAGTCCGAACAGCTTTCCGCTGCAGCCACGCTTGTCACGTACTCTGCCCGGCGCTGCCACGTCTTAAATGACAATTCTCGGGAGGACAGAGTGCTCTGTCAAGCTATCAGCGAGGCTTTACCTCGTCATGCTCACTACTCGCCGACTGGCGCCCGAAGTTATCGCGGCGGTATTCCGCCAGTGCATCGCGCACAGTAGGGTACAGTAGCACCTCGGTTTCTACGAAGAGCCGTCAGACAAGCTGCCGTCAAAACTACAGACTCCCGCGTACTACGACCGGCTGGGTCGCGTTTCCTGGAAACGCAGCGTCATGTTGCCGCCTGCTCGCGACTAATTCTTTTATCCGTGCCGCCCAAAGGAGCCGGCTGTCTTTAGCACTCTGACAGCGAACTTCACAGGGTGAGAAAATATGCGAACCACTGCTTTACACCTAAAAGTCGGCACAGCTGAGAGGGCACAGCAGCAGTTGGACAGCGTACTAGAATTATTGCCGCATGGCTGCTAGCACACAAGTAAAGTGTTGTATTCGGCATTGACGTAATGGCACCCATTATCATCGTGTAATGTCAACAAATTTACTTAACATCCAACTATGTGACGCGCAGTATCATTGCAAAACCCACTCGACAAGTAAAGCAGGCAGGCTTATATGAATTACTGGGCACGCCTGACATAGCGTCTGAATTGCAAACACAGGTGATCTAGTAACGGTGATATGGATCGCTCAATACTGTCAACAGATAAAACACCACCGTCTGGAGGTCTACTATATACGATTAGTTATCTGTATTTAGGTATGACTTGCTCTATGCTCAAGAGCGAGTGCCAATCCGCAACTGTTTGGTGATAGCAATGGAAAGAAAGCACCCCCATTGCAGCATCGAAGTCTACCGATGTCCAAACTGGCGCTATGTTTCTCGTCACTGAAATTTATCTGTCGTCTGTATTCGACGAACTTTGCCGCTTAATCTCTACGGCGCAATTATCAATTCTCTGGCAACTTTAACTTTCCATTAGCCCACGGTACTACAGCATTCATAATAGGACGACGCATATGTGCGTGAACCCATTTCGTATCACAGAATTACTGTTCTCGAACTACAACGCTGGTTCCTCGTTTCCGGCGTACAGCAAATTAACTAAAAAACATTGCAGATTCTTAGGTTGATTCTTCTGAAGCAGTTGTATGGATATGTGAAGTTTCATAATTATTCTAACTATGTACGCAAAGGCTCGTTACGTACAGATTCGACGTAACCTATGACGTCCCGACAATTATTTCGTCCGTAAAGGACGACTGATATTTAAAAACAATTAACAGACTTCTGTGCCAGTCACTCCCTTACTATTCCGCCAAGCGTTTCACCGGTTCACGTTATTTTCAGGTGAATAGTTACGTCGGTACACTCTTGGCATTAGTGCAGAACAAGACGTCTTTTCTGGAAACAGGCCAAATGAAACATACATTATGTTTCATCTTCTGAGGAGAAGTAACCGAAAACACTTTTTAATATAGTACATAAAGAATATACAGCGTATACCATAAACGTGTATAGTTGGAAGTACACGATACAAGTAAATAATCAGGAAGTAAAAAAGTCTCAGTAAACAAAGGTTCTAAATCGAACACCTTAACAGCTATGAACACGTCCTCATCTTGGACGCCGCGAAAAAAATATTTTCTAGTGCAAGCTTTTTGTTTTCCGTATTTTGGGAAGAGGTAGTGTCGACCAAAAGAAGGAAAAATGTCCAGTAAGTAAGGGCTCTAAAGTGCGTACCTTATAAACTATGAGGACTTTTTCACGTTCAATACTGCAAAACACATCACTTCTACTGATCAAGTGCTTATACGTCTTAAGGTATGTTTGCTGGTTTTCTTGTTTTGGTCGCCACCACCACCACCACCACCACCACCACCACCACCACCACCACCACCACCTCCTCCCAAAATATAGAAAGCAGAAAGCTTGCAGTGCAGGAAATTCCTTTCACAGTATCCAAGGTGATAAAGTGCTCACAACATTTTACGTTTGAGAGCCCATGTTTACAGTGAGTTTTTGTTTAAGTATCGTGTACTTTCAACTGTATGCGTTTACGCAATTAATTATTACACACCCAGTATAATATAAATGTACAACGAAGGATACAGCGGCTATTTGTTCTGCTTTACGACGACAGACAAAACGACCTGTTTTTCCGGCCGACCTGCTGCTGCGAGACTACACCAAGAGTGCAACTACGAAATCGTTCACCTGAAGATGACAGTCATCGAAACGCGTAGAGGTACAATAAACGAGTAACTGTGGCAAAAATGCTTCATTTATATATTCCCACGCGCCAAATACGAAATATCGTGCGGTAGGATACACGAGCTAGTTAGAAACACAGCCGTGCTTATCCCCCGGTATCCGCGGTGAAATAACAGCACCGTGTGTGTGTGTGTGTGTGTGTGTGTGTACACACACGGTAGCTGTAAAGGAGGCGCGGGCGGCAGCGACGGCGGAACGCGGCGCAGGCAGCGGCCGTTGACACGGCTCGGGTTCCGCGGGCCAAACTTGGCTGGGGCTGGGGGTGGGGGTGGGTTAGCACTTTGCCGGCAATTAGCAGCCCGTATACTTAACAGTGCGGCGTGGCTGCAGCGCAAACACGTAAACACGAGCCGCGCAGCCGCCCTCGTGCCTGCACCGCCCTCGCCTCGCTAGCCAGCTTCTATTTTCCTGGCCGACAAACACAAACAGCGGCCGATTTCCTATCCTCGCGCTACCCTGCCAGAGGCGTGGCGACACGCCGTGTATCCCCCAGCTAGGCCGTAGCCGTGCAAACAGCCCGCCCGCGCGTCACGTGTTGTCGCTAGCTACGAAATTGCAAGACGCTCTGAGCCGGTTGCCTCGCGTTTACCCTCGTTTGGAACGAAGATCCATTTACAGGATATTTGGAAATTTCCGTCATAAACTTCCAGGACTTGTAGAGGGGAGTGAGTACGTAATATTTTGAATAGGAACCAATGTTCGCAGTACAGTTTCCGTGCTACAGCCGTCTGAAAACGTGACTGCTGGGTAGGTATGCAACAGTCACTGTCGGATCGGCCGATGTCATTTGACGTCTGTCCTGCCCCCTCACACCTGCTTCCAGCGATATTCACGTGTCTGTGTGGTTGAGTACACCAGTTCAAAATATTATCTATGCACTCCCCTCCACAAGTCCTGGAACTTAATAATGGTAATTTCCGAACACCCTGGATACATGTATCATCTGAATCATTCGCGACGAAACAGTTATTCACACTGTGTACCGGACTGGGACAGACCTGGACCCTTGCCTTTCAGCGGGCCACAACATTACCAGCTGACCTCTCCTGCCACTACCCACGGCCCGACCAAACATCTTCCTCTCCCTGCCTTCCACATGTATGCCGGAAGTACCATCGAGTACCCACGCGGCAGTTGCGGTGGCCGGCCGCGGTGGTCTAGCGGTCCTAGGCGCGCAGTCCGGAACCGCCCGACTGCTACGGTCGCAGGTTCGAATCATGCCTCGGGCATGGATGTGTGTGATGTCCTCAGGTTAGTTAGGTTTAAGTAGTTCTAAGTTCTAGGGGACTGATGACCACAGATGTTTAGTCCCATAGTGCTCAGAGCCATTTGAACCATTTTTTGGCAGTTGCGGTGGCATTCGTGAATAAGCAAGTTACTGCATCTTACGTAGACCGAAACGCCTCCATGTTACCGAGCAGGTGTACGTCGAGGGTAAGCGCGGAATCGGCTGAACATACAGGCGAATGCTTGAATCTCTACTTACAGCAGTCTCACCGTAGAAGTCGCGGACAGAATGAAATTTTCATTCTGCACAGGAGCATGCGCGGACATGAAACTACTTTCCGAGTTCCGCGATAGAGTTCTTATGAAGTTTGGAAGGTACGAGACGAGGTACTGCTGGAAATACAGCGTGACAACGGGTCGTGATTCGTCGCTCGGGTAGCTCAGTCAGTGGAGCACTTGCTTGAGAATGGCGAGGGGTCCCGAGTTCGAGTCTCGGTCCAGCGTGCAGTTTTGATCTGCGAAGTAGTTTCCAGTCAGAGAAAGCTCATGTTGGAAAAGAAATACAAAAACTATCAAGACCACAGGTTTTCGCATCTTTCACACTTTTCGTTGGGCTTGTAAGTACGTATTTAACGTTTCTGGATGTTGTGTCCCGAGATAAATCTGGCTGACTTAGTATTGATTTAGCTAACTTCTCTATAGCTGCAGTAGATTTGCTGATATAGGACAGGACAGCAGGTTGGAACGCTATGACTATTTATAATACAATTTCGGAAAAGTCGAGTAAATTTTTTTTAATCGGAATTTTGTGATAGCATGCTTTTCTAGGAGATGTCTGACTATGGAGCTATATCGTAAGTTCCCACGAACCCAGGTGTTGGTTTCAACAGCACAGTTCTTTATTTGGTATGATTTATTGGAGGCTTTTGCTTCCTACCACCTTTGAACTGACTGGCCCATCCATTACGGAGACTTAAAATTCAACGTATATTCAAAGCGTCGGTGAAGCTCGCCATCCCTCACTTTAATCGATCAGTCCCAAAGGCGATATAAGCCAACAGTATTAGAAAGAATCCGTGCACTTTTTGTATGACACCTGTCCACTAACCCAACTCAAATTTTCTCGAATTTTTCGTCATGGTAATTTGTCGACAGGCGTTTGGAAGAAGGTAATATTGCATTAGCTTTCGCGGTAAGAACAATGAATTTTCCCGTGATCCATTGCGCTTGCGTTGTACTGCCTGCCAACTGAGTTCGAAGAGAGTTGCTGTGACGCTCACCCGATAATCCTACCGGACACCATTTCGTCTCGATTAACGCCCTGAGGCATATCTTTGAAAAGGACGCCACTTCCGACGACCTATCGCAGTTGATCCTCCTTGGGAAACGGATCTATGGTGTGACGTGTAATCGGAAGCAGGTGTCTTTCCAGGCTAATCTTCACCTCACTGAGAGGTGAAAGCCGACTGAAACTTGTTTGGCCAATCAGGATTCAATTCCACGACCGTCCGGTTTTCATGCACCCACTGCACCAATATACCTCCATACCCCATTAACCCCCTACGGAATTAACAACAGAGATAAGTGCTTAAATATCCGCAAGCTTTAAGGAGTACTCCTCGGTCATGGTCAAGTGGTCGTGTTAGTGCAGCTTCCATGTTTAGCACGGTTGTATGAGGGCGGAAGCAGCAATCACACGACAGTAACTGTTGTGGTCTTCAGTCCTGAGACTGGTTTGATGCAGCTCTCCATGCTACTCTATCCTGTGCAAGCTTCTTCATCTCCCAGTACCTACTGCAGCCTACATCCTTCTGAATCTGCTTAGTGTATTCATCTCTTGGTCTACGATTTTTACCTTCCACGCTGCCCTCCAATAATGAATTGGTGACCCCTTGATGCCTCAGAACATGCCCTACCAACCGATCCCTTCTTCTAGTCAAGTTGTGCCACAAACTCCTCTTCTCCCCAATTCTATTCAATACCTCCTCATTAGTTATTTGATCTACCCATCTAATCTTCAGCATTCTTCTGTAGCACCACATTTCGAAAGCTTTTATTCTCTTCTTGTCTAAACTTTTTATCGTCCACGTTTCATTTCCATACATGGCTACACTCCATACAAATACTTTCAGAAACAACTTCCTGACACTTAACTCTATACTCGATGTTAACAAATTTCTCTTCTTTAGGAACGCTCTCCTTGCCATTGCCAGTCCATTTTATGTCCTCTCTACTTCGACCATCATCAGTTATTTTGCTCCCCAAATAGCAAAGCTTATTTGCTACTTTAAGGGTCTCATTTCCTAATCTAATTCCCTCAATATCACCCGATTTAATTCGACTGCATTCCATTACCCTCGTTTTGCTTTTGTTGATGTTCATCTTATATCCTCCTTTCAAAACAATGTCCATTCCATTCAACTGCTCTTCCAAGTCCTTTACTGTCTCTTGCAGAATTACAATGTCTTGGGCGAACCTCAAAGTTTTTATTTCTTCTCTATCGATTTTAATTCCTACTCCGAAGTTTTGTTTTGTTTCCTTTACTGCTTCCTCAATATACAGATTCAGTAACATCGGGGATAGGTTACAACCCTGTCTCACTCCCTTCCCAACCACTGCTTGCCTTTTATGTCCCTTGACTCTTGTAACTCCCATCTGGTTTCTGTACAAATTGTAAATAGCTTTTCGCCTCCTGTATTTGACCCCTGTCACCTTCAGAATTTGAAAGAGAGTATTCCAGTTAATATTGTCAAAAGCTTTCTCTAAGTCTACAAATGCTAGAAATGTAGGTTTGCCTGAGTCTCAGGACTGAAGACCACAACAACAACAACCGCAACCTATCTTCTAAGGTAAGTCGTAGGGTCAGTATTGCCTCACGTGTTCCAACATTTCTACGGAACCCAACTTGATCTTCGCCGAGGTCGGCTTCTACCAGTTTTTCATTCGTTTGTAAAGAATTCGTGTTAGTATTCTGGAGCCGTGGCTTATCAAACTGATAGTTCGGTAATTTTCACATCTGACAACAGCTGCTCTCTTTGAGGCAGTTAGGACTGTCAAAATGGCCAACGAGCAGGCGTACGAAATCTCGTTGATATTCGGAACTTGACGCGGCTGGAAAATCGAGTAAAATTTTATTATATGTAAACTGAAGTTGGAGGGAAAAAAAGGGGGGGGGGAATAGGGAAGGGATTACCGATGTCAGCTGCATCGGGACTTTACGCGACGAGTGAAAACGTATACCGGACCGAGATTCGAATGGTTCAAATGGCTCTGAGCACTATGGGACTCAACTGCTGTGGTCATAAGTCCCCTAGAACTTAGAACTACTTAAACCTAACTAACCTAAGGACAGCACACAACACCCCGCCGGGAATCGAACCCGGGAACCCGGGCGTGGGAAGCGAGAACGCTACCGCACGACCACGAGATGCGGGCGCCGAGATTCGAACCCGGGATCTCCCGCTTAGCAGGCAGGTGCGTTAACAACTGCGCCATCCGGACACAGTGTTAATCGCAACTGCGCAGACTTTCTCGGTGCCCCTCACAGCCGACCCACATTCGCACCTAGCGCCACATGTCCGCAGTCCGTGTCCTCCAGGCTTGCTACTGAGATTCCCGCAGGAGGTCGGACATACTTGGGCATCCGCACTGAAGGACACGGGAGAGAGCGCGAGCGTGCAGCTGTGGTAGGAGCGCGGCGCTCCTCGGAACGCCTGCACGCTCTGCCCTGGGACGCGCCGAGCTGTTTGCCGCCCCCAGTGTAAACACCGCCCCGGCCGTGCCCGTCAGCTGCCCGCCCCCCCCCCCCCCCCCCCGCACGGCGACCCAGTCGCCGGAGCCTCGAGGCGCGGTTTCCACAGCCGCTGACAGCCCGCACCACCACTCTCTCGTACCAGCCGGCTCGCGTGAGGAGCTACCGTACTGGCAGCAATGGCACGACACGAAAGTTCAAGCCCAGCTGCCATTATGTCACTACTTACAGCAACACCGAAGACATCGAGTAACCGCAGCTAGGTATAAATGCAATCGGCTTTCGTTCGACCGTAAATAATTGAGCTCACGCCATACACACACGAAATGCAAATAAATACTTTGTTGTGGGGCCTAAACACACAAACTTTGTGATAGGAATGTAATTATAGTATTCGGCAATTAATTTCCATCAATAGTGCAGGGTGGTTATAACTTTCTCTATCTGAGCACCCATAAAAAGCCAGTGATCGTGCGACAATGAAACTTTGTGGAAACATTTATACGAACATGCGGGAGAAGAAGGAAAAACCCAATAACCCACTGGAAGAAAAACATTTTAATTGGACACGAGCGGGTGACATTTGTTAATCGGGTATCATGTTTACGTCCCAGGTTACAAACGTTAGTGAAGGAGACGACCGTCGGCATCCACAACTGTTGGCAGCACTTTCCGAACGGTGGGCCGCAGTACGAGTGTGCTCCGCAGTCGCGACGCAGCCTGCGCGCTGCTTCCAGGCACACTGCGCCCGGCGTCCTCAGCCGTGGCAGCGGAACTTGTCGAACAACTTGTGCTGCAACTGGCCGTCGGCCTCTCCGAGGAGCCAGTTAATGCCGAGTTCTCCAGCACCGCTGCTCAAAGAAGACCTTTCCGTAATCCTTTAATGCTTCGATACTCTCGGGAAGAGCAGGAGCAGTGTTGCCCCTGCTTTGATAAAACAGCTTCACGAGTAAGCCCCGATCACCTTGTTCGTGACTGTGTCGAACTGTAATGCACATTCGTGCTTGTATTTCAAATCTATGTCGGCGTACTGGCGTCTAACGGCAAGTCACGACACTAACTTTACTAGTAACGCAAATCCTGCAGCGCAAGGTCTGAACATCGCTCCTATGAAGTCCACACCGACTCAAGTAGCGGAAGATTAGTACACCCACCTGTAATGTAGCATCACTCCGCACCGAATTTAACGCGCTCCCTATCGTCCGCCCCTCCTCCTTTCAACTTTTTCTTCTTCACAACGATTCGCTGACTTCCGTCTTAGTTACACCGATCCTAGATCCCATGTTCGTACTCCACTCGCCCGACAAGATTCCACCCTGAGACGCCAATTCTCCTGGAGTTTTCGTATCTGACACCAACCGCCGCTCAATCTCTTCTCTCCCAAATACTCCGTTACCGGTGCTAGTACCCACGTGAAACCATTTAAAAATCTTCAAATGCCTTGTAAATATCTTGATTCCAGTTCAAGGACGGCATGTTGCATTTCTGTCGGTTAACCCCCATCCGTATGAATGGCTAGACAATGAAATGAAGTATAAAAAACACTATAACACAGTGCATTCCGAAGGAACTCAGAACTAACAGGCAGGTTCAAAAATGGTTCAAATGGCTCTGAGCACTATGGTACTTAACAGCTGAGGTCATCAGTCCCCTAGAACTTAGACCTACTTAAACGTAACTAACCTAAGGACATCACACACACATCCATGCCCGAGGCAGGATTCGAACCTGCGACCGTTGCGGTCACGCGGTTCCAGACCGAAGAGCCTAGAACCGCTCGGCCACACCGGCCGCTAACAGGCAGGGATTCGAGATCTCTAATGACGAAGGAGTGGAGTATACGGGTAAAAGGAAAAAAATTAATAACATTGAAGTTTAATGTCTCGTCGGCTACAACCTCTGATTCGGGAAGTATGAGGGAAGACATCAAATGAATTCGGACTTTTAGCCGCAGAATGTAATGACAACAATGAAAATTTGTGCCGCACGGGGACTCGAACCCGGACATCCCGCTTTCGCGAGCGGCCGCCTCACCGTTCGGCTATACGTGCGCGTCTCACAGCCAGACCCAAACTTCCAGTATGTCGGCAACCGTGCGTCTGCGGCCTGCACTCGTGCATCCGTTGTGTGTACTCCCGTGCAGGTCAGACGTTGTACTGTAAAGTCGCCTGCCCGGTATCGCCAGATAAATACGATAGTGCAGTGCGTTTGTTGTGCTGATTACGACGGAAAGTTCCTTTGGAGATACATGCGTGTCCGAAGGAACTTTGTATCGTAATCAGAACGATACAGGCGCTGCAATATCGTACGAGGGAAGAAGTCGGCACGCCTCTTAACAGAACCAAAGCGCAAGGCATCTGCCTTGGGCGATTCAGGAGACCGGCGGAAAAATTTAATCGTCCTACCAAATTCGAGGCCTCCCTCGGTATCGTTATGGGGTTATTTACTATCTAGATGGCAAAAAAGGCGGTGGTTCCGGGTTATTTCGTCTCTATTTATTACTGGTAAGGGAAGTTTTTCGCGACCGTTTTATTGCAGTTGCAATTTTTAACTTGCACACGATTCACTGCCTTTCTGCGGCACTACGAAAGAGATGGGAGGGAGCACATAATTAGGGCAAGCGGGGGAAAGCCGGACCGCGGCGCAGCGTTTCGGTCACGTGTTTCGTCTTCAGCGCGATTGCGGGGCACACACGTCAGGAGCGAGGGCGGACCGGCGCAGCCCCCCCCCTCCCCCCCCCCCCCCCCCTCACCCGCCGGCGGCGGCCGCGCTGTTTGAACAGCAAACAGACGGAAGACAAGCAAGCAGCGAGCGTTTTAATGCACGCCAGCTCAACTCAAATATTGACTCTGGCCGGGCTGAGACCGCCGCCACTACACTAATAGCTGGCGAGCCTGCAAACACGCCAGCGCCGCCTCCGCTGGCCAAGGAAGCGCTACAGCCGCGGGCCGATTCATAACGGCGCAGCCCACATCAGCCGGGGCCGGGCAGAGCGGCGATCACGATTAAAGAGGAAGGGCGGCAAAGCGGCAGCAAGGACAGGGATCGAGTACTGGACAAGGGATGCAGACACTAGTCGAGGGGGGACAGAAAAAAAAAAAAAAAAAAAAAAACAGGAGAACCAACACGTGAAACAGAATTCCGTGACGCCAAAGGAGGTACTGGGAAAAATCGTATCCAATCACATTTATACAGGGTGGTCCACTGATAGTGACCGGGCCAAATATCTCACGAAATAAGCATGAAACCACAAAGAACGAAACTCGTCTAGCTTGAAGGTGGAAATCAGATGGCGCTAGGAGCGTAAGTATGAGTATAATATAAGTGATATCAGATGGAGTAAATTGGTAAACTCATGAAAATGCGTGGGTACGACGACTTTTAGAGATACGAAATGTAACGATCACACGGGTTCAGTCGTAAGTAAAGCAGATAGCAGACTTAAGTTGCTTGGCAGAATACTAGGGAAACGCAGTCACTCTACAAGAGAGAGTTTATTCGAGACACTAGTGCGACCGGTTCCAGAATACTGCTCAAGTGTTTGTGACCTGCACCAAATAGGGCTAACAGAGGATATTGAAGTTGTGGTACCGATAGCTAGGGGCAAGTTGGTAGGTTGGCACTGCGACACCGAAGACGACGCCCTCTAGCCGGCACTGTGCAGATCTACGAGCTCCGCTCCTGATTGAGCCCATTTGATTCCGAGGAGACGACCTAGCAGTACTGTTTCTACTTCGTAGGGGGCTAGCAATTACAGTGTTACTTCAGTAACTTCAATGATAGTTCTTCCAACTACTAGTAGCTGTTAGATTTGATGGATGAACGGCTTCGCACATACGTGCTCATCTGTACGCGAAGTAAAGTAAAAGAGTTATAACCTAATTCGAATACCAAGCATTTCACCTTTTCCTGCTCCGACTCACTTCCTACATTCGGCCTACCCTTCACTTTACAGGAGCAGACCCAGCGCCGCCTTCCAGGCGGGATACAAAAGTAGTTATAAAGAGAGGGGCATCACGGAAGGTCAGTGGTTTGTTGGACCGAAGGGAGTATCAGGAAGATGTTGAAAAAAGTAAAACGGTAGACGCTTGAAGACAGACGGAAAGCACCACGTGAAAATCTACTTAGGAAGCTTCTAGAGCACACTAAGAGATAAATCTAGCAATATACTAGAACCACCTACGTAACTCTGCCATAGGGATCGCCAAAACGAGATTAGAGTAATCTTTCTGCGATCCATATGTGAATGGAGCGACAGGAAGCCCTGAGAGTAACTGGTGCATCGGGATGTACACACTGCCTTGCACTTCACAGGGGTTTGCAGACTGCAGACGTTCTGGGCTGAATGATGTGCCATACTGCAGGTATCCAAATAGGTGTACCAAATATGAAGGGCTTATTTCAATAGTGGTACAAGTCCATTACCTGCACTTTTCTGTCTATAATGCTTCTGAAATTAATGAGCCAAACAGAAGCAAAGGTTCATCTGAAGCAAGAAGCCATATGCTTGAATATTCCTGTTATCTCAACTGCAAATTTTTCAGCGTTCATGTAACTTTGCATAAGTTGATAACTTTCTTTAAATGTTCATCTCAACATAAACAAAAATGGACTTGTACCGCTATTGAAATAAGCCCTTCGTATCACACCCCGGCAAGAGCAGCGACTTGACAGAAATGCAATACGCGAGAAAACTCTACTTCAGGAATTAATTGTACAATGAAATAATTTAAAGTTCGTTTAATTTTCATCGAAGTATTGTTGGCCGTCAATTCAATTTTATTTTTCGCGCACGTTAGGTCACTTCAAGCATATTTTTCAGTCACGAACTAATGGTGGCGTTTATCGGCTTTTGTCACTCTTCTTGTCGGGGTGCGATTTTAAGGGAGGGTCGGAGGTCAAACGGGCCGACTTGCAGCAGGAGAGGCACCACGGCACATTTTAATTTCCACTGTCTATGCTTTTACAAATGAATTCACGAAACTTTGTCAGCATGAGCAGGAAGGATTCAGAATTCACACTCATAGCAGTGGAAGTTCGAAAACGTAACTTAGTAATTTTTTTTACATATGAAATTTCATAATTTTTTGACTTACTAATGGCAGCATTTGTTGCTATAGGTACACTTTTCTTCATAAGTAAGAGAGATTTTCCGACGAATTTTGCACAGGATACAAACCATACTCAAAGGTGTATGAGACACTAGAGTTTTCCAAATCTATTAAAAAACTGTGTGTTTTAATCTGCCAGGAAGTTTCAATATCAGCGCACACTCCGCTGCAGAGTGAAAATCTCATTCTGGAAACATCCCCCAGGCTGTGGCTAAGCCATGTCTCCGCAATATCCTTTCTTTCAGCAGTGCTAGTTCTGCAAGGTTCGCAGGAGAGCTTCTGTAAAGTTTGGAAGGTAGGAGACGAGGTACTGGCAGAAGTAAAGCTGTGAGTACCGGACGTGAGTCGTGCTTCGGTAGCTCAGTTGGTAGAGCACTTGCCCGCGAAAGGCAAAGGTCCCGAGTTCGAGTCTCGGTAGGGCACACAGTTTTAATCTGCCAGGAAGTTTCAATATCAGCGCACACTCCGCTGCAGAGTGAAAATCTCATTCTGTGGTACAAATTGAGGTAATTAACTATAAAATTTGTGTTTTTTCTAAACATGAACTTTAAAATATAGCAGCTCATTCGTTTTTTCATAAATTAAATAAATTCTAGAGTTTCATACACCTTTGAGTATGGTGTGTACGCTGTGCAAAATTCATCGAAGAATCTCTGTAGCTTACGAAGAAAAGTGTACCCATAGCAACAAATGCAGCTATTATTAAGCGAAAAAATGATGAAATTTCACACGTAAGAAAAAAAATTGTCACGTTTTCGAAGTTGCACTGCAATGTGTGTGAATCCTGAATCCTTCGTGGTGAGGCTGACAAAGTTTTGGGAATTTATTTGTAAAAGTACAGACACTGCAAATTAAAATGTCCTTCGATGCCTCTGCTGCTCCAAGTAGGCGCGTTTGACGTCCTACTCCCCTTAATATTATGCAGCCAGTTTAGTAATTACACAGTGCGCTACATAGATAACGACTTACTGCAAGTAGCTGCAGAGCGACGCAGTATTCTAGCAGGTTTCTGGTGGTCGTACACCGAAAGGTATCAGTACGGTCCACAATACTAGTGCGTAACTGAAAGGGAGGGAGACGGCCTGAGGTGTCACAGTGTGCGTGATGTCGCCTCAGTAGCCTCAGCGACGCAGCCTTCACCACACGCCTGCCTCTGGCGAGGGAGAATCCGAGGCGACGGGGCGGCGAGCGAGGCGGGAGCCGGCGGGCGCAGTTGCGCCGGCAGCCAGCGAGGGCGTTCACACCGCGGGGGCGGGCAGGAGCGGGCTGAGGGGGCGGCAGGAAGCGGCGCCGGCCTGCATAAAACATGAGCACCGCCGCAGTGTCTTCTGGATGGGGCCCCCACACGTTCATTAACACTGTCCGACTGCCAACACACTGACCCTCTGAGGGCGCGTACTCACGTACTGTTCATCTTAGAAATACTGATGAGCAGTATTGACGGACCTCAAAATATTCTGCAACACACACTGAACGTATGAGGTAGAATATTGGCTGTTTGGCGATATTCTCCATTTAATGAATTAGAAACATCGGCTGTGTACGGGACGTCGATAGAATCCACGGGCAGAGTTAAAAATGTGTCTCCGCACGGGATTCGAACCTGGTAGCTCTGACACGCGTGTCACCGAGAGGACACAGCGGCTGCTGAGGGAGGCGCTCGGGGTACATCCGCGCTGCCGCGCCAGTTCCCTCGTCTCCGGTGGATTAGGGGGCAGCCGGCACGGTAGGTAGCTCAGCGTGTTCCGTCACAGGGTTGGCTCCTCTCTCTAGTAAAGAGAACTGAGTGAACGGGTCAACGAAGAACCTAAACGGCTGTCATCAGACTATAACAATACCTCCACTAACAGTTAATTAGTTCAAAAATCATCACATCGCGCACTCAAAGTATCATCTTTTTATAGCGCAACTAAAAGGTCTTTAATGTGGCAGGTATTGCTGCATCAATTGATTACAGTCACTGAAGAAAATTAACAATAATATCACTTATCTTGTATTTACAATCCAACGACGATCTCTCTCTCCCTGGCTTTGGCTCGTAATTAGAATTGTTGTCTAGCTAGCACGACTATCGCTGTCGGTGCGAAAGGCAGTCGGACTCGAAGAACTTACGGAGACAATCTTTCAGGATTAATTTGATGATTTATGTTTTTCATTGCAATGTGCTTCATACTTTTTTAAACAATGGTCACTCGAAAATAATTCTCGACACTCGCTTTTCACAAAAATTCACATTTATTAAACTTCTTATACTTTCGCATGTTCAAAACATTACTTCATCATACAATTTCGTAGCCGTCACTGCTCTTAATAAAACTCTCAACATTTTTCATTGTCCACAACTCAGATTCATTTTTTCATTTCCAACACAAAGTCAAGACTGTTCATATCCGACACAAAAACTTGACTACTCTGTACGCTCCGCGCCAAAAGTCACAAACCAGCATCAAAGATAGCAATAAGTACAAACATATTCGCACTAGATATTATATCGATTTCAACATCTCAGAATATCGACGTATGAAACCAAATTTGAATAGAGTGAAAAAACATGAGACATTACGTAGAAAAATATTCATTAATATACGGTATCGAAAAATAGGATTGGCAGTTGGTAATGGTTTCGCAAATAAAGAACCAATACAAGACATACGCCCCTAACAAATACCACGAACAATATAGAAGAAAATGAGATAAAAAAAGGGTTAGAGCACCTGCCCAGTAAGCAGGAGATCCCGGGTTCGAATCCCGGTCGGGCACACATTTTCAACTCTTCCCGTTGATTCCATCAACGTTCCGTACACAGCTGATAATTGTAATTAATTGCAGTTTCATTCTTGACGGCTGTCACGATCCACCATGGTGAAAGAACACACCACACACACATACATATTCTCCATTCATATGTTGCCACAGCTACAGGAACCAGGCCCGTGGCGTTACTATGCGCTGTTCATTTTCTCCATTCGCCGTTGTGTATATCGTACCCTATATCAAATTTTTAAGGATTCTTAAAAGAATGCTAATAGGTGTATGCAAGGGTAATCATTGTATGTGTCACTTTAGGATAGTTAACGGAACATTCTCTATACCATTGCTTACTTCGTTAATCTGAAAACATAGTATACATTGTTGCGTTACAGATCAATGTTGGAAAAAAAAAACGCTCGCTTTTCGAAAAATATGCCCTATATCTGCAGTGACTAGTAAGTAGTCTGGAAAACGCGTATCAGTTTGACCAAATTATCAAATTGCGCAAAACGTTTGACGTTTAATTTCCTGAACAGGTCCTTGCCAGAAAGATATAATTCCTGAATAAGTTTCCATAGAATTTTGCTAACTGTGCTTGCTGATATTACAGAAATAAAATTCGAGCATTAGAATGACCTGTGTCTTCAGATGTGTCTAAGTTACTCCTAATCTCTAGTCGAATGCGACTGCCCCTCTCATTAACATAATTTGCTTTTTTGTTTTCATCTCGCATCAACACTAATAACTTGTCATAACATGCGCAACTCATCGGAAAATAACACATAAAATGTTTTGGTTCCGTGATTCTCATTTCAGTCAGTAAATTAACAGGTGATCAGTGGCTCCTTTTTTCAGCCAATCTCGGGCCCATTTCCTATTTTTGGTTGTTTTGTGTTGCTTGTAAGATATAGCCAATATAACTGCAGCACACGCTTTCTTCTGTACATTCGGCATCTTCGCGTCGCTGGCTGACAGTTTTTGTCAATATTACTGATGGTGTGACGACGCGTCAATATACTGACGGTTTCACGAACTAGTATTGCCAATACACATTGAACGTGTGCAGGCTCTCTACAGCGTCCAGGCTTTTGGCGATTATACGACTCTCACCTAGCAAGTGTAAGCAGGGCACCCATCGAACCGAGTCGCTCTTGCAACTTAAGTCGTGAGCAACACCGTCTACAAAATTTCAGCAGTAGCTCAGATGATGATTTCCTAAGAGGAAAGCCGGCCGCGGTGGCCGTGCGCTTCTAGGCACTTCAGTCCGGAACGGCGTGACTGCTACGGCCGCAGGTTCGAATCCTGCCTCGGGCACGGATGTGTGTGATGTCCTAAGGTTAGTTAGGTTTAAGTAGTTCTAAGTTCTAGGGGACTGATGACCTCAGATGTTGAGTCCCATAGTGCTCAAAGCCATTTGAACCATTTGAATCCAAAAAGGAAAACAAGGGTGTAACAGAACGTTGAGTCACGGCTTGTTGTTGTGACAAGATTTAGCGACTGAACATTATCATACCTCACAGCTTGCAGGCGCCATCTGCCAAGAGCTGTGTGCACTAATGTTAAGGGCTTTTTTGCAGGGCGAACTATATGAGAAAAAATCGTAAATTAGTTACAAACTGTGGCGTGCATACACATTATTCGACATGTCATCGTCACTACAGATATTTGGATTTAGGTTATGACATATTCGATATGCCTGCCATCATTGGCGACGATGTGGCGCAGACGAATAGCGAAATTCTGCACGACCCGCTGAAGTGTCGGAACATCGATGCTGTCGAAGGCCTCCTGAACGGCTGTGTTCAGCTCAGCAATGGTTTTGGGGTTATTGCTCTACGCCTTGCCTTCATTATAGCACCACAAAGAGGAGTCTCACGTGTACAGATCCGGAGAATATGACGGCCAATCGAGGCCTATGCCAGCGGCCTCTGGGTATCCCAGAGACAGAATCCGATCCCCGATGTGCTCCTCCAGGGCATCAAACACTCCGCTGCTTCGATGTGATCGAAGTCCGTCTCGAATGAACCGCATCTTGCCGAAATGACGGTCACTTTGGATAACGGGGATGGAATCATCATCCCAAGCCTTCACGCACAGTTCGGTAGCCACCGCGCCATCGAGGAATATCGCACGGATTATTCTGTGACTGGACATTGCGCACCACACAGTCATACGTTGAGGGTGAAGCGATTTCTCGATCACGAAATGCGGATTCTCAGTCCCTCAAATGCGGCAATTCTGCTTATTGACGATAGCCCATATCATCATCATCATCATCATCATCATCATCATTTTTAAGCCTGATGACATACCTTCACAATCGGAAGGCAATATTTCCGATAAATACTTTTCACTAGTCGTCCTCCGGAGCTCAGAGCCACTGTCTGGTTGCCGTGCGCAGCAACAGGATTCAACTCCCAGGACTGCCAGTGAGATTTCCTTGGAGGGACGACTGGCAGCGACCCGAGAATTAGCAGCTCCGAGGTCTGGGAAGCTGGAGGCCGCAGGCCCTGCCACACCACAGCCAGGGCTGCAAAGCGAAGCTTAGAACTTTTCACTTTATACCGCGGACTACAGAACGGACAAGCTTAACGCGACTTTTGTAAAAATGAGAAATAAAACTCTATCGCCCTAATTGCTCAACAGCGCACTCGTAAACCACGTTGTTTTTTTTGCTCGGCAACTCTCTAGAGAGAACCTCTTTACGAAGCCAGGGAAAGGCCAGTCACCTGGATCGATATTTCGCTGCGGGAAACTGCTCGCCCCGCGGAGTGTTGTTTCATTTTGCGTTAATGGGATAACGGCAGCGCGAAAATGCGGCGTAAGATGCCGGAGAAGCGAACCCTTCCGACGGGTGTAAATTAAAAAGCCGGCGTCGGGTGGAGGGCAGACACAAAAGAGGGCGCAGCGGCCATTGTCCGCGGACGGACAGCTGTCGTGGCAACTCGCAGCCGGCCGCCCTAATTGCTCTCCGCCGTGTTTTGTCCGCGACCGGCGTCTCCGCCATCTCGGCCACTCATTAATTTACTCATTAAAAATGGCCATTAAGTAAACCCGCTTTAATGACTCGCAGGTCACGCCCGGCGCTAAATTTATTGCTCGTAACGGCAGAAAAGGCTCGAGGCGCCAAATTGCTCGCGCAGTTTGTGTTGGTGGTCCCCCCAGTCCATGGCGCGCTCTGCTCCCTGCTAGCGAAGTCACGCGACTGCCACCAACCTCGCAGATTCCCTCAAAAGATGCGGCGACGCTGTCACTGCTACCAAATCGATGAAATGCAGAGCGTAAAGAGATTTATAACGTGCTTTCACTCCTACTGAGCAGTAATTAGTCTCATACTTGCTATCGGGTGCCTGATTAAGAGGAGAGCTGTCGATACAGCTACAATTATACCTATGACGTACGGACGAAAAATTGTAGATCAATGTTATTTTCTCTAGATACGAAGTCGTCAACATTACCTCAGATGTATGCTGCTCGATTCGCTGTGGAATGTTGACCTCCTAAATCTGGAGGGTAAGGCTCATCGCGGATCCCCCCCTCCTCTCTCTCTTTCTCTCTCATCTATGTTGGAAGAACATTAACAGTACCGAATGACTGACCGAACGAAACCTCGTGGGTGAGCCAACGGACATGCCGCAGTTCCCGAAGTTACGCGCTGTGCGGCTCGGCTGGCCCTTGGATGGACCGCCGACCCGGTCTGCACTCGGCCCTGTGAGACCAGGTGAAGAGCTACTTCACTGCGAAGCGGCGAGAAAGACCGCAAGGGCGGTGTGCTGACCGGCCGCCCCTGCGTATCCACATCCAGTGACGCCTAAGGGCCGAGGACGACACGGCGGCCGGTCGTCCGCTGTTTTTTTACTTCGTGGCTCAATTAAATATCTTTAGGTTTCTTCCAATATATCCTGCGTGCTATCTCTGTCACGACTAGATTCGACGTTCCAGAAGATAAATTACGACTGTGTCTGAGTCCAGTGACCGCTCCCCAATTACGTAGTGAAACGATGTTTGGTATTTTCGTCTATTTAGAGCACTACATTACGTTTATTGATTTTGAAAATCAGATGTCAATCTTCGCACGAACCGTCGATCGTATTCTTCTTGCGCACCAGAGTAACATTCCTACACACGTCTGTGTCGCACTGAACAGTTTCAGCGAGGGTCAAGCGGTTGTCGCTTCTGTTTCTAGATTTCCGGTCAAGTCGCCAGCTTTCTACATCTGTAACCGATAAAAAAAATCAGTTATTTCGTGAATAATCCAATCTAAAAAGCTTAATGTTTACTGCCCATCATCATATCTAAACTTAGAACTTGTGAAACAAAGTCTACCCTCAATTTCAACAAGTTGCGAGAAAGATACGATGAAGTGGGCCGCAAATGACACTGAACTTTGGATGTGATGATGATTGACATGCACAGAACATCACACTTTACGTAAATAAATAAATATCCGATACAGACAGTATTATCACCCGAAGTTTGCATTTCATCGCGGACTCTTAATTGGAATTTACTTGGTGTGGTAAAAAAATCATCTTAAAATTACCTGCTTACTTATCTGTGGTAAATTGGTAACCAATAAAAGTGTATATTCTTTGTGATACGAACCTTCCGTGTGGAAATTTAAAATTAGCGTCGATGCCAAGTGAAGTAGAGGAATTCCTCAGGCCCGTTGTTATACACGCAGCCCGCAGCTCGAGTGCTCCGTAACTTTTTTTTTGCATCGCCGTGCCGTACATTATTTGCAGGATGTGCTCTACAGATATACAGTCTGAGTGTTCTTAATGAAGTGGCAGGTGAGTGGCGATACAGGAAAAACCGCTGATACATTCTAAACCCACTTGTCGCGGCCCCTTATCAGACTCGAGTGCAACAACTTGCGACACCGGAATACGAAAGCTACTCCAGTTGTCAGATACGACAAACACTTGCAAAGCGTCCTTCTTTTCTCTCCCCTAACGCCCGGCAAACAGCGCGCGTCTCGAGAGCGACAGAGGCGGCCTTATCAGCCGAGCCGGAGTGTGACGACGCGGGCTGGGACCGCCTCATTACTGGCTACCGCTGACAGCCCGATAGAGCTGGGCTCACACTTGCGCAACATTACGCCGGGTTGGCGTGCCCTGTGGCCTGGCTACTCTTGCACAAACATCTGCCACCGTGTCTACTGTCGAACTACAACGCCACTCGGCCGCACGTGATCGCTGTTTTCTCGAAAGACAAACATCGACGGTGCAAGCCGGGTTATCGGTTCTGTCGAGCTGATGGAATAAAAACATGAACGCGTCGCTAGACCACGTGATTTTGAGTACGAGGTTTACCGTCACGTCGAAGTTAGGAGATACTCAAAACGCCCGCTTTTATACAGCAGCCATCCACAGGGACGTGTACTGACTGATAGGAAGTGAAATCTTACGAACAAGGGGACGCCACGACGTTCGGATCGCGGATTTACTTCATACTTTGTACACCTTTAGTAGGCTACTGAAACAATAATGTCAAAGTAGCAAGGTGCACTACTCTGGCAATTCCGAGAAAATCGCAAGATGAGTTTTATGCGTAGGTGCGGGATGGTAGAGTTCGTGGTGGTCAAGTGGTTACATTGGAGCTTTCGTAAGACGAACGTAGAAGAGGCGGCGGTTCGACTCCTGCTCACACCTTTACTTTTGTAGCACAAGTGTGAATTCTGTGATACTCAAAAAACTTGTACCTACACTACCCGTTCTTGCCACATTAGCTACATCTTACGCTATGCGGGTAAACTGTCAAACGGGGTCTACCGGAGTGAGTGCAGGTCGAGGCGACGAGGTGCAAAGAAGTTCAGAGTGCCTTACCAGACTGCATGCGCAAGGGAGTTCGTACATCACGACACGCACACATTTTCATGAAAACTCTACGCATTACTTCATTTACTTGCCGATAGTTATTAATATGTTTGTTCTCACGATTAAATTTAATCAAAAATAGTAAGCAGTCAAATAATACGAAATTCACTAGAACTTCATGCAAATACACATTTTTTTAAATTATGTTACCTCCCAAATGTCATAAATTGAATAATATGACCAGTGATGAAAAAATGGATTAAAAAATTGAGGGTGAGCGGGAACCACAACCAGGCTACGAACAGATATATCTGTTACGTAATAAATGCGTAAAACTTCTCTTGCGATTTTCTCGGAATTGTCACAGTAGTGCAACTTACTATTTGCACGTTATGTTGTTTTAATGGCCTAGTAAAGGTGTACAAAGTCTGAAGTAAATCAGTGATCCCAACGTCGTGGCTTCCCCTTGTAAGTAACGGTGGTGCGTCGACTGATCAATTCAGAAATAGTACCACAACTGCCTACTGGACTTCGTGCATGAGGAAAAAAAAAAAAATTTGATCCTGGAAAGTACTTCATCGGGAAATCCAAGTCGCAGAACAAGCCATGCCCGAGTATGTAACTGACAGTGAAGCCTGAGTAGTTATGTAGGGAAGAATCGCACAGAGTGATTGGAATTACTCAAAACGTCTGTTTGTATACAGCAAGGAATAAACATTACAGTGAAAGCAATTCACTTGCCACTAAAGATACGCTCTACCAAAACTACGGTTTGGTAGTTCATACCTATACTTAAATGACGAAGTAAATGGCAGTATTACCTGTACTACTGCTAGCATTTGCAGGGAAAAAAACGCAAACGCCTTCTCTTTGTTCTCTGTTTTACACGTAATCAGAACCTCACATCGTCCAGTGTTAGTTCATTGCGCATTTCATATTTTTGCCAGTATAAATTGCATTTTGTGAGTAATAAAAATTAGTTGATAGCGTAGCTCCTGCGTTTTTATGCAACGAAAGCAACTAGTTTTGCTGCAAGTAGCACGGTTTACACGTAGAAACCTGAAACATGTACGTACTTACTGTTACTTCGTACGCAGTGGAACGTCCTTCATCAGGATCAAAGGCGAAAGTTTGCCGTCATTATCAATAAGTGTCAAATTGTTTATGAATAACACAAACATGTCTTATATAAGCTCGACGAAGTATCTAAGCGGTCTTTGGTAGGTTTTTGTTTTGCTTTTTTTATATAATTTTACTTTTTTAGGAAATTGCGTTTCCTAACAGAATATGATAAATCTGTATTATTTTATATTTTTACTAGAACATCCCTACGTTTCACGTTACAAATCAGTTTTAAAATGAAACCTGAACTAAACATTGATACTTTCAATTTTGCTATAAATACTGTTTATTTTAAAGTGACAGACAGGAGGATTAGTATTTGCAACAGTAATGTTCCACAGGTTACGCGGCCCTTTATACAAGGTGTTTTACAATTCACGTGACTCACTCAGTAGATCAAGTTTTACGTAGGAATTCATGTCCGGAAACGTCTTCCAACTACGTTACAGAACGTCGAAGTTACAGACGCCTGTATGTATACACAGGGTGATTCCGTGATGATGTTACATACCGGTACTTTCAAGGATGATGGAGAGGAATCAATCTGAATGAGTCGAATGTTATAAGCGAAAACCGTTCCGGTAACTCTCACAGTGGAATACATGTACTGGTAAGGTCGTAGGGTAGGCAACCTTCAGAGGTGGTAGAATGGGCCAAAGCAAGGGAAAACTGTCCAATAAACATGGACTCTGAGATGGCATACCTTAAGCGCTACGAGCATTTGCTTAACAGAGGAGATGTGTTTCACAGAAGCAAAGATGGACAAATGCTCGTAGCATTTTAGTGCCCGTGTTTACTGGACTTTTTTCCTTGTTTTGGTCCATACTACCACCTCTGAAAGTTGCCTACCCTACAGTTTTGGCAAGAACAGTACCAGTACCTGTATTATACAGTCAGGGGTATCAGAACGACTTTCGGTTACAACATTCAACTCGACTGTTTCCAGTAAAGCGACCCTTAACTCAAATTGATACCTCTACCCTTCTCCATCATCTTAGATAGTTTGTATCATCACCATGTAA
This sequence comes from Schistocerca cancellata, assembly GCF_023864275.1. Lineage (NCBI taxonomy): Eukaryota > Metazoa > Arthropoda > Insecta > Orthoptera > Acrididae > Schistocerca > Schistocerca cancellata. The sequence continues at coordinate 615,751,244 of NC_064633.1, read as the reverse complement.
TCACCCTGTATATATGCATACATTTACAGGCGCCAGCGCCTTTAACTTCGACACTGTGGAGCGTCGTTGGATGACTATTTCCGGACATGGATTCCTATGTAAGACTTGATCTAGTAAGTCCTCTCCACAAAAGTGCGAAATACCCTGCACATCCTCAGTCGGTTTCTAGACGGTTCACCGCTTCCGCTTTCTAGGGGAATCTGTCACGACACTGATCGCGTGCGCGTACAAAGCGACCGGAATGCAGTAACACCCGACAGGCAGGCAACACACCAAACGTACACGTAACGCGGTTACGATCTTAAATGACCGAGGCTACTACGAAAACTAGCGTAATGTACTCTTACTTATGATAGTCTACAGTAGCCGATGGTAGTTTTACAACTCTACTTGCCATGCAACCAACAGTCGTACGGCTGCCACGCGGTACGGAACCGATCCATCACAATTCGCGATAAGTTCACCATGTTTTCTCTTACTGATGATCCTCTCGGATTATGAGCTACGTACTGTTTGAACATGAAATTCAAAAACATGCCGTGGATGTATTCTAAATGTGGAACAAGCCTCATTCTCGAAACTGCTAATTCGTGTAGATTCATTTACCACTACCCACGCCTAACAATCCCAGATAGCAATGTTTCCACGAACCTATAATAATAAATGAAGACCAAAATACCTTGACTGACAATAGTACACAGTATACAACACTATAACCATAGGTTTCGCTAATGTTAACTAGTCCATTTATGACTGAATATGGAAGAAACTGGAATAAAATACGAAAAGTACACTGCTCAAGTGCGTCTTATATGAGGCATAAATGTTAATTATTACAATTATTTGGGAAGTAACAACAGTGAAATTAAGATCAAATACATCTAAGCATTTCAACAACTGTTAAGTTTCTTTTTTTTTGTTTGCGAAGAGAAGTGTTAGAAGAAACTAACGGAGACAGGTTCAAGAGAAGTGACGGCTGAAGTGCGTGCGTACACACACACACACACACACACACACACACACACACACACACACACACACGAGAGATAGGGGGGGGGGGGTTGTCCTAGTGTGAAAGACGGACTCACCCCTACTACGGCGTTCAGTTCCGTCATCGTGACCTGCTTAGCCCGCTCCACCGCCGTCGCCACCTGTTGTTGATGCTGCAACACAAGACCACAAAATATCACTACCACTATCTCTAGTCTTCTCAGTGTAAAAAGCAATCTCAAAGTAGGTGGAGAAAAAACCGCCGCTGTTTTGTCCCGTAAAATTCCAGACAAAATAACTGCGGACGTGAGGCGCAGGAGGAGGAAAGGTGGGGGATGCTCGATTCCGATGATCAAAATAAGGCAAATTATTTCAGTTAATATAGACGGATAAAAAAATCGCAACACCAAAAATTAATACAGATTACTGAAATTTGGCGAGTACATTTGTCAGGTAACCTATTTAACTGATTAACACTGCAAGATCACAGATTAATGTAAGAGGGAAACCACTGCAAATGTGAAATGCTTATAGATCAGAATGTTGAATGTAAGCCGACAAACGTGCATGCATTGTGTTGTACAAGTGGGTCAGAGTTGCGTGCCTGTTACTCTCGGTCGGTCAATATAGGGACGGTTAACGCTGGTTGTGGATGACGCTGCAGTTGTCCGCCGACGTCCCGTATGTGCCCGATTGGACGCAGATCTGGTGATCGAGCAGGTCAACGCAACATACCGACACACTGTGCAGCGTGATGGGTGGCGAGCATTATCCTGTTGGAAAACACCTTCTGGAATACTGTTCACGAATGGCAGCACGACCAGTCATAACAACAGACTGAGACTTTGAGTCAGGTTGCGTGGGATTACCTCGAGAGTGGTCCCGCTGCCATACGAAATCGCAGCCCAGGCCGTAACTCCAGCTGTAGATGAAGAGTGTGTGTGGTACAGAGACAAGATGGCTGCAGGCTTTCAAGTGACCTCCCCCTAATGAACACACGGCAATCACTGGCGCCGAGGCCGAACCAGACCTCCAGCAGACCTCCATACTGCCGTCCAATGAGCTCTGGCCTGACCGCACCTGGCGGTGGTCTGGAGTCAGTGGAATGCACGCTACGGGGCGTACGGCACGGAGCTGCCCTCGACTCGTTCGATGCGTCACTGAGATGCCAGCTGCTGCTTTGCAGCACGATTCGACGGAGCCGTGCAGCCGAACACGGTGGTCTTGTGTCGAGTGGCCCTCCACAGCCCGGTACTGTTGCCACCGTACGTGCCTGTGGCCATCGCCGCCAGAAACCGTGTTCGGCGGATCCATTTCTGCCAAGTCTCGCTGTAACACCGCAGGAGAAACATCCAGCTTCTCACAGCCCATTTACACGACCTCGTTCCCACTCTGTGAGGTGGTGTTATTGGTGACAAAGATGTCACCTTAAAAGCAGTCCCGACGAACACACCTCACCACGTCCAGTCTCAAACGTAACTATGGCACGCGACCGTTACAGCGTGCATTTAAAGCAAACCCGATTCGTATCCTCACAGAAGCGCTACTAACGCCACTCTTATGCGACTGGCGCGACATACGAATCGTCATCTTTCAGATGTAAAAACACGCCTACCAACATTCGAGACAGTCGTGCAACTACTCCTGAGCTCGCTGCGATTGCTCTTCCGTCAGTTTGTGTCCCGTAGTGTGACGGTTGTGAAGCTCCGGCGTTGTACAAAATGTAGCATGTAACCTTATCGCAACGGTTTGCTCACGGAGAATGGAATTGTTGGTAGAGGTGCCATCGTAAACTTACGGGACACTGACGGGGCCAGGTGCTGAGTCCCCTTCAAACAGCTGACACTTTTTATCGACACCGATGTGTTCGCGCGGTGTGTTCGTCTTGCTACCGTGGCACGACTGGATGGACCAGCGTACTCTGAACTCATCGACTGCATCACTTGTGTCACTGCACTACTTGGCTCGATGCGTCTGTCCGAATGGACCTAGGCATCATCGGAAGCCTTCGTGCATTCATACTGACGCGTGCACTGCCGCTTACGACCGACATTATAAACATCTCTCGTCTCGAAACTTCCTGGCAGATTAAAACTGTGTGTCGGACGGAGACTCGAACTCGGGACCTTTGCCTTTCGCGGGCAAGTGCTCTACCCAGTGAGCTAGCCAAGCACGACTCACGGCCCGTCCTCACAGCCCTAATTCAGCCAGCACCTCGTCTCCTCCCTTCCAAACTTCGCAGAAGCTCTCCTGCGAACCTCGCAGAACTATCACTCCTGCAAGAGTCTTGTCTTGTGGGCAAAGTACGTCCTTCAGAGATGTATGGCGTAAGCCAGGAACGACGCAATTGGCGAGACTTGTTCGTGGAAGCGTGTTGTTTTGTGCGTACGAAAAATCTGTTTGTTATAGATATCTATACACGTGTTATGTTAGCGCATTAATAATTCCTGATGAAATCGTGTTGCAACATGGAAAAATTTTGCCATCGACAAAACATTATGGTAAACGCATACTGTAAGTATTCACTAAGAATGTCGGCAGATAATCAGTCCGTACGTAACAATGAAGCAGTGCATTATCTTCGTATTTATTTAGCAACACAGCAAATTACTATAATCAAATACTTAAGATACTAATAACAGCTTAAAAAGGCATAAAAGTTGAGAACAACAGAAGAGCATAAATCGCAAGAATAAAAAGCTGTCATTTTTTATACCATGGATTTCATCCTGGGTCACAATAAAGAAGTCAGATAGCTAAAAAGCGTAAATGGCCTTGTACAGTAAAGTGGTGAATCGTCTGCTGTCACCATGTTAAAATTCTAGCGAAGTTGGCTATTTCAAAAAAATGATTCAAATGGCTCTGAGCACTATGGGACTCAACTGCTGTGGTCATAAGTCCCCTAGAACTTAGAACTACTTAAACCTAACGAACCTAAGGACAGCACACAACACCCAGCCATCACGAGGCAGAGAAAATCCCTGGCTTTTTCCATCGGTAGTACGGAACTACACATCTGCCGTCATATACTCGTATCTTGTTGACATTGGTTCATATTTTTTGGTGTAAAGCCCAGGGGCGCTTCTGTATCTGCCATGCTTCGGTGAGATCAAATCGTCGGCAAGCGCAACCCATTTCCACACCTCCGGACAGTTGGCGGAACGGGAGCAAAGGATTACTGTGTGTTTATTTTAATATATACTTCGACAATAGTATTTGGGGCGCCGATAGGTAGGTCGTATCGATTCAGTTGATATGCAGATGGTGCTGTTTACCACTCCCTTGCCGGCCTGTGTGGCCGAGCTGTTCTAGGCGCTTCAGTCTGGAACCGCGCGACCGCTACGGTCACAGGTTCGAATCCTGCCTCTGGCACGGATGTGTGTGATGTCGTTAGGTTAGTTACGTTTAAGTAGTTCTAAGTTCTAGGGGACCGATGAGTTCAGAAGTTAAGTCGCATAGTGCTCAGAGCCATTTGAACCATTTTTTGAGCCGCAACAACGCACGACGACGTACAGCTAATACCAGAAAGAAAAACAGTCGGGGGAAAGTGGAGCTCTGCCCTCGTCATCTCTCGAGGGCGTTTCTATCTTACTGAACTGTGGTTTGCATTTCTCTTCAAAGCCATATGGCACATTTCGGTAAGCGGCAACTCGATCACAGAAGCTGACGTCAGTCGCAACAGTGGAGTGGCACTGCAAGCTGGGTTGAGACGACGCGTCATTCGCACTGCCCACTGTGCCGCAAATCAGCCTTGCGGCGGCTAGGGGGGTGACGCGGCGCGCACGAGCGTACAACCGGCGCCGGCTGCGGGCGGCACAGATTACGAATAGCGGTCCGCCGACTCGTTTAATGGAGCCGTCAGCGGGCGGAGAGGCGCCGTAATTGAGATTAATGCCGACAAGTTACCGCGTGGGAGCGCCTGCCCAACTGTCTGCTCTCTGGCTGCTTCTCGCAAATAGGGGCCGAACGTTCGCGGCTTCCGTAGTCAGGCACACCATCTCGACACACGTCTGCTACAGGGAAAGTGCCACTGCCCACTGTTTCAGTCGCGCTGCGTCTCTGCCTGCTCTCGCTACAGTGACGGATGAAAGTATTCACACACCTCGGTCCCTGTAGAACATATTTATTAGGAGGTAAGATAACCAGAGCTGTTATTTGGTAAACCAACAGTATCGGGGTTCCTTCCTAATCTGTACATGTCAAAGGACTCGCTTAGCGCCAACTGCTTCGCTCAAGTACTGTTAGACTTTAGTCTGCACATACTTTTTCTTGGTTTTCCTTAATCGAATTTTTACGTTATTTACAAATTACAACACCTTCTAACATTTTGACACTAATTTTCACCGAAGCACGATATTCCCCAAGTTTACTTCAGACCAAAATGTGATTCTGGTAGCTGGAGTCCAAAGTTTTTTTTTGCGTTCTTGTGGTGAAACTTTCATCGCCTAATACAAATTTCCGTCTGTCTAACCGTGAAGTAAAATACCAGTTTTCACAGGTTCAGCTTTAAATTTTTTTTAGTATAATGAAACATTTCCTTAAAATTTCTCATCCCCTATTTCGCACCCATAGGGGTTGCATTTCCAACAACAGTGAAATACGTAATTTTATTTCTAACAGAGAAGCCAAATTCCAATTGCCGTAGACATACCTTTGAAAACCACTTAGGAGTTGAGTTTCCAGACACAGTTAATCGCATTTTTTTTTAATTTCTAAGACCTAACCAAATAGAAATTTTCATAATTTAACTTCAAACATGCTTGTATAATCAAATATTTGCATGAACATTTGACCCCTTTTTCACTACCACGGAGGTTTCTTCCCAAAAACAGTGACATATCTATTTTTTATTTCCAATCTAGAAGCCTAATTCAAAATTTCATAGATTTACTTTTAAAAGTGCTTTGATAATTAAACATGGTCATAAAATCTTTCATCCCCTATATCACCCCCTTCGGGACGGAATTTCAAAATCTCTCTTCTGAAACGACGCCTACAGTATAAGATCACCATCCTCTGCAAATTTCAAGTTTCTGTCGTCAGTGGTTTGGACTGGGCGGTGGTCGGCGAGTGAATCAGTCAGTCGGCGCACTGCCTTTCATACACAGAGTGCAGAAAGTAAATAAAAATTCTGTACCAGCTGGCTTCACACAGTGCGGAAGAAGTATACGCACACGACCAGAACTGTAAGCTTGCAGCAAGACACGCATTCAGTGCAGAGCTGCGCCTCATGAATATTAGTTGTGATAGGCGGTGAATGCCGTGGAACAACTAAATGGGCAGCAAATCGAAGAAAATAACTGTGGAGGAAAGACAAATAGTTATTTCCTAAAATGAATAGCGTCAATCATTTTCAGAAATAGTTAATAACTGACATTATTGGAAGAACCGGACAACTGCGCAGTCCGCAATATCGCGATTTAGAAAAAGAAATACTCTCATTATTACCAAAATAAGAGGTCGAACACAGAAGATAACGCAATGGGAGCGAAATATATTAATAAGGATGGTCAAAAAAGATTGTAAATTTGAAAACTGTGCATTGCCTGCGCATTTTATCGAACAGTTCAGGGAGAAAATCACACCATCGGATGTTCCTTATTAAGAAATGCAGATCATGTAGCTAGGGTAGCTAGAAGAAGACCAAATATCAGCAAGAAGAGCAAGAAATTGAGACTTTAAATTGCTAGAGAGCATAAAAGCAATAACACAAGTTTCTGGGACACGACACCGTCCACAGATGAAAGTAAATTTAATAAATTTCTAAATTATGGCAGAATTTAGATGTGGGGATAACCATATACTGAGCTGAATCCTAAACACATGCAACACGCAGTAACGCACAGTGGTGGAGGAATTATGGTACGGGGATGAATGGCTACATCTGGTGTTGGGCAACTTGTTTTTGTTGAAGGTAACGTAATACATTTGAGTATTTAAATATCCTACAGGATTATCTGCAAGAAAGTGTCGATAGCTTGGGTTTACACACATACTGCTATTTTCAGCAAGACAAAGGCCCTACACATATAGCGAAAACTGTTCGTCTGGTCTCATGTTTCCAGTACAGAGCGCAGACCCTAAACAAATTGAACATCTTTGGAGTGTGCTTGAAAGAATGGCCAGAAAACATGAAATACGAAGTGAGACTGCCCTGAAACAATGTCTACAAGAAAAACGGCAAAATATTACCTCAGAGGCTACCAAAAAACTGGGTGACTTCATGTCAAAGAGGTTAACAGAAGTGTTACATAGAAGAGGAATGCCTACAAAGTATTAACATTGTCATTATATTTATGTACATTGTACTAAATTCTTTGTAGGAGTTAGTACATTTTCCCACTATACGAAGCCAGCGGGTACAGAATTTATTATGTTTTGCAGAGTACTAGTTTAGTTAATTGGGAAGGAAACCCCATACTGTTGCTTTACCAAATACATCTGGTTGTCATCTTTAGCTCTAATAAAGGTATCCTACATGAACAAATTAATCGAACACAGACAGCCTCACAACTTTAACGCAATACATCCGGAGAAGCACAGTAGGCCTTTGGCGTCTCCGAAGACTGCAGTAGTATTCGGCGCTAACTTAGACAATTATTTTAGTTCATACAGCTCCCAATCACGCAGTTTTCTGTGCCAAGGAATATTTAGCTTAAATGTTACAGCTACAGTCCACGTGGTAGAACAGACTGTTCCAAAATCGAAAATTTTAGGTCAACTGTGCAACTGGCTCTATGAATTAGCAGTAATAGCGGGTTTTCGTTTGTTTATTGAGGTTTAAAGATGCGAAGTAGTACGAACATCGGTGGAAACTTTAGACCTAAGTCTTTTCCGGCGGCAGTCCAGGAAAAATTCTACAGGTGTCACGGCCATCAGTGACAAGATTTATCGATGTCAGGTGGTGTGATCTACTGCGATGGTATCTTTTTCCTCCTCGGCGACCAGTTGTACTGATGGCTTATTGTGTTGTCTTTGACGTCAGAGCACATGTCAATGGCGTCTCGATTTGATGACTAAATATCGTGCCCCTCTGATACACTAATACGGCGCGATATTCAAGAATTATTCCTCCAGTAGTAAACACATTTGTATGGAGACAGATCTCAAACGCAATATTAATTCGAAGAGCAAGGAAGAAACGAATGAATTTTAGGATTTAACGACGCGTCGATGACGAGGTCATCAGAAACCGAGCACGAGCTCTGATTGCAGAAGGATGAAAGAAGAAAATCTGTCGCGCCCTTCCAAGGGAGCCATCCGAGCATTCGCCTTAAACAGTTTGGGGAAACCGCAGAAAAGCTAGAACTTGTGGCCGGACGGGGATTTTAACCGCCGCTCTCCCAAATGCGAGCCCACTGTCTCAGCACTGCACGACGGTTCTTTACAGGAAATGCTCAATATGTCCACCATCAGTCCTCAACAATAGCTGTAGTCGCGGAATAATGTTGTGAACAGCACTGTAAAGCATGTCCGGAGTTATGGTGAGGCATTGGCGTCGGATGTTGTCTTTCAGCATCCCTAGAGATGTCGGTCGATCACGATACACTTGCGACTTCAGGTAACCCCAAAGCCAATAGTCGCACGGACTGAGGTCTGGGGACCTGGGAGGCCAAGCATGACGAAACTGGCGGCAGAGCATACGATCATCACCGCAAGAGATCTTTCACGCATCTAGTAATACTTTGCTTTTTTTGGTTGTAATAAAACCCCGTGTAATTCCAAGCATGTGTGTCAATTTTTACCTCTCTATCTACATTATTCCGTGGTTTATTAAGTTTTCAAATTTATACTGACTTTTTGATCACCCGGTACATCTGAAACTTCGACCGTCGTTTTATCACGTCTAAGTCGAGACAGGTGTTCGCTTATTTTGACCCCTGGGAAATCGGGTTACGGCAAGAAGGTCCGGGAGTGCGACCATAGCAGGCGCTCTTCCGTGGATTGGAACCCGCTTCGCGCTTACGTAGCGCACTCATTCCTCGACACAGCGCCTCACGGGGCACGTCTACGTGTAGTGCGCCTGAGTGAATTAAAGTGTCGGTGGCGATGCCACAATCGAATCTGTCTGAGCTACGATGGACTATGGAACTACCTGGCATGTTGACGTTATTAGATTTTAAAATAGAAGAGCTGAAGAAATCTGTGATGGGATCGGGTCCTGGAAGCAGGTGGCGGCGGTCCGCCTGTGAACACCTCGAATGCGGAAGACGCTCTCCGACATTGATGCGGCGGGAATTTCTGGAAGTCGGCGAGGCGTGGGACGCGAATGGAGGAGACAAAGCGACAGCACCAGGCGGCTGAATGCGGCGACAAAAAAGTCGCACCATTAAAAATCTTCCTCGTCTTCCGCGGGAAGAGAGAATTACGTAAATAGGCTGCACCGCGGTATGCGGCAGACCCGTTCTGGCCGAGACGCAAAGTGAATGAACAATACGGCGATGGCAAAAGCTGTAATCAACAGTTAATGGTCTCAGGGGGGAGGGCGGCCGTAATGAATGGGCACACCGCTAACTGCGAACCAAAAAACAATGGCAATAGTGCGACAAAGGGCCGGCACAAAGGCAGACAACGGAGTGCGCCGCAGACGCGATGGAAACCCGCCGCAAGGTGGGCCGGGCCCCTGGCGGCGGCGCCGACTCGCCGGGGCACTGGCGCGACTCAAAGAAGGCCTCGAAACGAGGATAACAGCCGACGGCGGCACCAGCCAAGTCCCCTGTCATTAAACACACAATGCCCACCGACGGGCTACGCGAAGGAGAAAGAAAGAGCGATCAAACAGTGCGGTCGATCCAACGCCGTGTACAGGACACAGGGCTCGTGTGCGATAACTCGTCACGCCTGTGGCCCGAAATATGTGTACCGTGAGTGCGGACGTCGTAATTAATGTGCTTTCGATGTATTCCGTTGAGACAATGGAGCTGAGAGAAACAGGAGCAACAGAAAGGTACATTTGTCCAGCAACCACGAGTAAAAACCATTTAGCAGGTACAGTGGAGGAAGAAATTATAAAATCAGTAATTTTATCCTTCCCAGTGACAAAGAACACTAACGTGGTACTTTAGCACAAATTTGCAAATAATTTCTTTCGTTTTGTGTGACATTTCTGCAAAAAAGTTACCAACATCTACGAACAGTTTTTTTTTTTTACCAAATATGCATTATATAAATATATTACTTGCTTTAGCTGGAGAAAAAATTAACACAGAGAACGTAATTAAATCATTTCGTTGAACTATAAACGTACGTTCAGCAGCTTCGCAATAAATTCATCGAGACAGTCGTGAAGTTCCCCTGATATCAATCACTTCATAAGTGAATGTGTTGAGATACGCAACATACACTCTAGTCTTCGATTGGCGAAGTAGTGGAGCGTGTGTCACGAATACGATACACGTGTTGGGGTGGCAATCATTAGGACAAAGGCGTTCTTCGTTGCGGCAAGCTCTTTTCAAGAAATTCCAATCTCCACCTTTTTCGCCGAATGCGAAAATATTTTCTTGACACCCACCGACACGGGGAGAAATGACCATCGTAATGAAATAGGAGAAACCAGAGCTTGCACGAAAGGATTGAAGTGTTCGCTTTTCCCGCGCGCTGTTAAGTGGGTGGAACGGTAGGCGAGTGTGAAAGTGTTTCGATGAACCCTCTGTCAGTAACTTAAGCTTAAACTGCAGAGTATTCACGTGTATGTACTTCTAACAACGGTAGAAATTTAATATCAACTGTTCGTTCTTAAAAATCAAACATATCAATCTTCCACATCCGCAACGGACTAGCATCATACCAGCTTCTTCCAGTTTCACTTTGCATTTAGAAGCCCTATGCAGAGACGGTGACTCCGTATTTTGTTTTCAAAGATGGTGTCCACACGAGACTGCTAGTGCTGCTGCGTTTTGAAAACGTAATAATGTGGTGACTCGCGATCTCGCACGTAACATATGCGTCAAGTCAACAAAGCTAATCCGTTTATCATAGCCGGAACAAACTCGATCTGCTCCTTCGAGACGCAAAAAGTTTGTTTAGCCCTTGCGTTACATCCTCCTCCACTTGACCTACTTTATAGAACTCGTGGACCAGTGACTGACAGTGTAACAACTCAAATTGTATCGATTACTATCATATTTGTGGTGTCTGTTCCTACGGAATGTCAGAAAGAATACACACACATTCAGAATTTCGTGGGCGCATATACACATGATAAAGAAATATCGATGTCTGACACATGACGGCGTCGAAATAATTCAGCGGCAAGTAAAAATTCGTGCCGGAACGGTCTCCTTAACAATTTCGGCTAGCCGAACACGCTCTCCACGCTATCCAAATTCTCAAGTTGTCTCTCACTACTTCCGTTTCGTCCACCATCTTTGCTCGTAGCACTTAGCCCTACTCCCGCAAGAGGTCGGACCTAGAGTGCAGTCAGACTGATTAAGTCAAGAAATGCCGTCAAGGCGTGTAAGTTACCATTGTATGTGTGGTGTACTTTTTTGACTTGTCTCCAATGAATTATTTTGAGGCCCTTTCATCATGCATCGATTTTTGGCTTATATCACAAGATAAGAGGGACTGTGCTTTCAGCAGCTTTCGGCGATGATGTGTGTTACCGTCAGTGCCCCGAGATGAGTCAGCCCGAGGGTGCTAGGACGACAGAAATGCCCCCTGTCATTGATCCGTGTACAATGGCTATCGGCTCCTGGCTGTGAGGCAACCATTCGTACACAGCAGAACTGCCACGCCTTAAGAAACGGCAGTGGACGGGCGTGTATCCGCTTTATCACGTCGCTCGTCACGTACATGACGAGTATATGACGTGTACGATAGATCGTCTGGGCACGTATCCTCCGCTGGTGTAGCGAGCGGATGGAACTGTTCACTGTAATTTCACAATTGTCGGCTTTCGCAACAAGAGTGCCAGTATTTGTGAAACTACAACATGGTTAGAATGGATTGTGGCGTTGAAGGAATAATGTTCATATGATATTACATGCTAATTTTTTTTCTTCGTCTTCGCATTTGTAACAGGTTCTGAAAGTCTTATTAATGTGCTAGAAGTACGGTCCGCAACAGTCGATGTTATTTACATATAAGAAAGTGCTGTCTCTCACAAATGAGTTTCTTCCATTCTAATGGTTCTAATGGCTCTGAGCACTGGGGGATCTAACATCTGAGGTCATCGGTCCCCTAGAACTTTGAATTACTTGAACCTAACTAACCTAAGGACGACACACACACATCCGTGCCCGAGGCAGGATTCGAACCTGCGACCGTAGCGGTCACGCGGTTCCAGACTGAAGGGCCTAAAACCGCTCGGACACTCCGGCCGGCTTCCATTGTACAACTTTAGCGTGATTGAGAAACGAAAGATGAAATTGCTGCGAGTGAAACGACCAGCAATGACGTTTTTATTCTAGCTTGTAGCAAATATCTGGTCGTTTTTGCTAATACGTAGCGATTTCAGAGGGTGTGATTAGGCAGGAACCTAAGAGCACAACTTGAATTGCTACGAGTGAAATGTGCAGCAATTAAACTTTTATTCTTGCTTGTTATTTTAAGTATGGTGAGGGTTGTTAGCTACTTTAGAGTTCATTAAAGATAGCATAAAGCCGGCTGGAGTGTGGGCGTGGGAGGGAGACAGCACACCGGCCAGCGCAGAACGCCCCACAGAGCAACCGGCACAGGTGCACGCCACCGGCAAGCGTACACAGAGCCAGGTCGCCGGCCTTTCACCGCCGCCGCCGCCTAATGCGACGCGGCAGGTAAACAGCGGCGGGCACACGAGTGCACCTCTGCCGGACACACGCTTTTTGTGCCGTTCTCCCCCGTCTGCGACAAAGTGCTTCTCAGCCGGGTCCGGCGGGTAAACAGGCGACTGGCGTCGGCACGCGAAGCACGGCCTCTGGGATAGCGGGCCGCGCTACCGCAGCTGTCTTAAACCTGTCACACTTTAATCTCTTCTGGGCAAAGCAAAACTTATTATTTATGTGGTAATGCTCTTAGTAGTTTTTTAATCATTTTAGATGAGAGGTCTATAAAAAAACATGTACCAGTTTCCGAAACATACATCGTACACTTGGCTTCATTTTATGGACTAATTACGAAATATTATGTATTATAATAAACAGTAAAATGATCACTCGATAATTACGGTGCAAAATAGCAATATTCAATTATACAGCAGAATACAGCGAACCAATCACATCCGTGTATTCTGGTGGTTACGGGATGCTGCGCACTGTTGCTCGGACTTGCTGATATTTTCGTAGTGATGCCCAACAGTTGGCAGTACTTCTCGCGCATGTTGAAAAGGCTGAACATTCACAAGTGTCTACCTCACGTTTGCATAGGGGAAAAGTACTTCTGTTGCAGCTAAGACGCAGCAGTAAAAGTCAGTGTACACAATTGTACCGAGAGGGTGTCATTGCTACACGTAGCCAGTAAAGCAGACGAGTGAGAATGCAGGACTACGCAAATAAAGTCATCAACCAACTTGACTAAATAAAAAACTGACTTAGCAAAGAACTTTACCCAGGACTTTAAAAAGTTTTCATACAAAGTAAAAATATTGTACGTGAATATCACTCCCACCCCTCGCGTTACAGCATCATTTAAATCGACTAGTAGCGACATTTGCGTTCACGATATGTATTTGTTGAGAAATAGACTGACATGTACCATGACCACTTTAAATAAAAAGGTACTATTCGTATATTAGTAGACGTCTACAAAGTAATAAAAGCGTTAATGATTTCACAATAAATGTTAAAATATTGCAAGCTTAAAAGCAAAGGGATTTCCCTCCGCCCCCCCCTCTCTCTCTCCCCCTCTCCCTCTCCCTCTCCCTCTCCCTCTCTGTTTTCCCGAAGTACTTCACAGCTACAGGACATCCCTACTTCGTGCCATTGCCCCTCTCCCACGACGTCCACTAAGGGGTTGCGTCTTTCTAACGGACGTAATCAGGAATTGCAAAATATCGAACTAAGCAAAGATAACGATTTCAAAGTCATATTATTACACATTTTGACTTACGGATCGCAATGTTGAACAAGGACAAAGAATTGCGCAGATTACCAGCGATCAGAGAAGCGTTTCTTACGAGGGATCCTGGGTAGAACGAGAAGGGACAGGATAGAGAATCGAGCAATACGAAATACCCTTTAGATCAATTCCCTAAAAGAAACTACGGAGAGAAAAGGCCTGAAATAGTTTGATCACTTTAAAAGAACGAGATAAGAAGCTCTTCTAGGGAAAGCCCTGGAACTGACGGAATCTGGAAGAAGACCAACTGGAAGACCACGAACAAGATGGAGGAACCAGGTGAATCATGATGCGAACCGAAGAAAACTACAGTGGGACGAAATACTGAACGGTAAACTTGTGGGAGAAAAGATAACATCGGAGCAGGCACTACACAACCATACAAGCAGAAACCATTCCAAAAAGGAAAAGACTGTGTCCAAAGAATGCTTTGGCCAATGACATCGTAATGGTTATTACGTATTAATAGCTGTCATAGACTCTTTAAATGAAATGCGTATGTGGTTTCAAAAATAAAAGATATCTTGAAGGTTCGTATCAGACAGTAAATTTTTCTGTAATCTCAGGTTTATGACAGATGCAACTGTGTTGCCACGTTTACGAGGGGGAAGAAATAAAACACGAGTGTTAAAAACAAGTATCAGACCTGCTGCTAGTCTCATGTAATAATCTGGACTGGTAAAGCGTAATACATTCGATGTCATCAATAGTGACTGGATGCTGGAATTCCTTCCTGGGCAAGAGTATACGTAGTTTCTACTATATATCGAGCAGAAAACGAGGACGCTGTTTCCACGACGCACTACCTCGACAGGAAAGGCCGAGAGCGGCCGCATTTCTAAGGCACGACTCGACGCGACTTACAAGTGTGCTATGCCACCGTTTTCTGGGCATGTACAGTGTTCTCACGTCGTGGCAACTTTCAACTTCCTGGATCAACTCAGCGCAGCTGTTGTTAATCGTTAACCTGTAAACTGCACTACAAGTGCGCAACCGCACCTCCTCCCACCCCCGCGAATGCACAGTTCATAAATACTCACATACGTCTCGGTGTCTGGAAGATTCCTTACGGGAAAGAAGAATTAACGTTTTAATATTATGAAAACAAGTCCGTGGGGTGTGATCGAGTCACGAACAAGAGTAACACTGAATATTTGGCCACAGGTCAAGCAGAATACTGGTACATACTACACACAAAATACACGCCTTGCACCAACGTTCTACATCTACACGGTTACTCTGCAATTAACACTTAAGTGCCTGGCAGAGAGTTCACCGAACCATCTTCATACCACTACTCTACCATTCCACTCTCGAATGGCGCGTGGGAAAAAGGAACACCTAAATCTTTCCGTTCGAGCTCTGATTTCTCTAATTTTATTATGATGATCATTTCTCCCAGTGTAGGTGGCTGCCAACAAAATATTTTCGCATTCGGAAGAGAAAGTTGGCGACTGAAATTTCGAAAATAGATCTCGCCGCAAAGAAAACCGCCTTTGTTTCAGTGACTGCCACCCCAACTCGCGTATCATATCACAGACATTCTCACCCCTATTGCGCGATAACACGAAACGGGCTGCCCTTCTTTGCACTTTTTCGATGTCCTCCGGTCAACCCTAGCTGGTAGAGATCCCACACCGCGCAGCAGTATTCCAGCAGAGGACGGACAAGTGTAATATACGCTGTCTCTCTAGTGGGTTTGTCGCATCTTCTTAAAGTGTTCTGACAACAAAGCACTGTATTTGTTTCGCCTTCCCCACAATATTATCTATGTGGTCTTTCCCATTTAAGTTGCTCATAATTGTAATTCCTAGGTATTTAGTCGAGTTGACAGCCGTTAGATTTGTGCGATTTATCGTATACCCAAAATTTATCGGATTTCTTTAGTGGATGACCTCGCACTTTTCTTTGTTTACTGCCAATTGCCACTTTTGCACCATACAGAAATTCTCTCTAAATCACTTTGTAATTGGAATTGATCGTCTGATGATTTTACTAGACGGTAAATTACAGCACCATCTGTAAACAGTCTAAGGGGGCTACTCAGATTATCACCTAGATCATCTGTGTAAATCAGGAACAACAGAGGGCCTATGACACTACCTTGCGGAACGCCAGATATCACTTCTGTTCTACTCGATGGTTTACCGTCTATCACTACGAACTGTGACCTCCCTGAGAGGAAATCACGAATCCAGTCACACAACTGAGACGACACTCCATGTGCACGCAATTTGATTAATAGTCGCTGGTGAGGAACGGTATCAAAGCCTTCTGGATATCTAGGAATATGAAATCGATCTGAGATCCCTTGTCGACAGCACTCCTTACTTCTTGGAACGGTAATACAGATGATTAGTACCAGAGAAAAGGAAAGTAGCACATAAATAAAAATTTCAGACGTACAAAGCTTGTTGACAGTCAAATGAAGGTCGATGAGTTACACAAATATCCCGGTAGTAAAAAAAAAGGAAAGGTAATGGGAACAAGAATGCAAAACTTCAAAAAATGTTATCAGTGGCAGCGAATCATTAAAGAATAATATCCAGGAGAAAGAATTAACAGGACTTAGTGAAAGACTCATCATCTTTACTCGACGACAGTGATTTAAGCAAGTACGAGAATAATAACGTTAATGGCCGCGAACGCAGTACCGTCCAGATGCGGGACTAGTGGTATGGGAAGCAGTGAAGCAGCTATTCTTTCCTTGGGTACTTCTTGTGTTTTTCTTTATACCTATAAGTTTTTTCTTTAATTTAGGTATTATTGTCTGAATTGATTGTGCCGCACGAAAATAAAAAAGATCTATATAATCGATCATGTCTTACGCAGCTGAGGACACGTTATGACAAAATCTGTATTTGGTAATTAAGGAGATATTTTAGGAAACAAAACTCTCACCTCCGATACGGCACCGTAATTCTAAGTGGGTTACTGAGGAAAGAAGAATACTAATGTGCACAATGAAGCAGTATGGACTCCCGAGCTTTGGTAGTAATGTCTCGTTTAACTTCCTTAAACCCAAATCAAGTTTCCGTGTAAGTAACAGACACAGCTCGTCTCAAACGTTCCTTGTAAAAAAAAAAAAAAAAAAAAAAAAAAAAAAATATATATATATATATATATATATATATATATATATATATATATAGTTACAGCTTTTTGATTTTTTCCCATTATAATTTCAAAGCCAATGTGCTTTAATAGCGTTAATAAACGCAGAACGTAAAAAAGTGCAAAGCACATTTCCACGTGACGTGAGTTAGTATCACTTTTTTAAAAAGTGCTGCATAATATAATGTCGGTAATTAGCAATAAATCTGCAGCGAAATGTAAATCAGTTACACGCGATAAAGGGCATTTTGTGTAACATTATACAAACAAAACTGATTTTCTAATTTGCAACAAAAAGAATAATTGGTTTAAAGTGAAAATGTATTGTAAATCATAATCCCGGCAGAGCTGTATACAATCTACGATTTAAACCTATTAATTTGAGAGTAATTTTAATTGTGTCACGCAGAGGCACTGCGAATGCAGCTAATGTATAGCGAAACAAAATCAATCAGTGTGTCGGGGTGGGAGGAAATTTAACTGCGTTGCGCTGGCTGCAGCTGCTCTGGACGCGGGATGTTTCACTCGGCACAGCGTGCGCGGTACTCACCTCTTGTGACAGGAAGGGCAGGATTTGCGCGATGATGGCGTTCAGTCTCTTGGAAATCTCCGTCTGGAACAAAAAGCAAAAGAAATCGTGGTGGAGAAGCGCTTCCAGTCCAAATCTAAGCGCGCAACGCAAGGTTCAACCCAACCCCACACTTCAAAATTGGATGCAGGCACTACCAGGAAACAAGGCGCAGCGATGTGTCTCAGCATTAAAGTTTTCTTTTATCGTCTAATAGTACCAGGATGAACCTTTCTTTTTGAAAAAAAAGAAGGTGCAGTGATTTCTATTCTCCCCCTACCAAACATTTAATAGCCGTACTATAACACGCACCGAACACCAGGCATTGTTTACACGAATTTTTTCCCAAATAAAAATTGAAAAGCACTAAATTGTGGAGGTTCTATTGCACGGGTAATCAACATTTTTTACCTATCGTTCACTTTTGTATCTCCGTTCGCAGTAGTTAAATTTTCTAACCGTCCTCCGGTTACACAGTAAAGACCTATAAAATAGGGACGTACCTTTACTTAAAAAAATTTATAATGTAGAGTTACAGCAAGTTAAAGCATACAACAACACCGTAATTACTTACCAAACACTTTGTGTCAAAATTTTATGAAAACCTGATGAAAATGTTTCTATAATCCTTACCGCCTGCCGTCCAACATAAAAGCTGGAACAAGCGCTACTGGCCAGTAACGACCAGATTGGCCATCAATGTTCTACGGTATAAAGGCTAATGATAGCCTTGTAAGCTGAAAACGAAGTAAATCATACCACAGAACATAAACAGTTTACTGCTTTTCATTTATAATTTGTGAAGTGGTTTATCTAGGCTCGTGCATTTAGTTTCAGGCTCTATAAACAGCGAAGTCACATCAGCCCATCTTTGTATTGTAGTGGGACGATAATTTTTAATGCAGACTAAATATGTGTGAAACCAATCTTTATAACGTTACAACGCAGTCATCGATATATCGTGGTTACTACTGACAGAGTAAACGTTCGTATTTAAATGTGTGATCAAAAAGTTTAGGAGGCATGAGTTCGTAGTACATCTTGTAATTTATAATACGAAATAATTACCCCGAAACGCAAAGTCACCGCGCACATAAATTACGAAAAACCTTCGACGCCGTTCACCATTTTGAAAATCTTGTTACTCAAATTTTTCACACTGAAGTGAAATTTCTTACTCCTAAAAAACACTCATTCTGAAAACAATCTCGATGTCACAGATGTTTGTTTGCAATATCCTTTCCTCCAGGAGTGCTAGTCCAGCAACTTCTGTGAAGTTGATGATGAGGTTCTGACAGAAGTAAAGGTCTGAAGGCTGGATCGAGTCTTTCTTATGTAGAGCAATTGCGTGCGGACAGGCGAAGGTTCCGGGTTTAACTACCGGCATGGCACTGTGTTTCCATCTCACAGCAGGTTTCGATCTTTTTACTGTCAGCTTTTAGTGAAGAAGGCAGAACTAAGTTTTCTTGCAGGTCAAACGATTGTTTTCCCCTTATCAGCATAGTGATGACCCCACCCAAGTAATCTATTATTTCTTGTTATACACATGTGTTCCGACATTAGGTGTGGACTGCTCGCTCTCGTAAGACGATTCGGATGGGGACCTTCACCGGCTAAAAATTGCACTCTAACGCTTAAAAGCGCTCTCTCAACCACAGTATACTGTCTCATGCACGATCCACAACTTCACCCTGAATCAGTGGTGAACCTGGAGGAGGGAGACAGGAGCCGCTACGCCTTCCCCCACCCAAGGACTTTAAGACAGAAGAAAAAGATTCTTTGAAACATAGCTTTCAGGCTTAAGAGCGTCGAAAATTTTCTCGTTATTGTAGTTGGTACTATGAAACCCGGCAATGCTTCGCTATTATCAAGTGTGTGTGGAAATTGGATATACTTCCTTATTTCTTTCCCCTCCTCTCTGTGCACACCCTCCTCCGCCCCCCACTCTCTCTCTCTCTCTCTCTCTCTCTCTCTCTCTCTCTCTCTCTTTTCCTCCCCCCCCCTCTCCACTACTCCTGCCTCCTGCCACCGTCTCTCTTCTCCTCCGACCTTGAGCCTCGTTATTGTTACGGAAAATTCGTATTCTGCAGTACTGTTCTAATCATAACGCGATGAGCCATATACAAAACTTTTCTATCCAACTGAGAGGAAGAAAAAGAAATCACATATTGTTCTGTATACTTTTTTAAAATGCATATAATGAGAACCAATAAGCATGGAAGAAAGGCTTTGTCTGACTCTGAGAAAAGAAACAAAACCGCACACTTCCACAAAAGAGTACAGCACAGGATTTTCTTTACCCGAGTCTGTTTTCACACAAGACCTGCACATTTGTTGTATAAAAAATATGTAGCCCATGTCAGTCTGAATGTCTGTTACGGTATAGTGTAAAAATATTATCCGAGAATTTTGGTGATTCCTCTTGAGATAGATATTTATGTACCTTGTAGCTTATGTCCATCCACAGTTTTATTAGTGTGTTGTGTAAAAAATTTGAGGTAAATTAGTAAATACCTTTTGAAACAATATCATATATACACTCATACACCATGTATGTGTCTAAAAATGTGTCGCCCATGACCTTCAGCACGTTTATTAGAATATCGTGAAAAATCTGAAGTAGATCGACCAAGAACTTTTCGAGACTTTTGGCAACAACGTTAAGCTAATATCTATCTCTATTTGGTAGAATAGATGAAAAACACGTAGATTTACTGTAGACGATTTGGAGACAGCACAGCGATACAAAATTAGTATGAGCCCAATGCTACCCTCCCCGACCGGAATCATGGATTCGACTCCCCCCGAAATATTTATTATTTCTCATTAGACACGCTGTGAAAGGGGACTGCTCTGCTATGCTGCTAGAGGTATACTGTGACGAAGGAAGGAAGGAAGCAAGCAAGCAAGCAAGAACATAATTAAACGTCGCGTCAACTTCAAAGTCACTAGGGATGGATCTCAGATACAAAAAGAGGAAGATTTTCTGTTTTTTTTTTTTTTCAACGGAAACATCCCAGAACTCAACGGAAGTCAACGAAAAACGTGCAAATATTGAGAAGTGTGGATCGGTGCTCCTTCGCCGGCTGGTGTGGCTGAGCGGTTCTAGGCGCTTCAGTCCGGAACCGCGCGACTCCTATGGTCGCAGGTTCGAATCCTGCCTTGGGCATGGATGTGTGTGATGTCCTTGGCTTAGTTAGGTCTAAGTAGTTCTAAAGTTCTAGAGGACTGATGACCATAGATGTTAAGTCCCATAGTGCTCAGAGCCGTTTAAACCATTTTTTGGTGCTTCTTCCCAAATTTGAACACAACTCCGAATATCGCAGTACAACTTCGCTGGGTGTCTAGTTATTCGTGATGTGCGATTTGTCGGGTACAAGATACGAATAGGAGACGTGAATCAGAAAAAGGCAGGATACACAGTAACATGGCAGAATGTGTGTGTGTGTGTGTGTGTGTGTGTGTGTGTGTGAGTGAGTGAGAGAGAGAGAGTGAGAGAGTGAGAGGGAGAGAGAGATTTAATCATGTGTGGCTACCAAGCGGCTCTGCCCTAACCTGAATCCGTTAGCAGCGGGACAGCTAAAGCCACAGTGTGGCACTTAGCTACATGTCGGCTGAAATAGTGTGTTCATTACCGAAACCTCGAGACGAGTGCGGCGCGGAATCGACTGGTCGCAGCACGTTGTCCGCTCGGCCCCAGAGCCGGCAACGGAGCGAGGGTGGCGGGGAAAACCTGGGAAGCCAGCCCTGTCCACTTGTTATTCACAGAGGGGCGAGGAGGAACAAAAACAGACGGGGCCCGGGGTTGCGTGCCGGCCGCGACCTCGGGTATCGACCGCGAAGCGACGCCGCGCAGCGCTAATTTATATATTCAGCGCATTTAGAGGCTCGGCGGCGGCCGGATTAAAGTTTGAACGGCCACCTACAAAGCGTAACACCGCGCCGTGCCGGCTGCATATTTAAAACGCCATTCCGCTTCACACGGCGCCCGCCGCCTGCTCTCGCATCGCGACGAGCAAAAACCCGGAGCGGTTCCTGGGAGCGGACACGTGACAGCGAGCGAGACACACAGACTGGACGCCGAGTGGAACCCGGCCGCCACGGGAGAGCGTACGTCTTCGTACCCATTTCGCTGTGCAAAGGGGGAAAAGCGGAAACATTCCAGATTTATCGTGGCTTGCCTTCACACGCAATAAGGTGATACCGGAGTGTCGCTAGTCTGCCGAGGATAAGAATATCAGAAACGATCACAGATACCACTTGCTAACATCTTCAGTGGAAAGACTAGTCGAACTCAGTTCTCCTAATTAGTCTATCCTGTCCTAGTCTCTTCAGCTCTGCGTAAAAACTGCAACCTACCATCCACTTGAACCAACTCGTTGTCTTCAAACCCTACCGCCCCTTCCCAAGCTGGCGATTCCTCGCTGCTTCTTCAGTACCCGCCCTTCTTTAAGTCCGGTCTTGGCGTAAAATTCCTTCTTACCCAGTTCGATTCAGAACCTTTTGTTTGTTTATCTGAACTACCCACCTTATTTTCCCCACTTCAAAACCTATTTTCTTCTACTCTGCACTATTTATCGTTCAGGTTTCTGCGCAATATAAAGCTATACTCCGGACAAATACTTCCAGAAGACTTCGTAACGCTTACATTTTTAAACATTTCTCTCTTTCTAAAATCCTGTCACACTACTGCCAGTGAGCGTTTTCTATTGTCTCGATCTGTACCATCGTCAATTATTTTGTTCCACAAACAGCAAAACTCTTCTACTGGATTCGGTGCATATTTCCTTATATAACTGCCTCACTGTCATCTGATTCACTTGTATAACTCTTAATCACCCATGTGTTACTTTTAGTTATGTTCTTTCGAGGCACTATTCCATAAACTGACCTTCCGACACTTTTGTAGTCCATTGTAGAACTTTCCCTTTTTTCAGTTTAATTACTTCCCCAAATATATCGTGCTTTCCTTTCCTTCTTGTTCACTGTAAAAACTGAATAATGTAACAGAAGAGAAGTTTAGCGCTTACAATAACCAATTTTCGATTTTCGGTAGGTCCGGCAAGATACAGCGAGGGTGACGCACACAGACGTGACTCGTGCGCCAGAGTATTACATTATTTACGCAGGGGCCACTCAAGTCTAACAATTCTCGCGGCTATAATCGGGGACCTCCAGGAGTTCTGGATCCGTGTTGTCTTCGCTGACTGTCTTATTATGAGCCTGGAAGCAGTCTACTTACCTAACCTCATTAAATACGCCTGGTCTGGGTCGATATCATGAAGTACGTTTCTGATTACAGTATGTGGCGTAGGAAGTTGCACGGTTGCCTGTCAGTACCCACTCACGCTGTTACTGAGATCGAAGTGTTCAGTACCTCGCTTGTACGTTGCAGGTAACATGACAGAGCGACTTCTACTGCTGGGTCTGATTTTATAGTTTCAAATTTGGAGAAGCTAATACCCGTCTAAGGAGCTGATGTAACTAGAGGGCGACAAATTATGAGAGGAACACGAATGATGCACGTTTCCATGTAGCGTTTGAGTAACTGGTTCCAGATTCTCCAGTATCTTGCAGTTGCTGTAAGTTGGTAGACAACACGAAGAATGTATAATTCGTATTTTTTCTTTCTTTTCAGATCTACTTGGATTCGTAGTATTTCTTACAGGCTGAGTACGAGCTCTTATTACAGTGAGTCTGAAAACTGTGCAAAGAGCTTAATATCAGATCGTTGAAAAATTTGCAGCCGTTTGCTACACTCATTGTCGCCTTCCCTGTCACCACAAATACTACCAAGCTTAGAATACTGCTTCTTCGGGTGAATAAGAACACGGTAAGAAAGTAATTAGGAATTGGCTGATTTGGGTGCAGGGGAAGGAAGTCGGCCGTGCCTTTTTAAAGAAACCATCCCAGCATTTGCCTGAAGGAATTTAGGGAAGTCACCGAAACCTAAATCAGGATGGCCGGACGTGGGTTTGAACCGTAGTCCTCACGAATGCGAGTCCAGTGCGGTAACCTGCGTGGGAAACGGAAGACTAGATGGTACAGGCACTTTGCAGATACATACGAATGGCATATTATGGCAGGGTGACAACTGACAAAAGTATAGGCATCGTGTTAGACAGTAGCGTAGGCTGTTTAAAGGAGTATGAGGAATCTTGTATTGGCGACCGAGTTATGTTTTATTGTGTTGTGCGACTTTATTCTATCTGTTAACACGTTACTAAAAAAGAGGGGTGGGGGTGTTACACTCCGAACGAGGAATTTATTTGGCTGGGACGAGCGTTGTCACGAAATGCCACAGTCTAAAGCACCAAACAAATATTGCTTCCTCGGGTACATCGATTGAAATGTGATGTGCGAGTCTCGGCAGCAGGCGCCTAGCGCAGGGTTTCCCAAACTGTGTTTCGCACGACGCTCGTGCTCCAGAGGAACTGAGTACGTGCTCCATTAAAAGCTATTAATAACACAGCATTTTTATTTTCGATATTTTGAGGATACTAATAGTTTTTAATTTTATCGTAATTTCTGTAAAACTGAAGTAATCGCAGAATGAAATAATGTTTTTCTCCTTTTTCAAATTTTATTAACCTTCAGAATGAGCAAGGTGTTCCATCAAAGGACCAGGCTTCTCAAAGCGTTCCGTCAAAGGAAAAGTTTGTCAAGTCCTGGCGTGGAGTACTATGTCATCCGGCACGGTGTTCCCTGCTAAGTTTGCTAAGATGGTAGCATCCGGCGATAGAGAGAAGGCTAACGTATACATTCGGCACATTAAGATAACTCTCGGTATGACATGAAGCGATGTTAAATTTCCCGAGTTTTTTTAATAGTTTTTTACCGCAGACTCGCCGACACGCACACACACACACACACACACACACACACACACACACACACACACACACACTCGCCTCGCGCTCTGCATATTTAAAAGCCGCGGCGGGCGTCGCCGGGGCGACGGTGGCAGCCAGTGCTAGTGGCCAGCGGCTTCCGGCCCACGCACGCGGCACGCAGCGCGCGTGTCAGTGCGTGCGAGGGGCCGGCGGCCGGGGCCGGGTCGCGGCGACAAATATTGGAGCCGCCGCCAGACTTGGCCAGCAGGTAAATATTTGCGGCGATATGTCGGCCGCAGCGGCGTCCGTGTTTGCCGTCGCCTCAAAGGGCGCTTCGCCACTCGGCACACAGACGCACACACGCACAGAGGCAGAGGCAGGCAGACAGGCAGGCAGGCTGAGGCGACGCGGCTCGCAGGCAAGAAGCGGCGCGTCTCGTTAGCGAGGCGAGCAGAACAGAAGAGAGGGGGGGGGGGGGGTCGCTGCAGCCCCACCTGCTGCTTACTGCCCCGCTCTTCGCCGCCGCACCTTGGTACAGACTCGCCATCCTCCGACGTATTCCCCATTAACCTTCAGTCAACACCACCGGTCCGAACGATCGAGCGCGCGCTAAATTACGCGGCAACCGGGGGAAGGGAACAAACGCGGCATTCCCTCGAGGAAACGAGCACGGATTTCGACGGTGCAGACGCGAATTACAAACCGGCTCGCTTAGAATCCACTTTGGTTTACGACACGAAGTTTACCGCCTGTAATTTGAGCGGTCCGACACTTGCTTTATAGTGTAACATTCCGAGTTCTAAATAATGCAATTCGAGTCACAAATTCGTGTCTTACAGAAAATAAACGAAGACTACATCAAAGACTCAGTTTTTACAGTTTCTAACACAATTCACCAAAACCTGACGTTCTAATTACAAATATGGACATATAATTAATGACACTGAACAGTTCAAATTTCCGAATTCCTTCGATATCTGCAGACACGCCTGCTGCAAACGCTGGAGCGACATACGATAATTGGTCACACAGCTCCTTGTTTTCTGTTTACCTACAACTGCGCCATATGACTCCTAAAACTGGCCGAGAATCCCAACACTGGGGGCGCGTGCCGGGACTGCAAATGGCTAAAATGGTTCAAATGGCTCTGAGCACTATGGGACTCAACTGCTGTGGTCATAAGTCCCCTAGAACTTAGAACTACTTAAACCTAACTAACCTAAGGACATCACACACATCCATGCCCGAGGCAGGATTCGAACCTGCGACCGTAGCGGTCAACCGGCTGACGAAATCGCCATGCACGCATAAGCTTCTAATGTCACCGTTTCCGTACTCACGCCACTCTTTCTCGTACCGTCACGCAAATTGTGATCGCCCTTTGTCCACACCAGTACAAGACCCGCAGACATCCTCTGGCCTTAACTGTGTTGCTTACGAACAAGTGCCACAGAGTGTTCAATGCTGGGTATCATAATGACAACCGTTACCAGCGTTGTTTTCGGAAAAGCTAGTTAGAACTTGGGACGAAAAGCAAGCAGAGCTCCGCGTTCAGGTCCAGACAGCCCAGCCGCGACGGACCGACCGGCCGCCGTGTCATCCTCTGACAATGAGGTCATGCGATCTCAGTATGGAAGGGAGTGGGGGCAGCACACCGCACTCGCGCTCGTTGTTGCGGGATTCAGATTCCCTAGTGGTTTCCCTGAATGTAAGTTTCCTTTTAAATTTGGCTATAAGTCTATCTGTTGGTGTACTAACAATTTTGTTCTTGTGTTACTAGCTTCACAGAGGCGTTAAAAAAAATTTTCACCGATTTACCGAGTATGGCGCTCGCATGACGACTTAGACGTCTTTTTTAGGCGTTTAGAAATTGTAGTTTAAGTATCTTCCAGTAAAGATCTTCACATGTATTTGAAATACGTATTCCAGTATGCTCGTTACCGCATGAGCGGTTAACCACGCCATAAAAAACTGAAAAGAGGGAAAAAGTATGTAAAATGATGATGTGCCTAGACTTTGCAATTCCGTTAACTGTCCCCTTTCCTGGTCTTCCTAATATCTTCTAAACTTCGGTGTCTCAGGTGAAAAAAGTTCATTCCTGTATTGCTTTATACTGAAGATGTGTTTCAACAACACTGGAAGTTCGTGTGACTATCGTAAGTTATTACATGGCTTATCAATAAGTACCAATTGTCATCAGCTATATTTGTATGGTGGCACAGTTCTGTAATGTACAAAGTGACCATGGATAACCTGTTTTTGCTTAATACGGATATCACGTCAGCCTTTCAAACGAAAGAGACAGTAGTGGCAGCTTTTCTTGACGTTAAGGGTGCATATGATCACGTACAAATACCGATACTCTTGGACAAGCTGGCAGGATTCGGAATTCCTTCACGGATGATCTACGGTATCAGTACCCTGATTACTCAAACAGCGATCTGCGTCCGCTTCAAAGGCACCATGATCGGACCTTTGTATGTCTCCTAGGGCTTGCCGCAAGGTGCAATTTAAGTCCTCTCCTGTATACTCTATATACGCACGTCCTAGAACGCATACTTACTCCCCCCACAAAAATCCTACAGTATGCTGATGATATGTGTGTTTATTCTACTGCTGCTTCATATCTTCAGGCCAAAACGGCATTAACCACAACCATCGCACACATCGATGAGTGGCTCTCTATCAATGGGCTGGAGATCTCGGCTGAGAAATCAGCAGTCGTTCCCTTCTCCAAGTCGACGACAGCTCGCACGGAAGATAACATTACCTGTGGCAAGTACACCTTCCAAATTAAATCTCACGTTCGATTTCTGGGGATGATTTTTGACTCTCGGTTAAGCTGGGCGCCCCACATCCGATACACCGTTGCCACGCGTGAAGAAGGTTTAAGCGTAATCAGATCACTCACTCGTGTCTGGTGGGGAGCGCACCAGTGCTTTACTCACCATGTACCGAAGGATAATTCGATCTCGATTAGACTATGGCTGTCAATTGTACCACACTGCGTCAGACTCATCTCTCCAAATTAGATCCTCTTCAATATAGAGCCATTCGTACCTGTCTTGGAGCCATGCGATCGACGCCCACCAACACCCTTTTAAGAGAAGCAGGGGAGATGCCCTTGAGCATTAGGCACCAAATGTTATCGGACAAATTCTACATTCAAGGCATGGCCATTATGGACAGTTCCGTCTATCAAAGTAGAGACTGCATTTATCGACTGTGGATTGCATCCCACAGAAGGAATAAAGTGCCAGCCGTTTGTGCCAGCTTTGACACTTGGTCACCTGTCATACATTCTATACGGCCTTCAGCGCATCTACCTGTTTTTGAATATGATCTTCAAACGCTCTGCTCCCAGGTCCCAGTCCATTATTTAAGTACGACCTGGCTGGACAGTACTAATGTCAACGTTGGCTTCAATCGTCTCGTTCAAGCACAGTGGCCGAGTTTTCTCTGTGTATATACCGATGGCTCCAAAATTCCGCAAGAAGAGTGTACAGGATGCGCTTTTCTCTGCCCTCAGATCCAGATCCGCAAAACCTTCAAACTGCCTACGAGCACCTCTATTTTTACGGCAGAGACAGTGGCAGTTTTGGAAGCACTTAAGTTTGCCTCTAGCACTTCCCCAAGATGTTGATAGTATCTGACTCGCAAAGCGTTCTTAAAAACATTCAGTACAGTCGATGGAACAAAACAACCAACAGTTACATCTTGGATGTGATATCTGAATATATTCGCAGCACACGCACGGGCCGGACGACCCATTTGTTGTGGGTACCTTCCCACTCTGGTATCCTCTATAATGATGAAGTTGATGCATTAGCCCAACAAGCGGCAACCTTAGGCACCGTCCTGGATCTGCACCTTCCTAATACAGACTACTTACGTGAAGTCAAGGATCACGCAAGACGACAATGGCAGGAAATGTGGAACGTTTCTCAACAGACAAAAGGCGGTTATTACGCAGTGCTACAACCTCGGATTCCTTCACAGCCGTGGTTCGTGAGGACACATCTGGACCGATCCACGATTTCTACCATCATAAGACTCCGCTTCAATCGTGCCTCTTTCCCACAACATCTACATCGGATCAACGTTTACAGTTCACCAGCATGTGAGTGTGATCCTGAGTCGGAAGCTGATGTCAACCACGTCTTATTTATGTGCCCCACATTTGACCGTGAACGGATGGTCTTTCTGAAGACATTGCTGAGTATGGGCTACCATCTTCCTCAGTCAGCTTCTTCTCTTTTGTGTACTAAAGACGTTCGTCTGTACAAAGTGATAGTTAACTTCTTCAAGAGTACTGGTTACAATCTGTAGGTTTTAATGGTGTACGTAAATTGTAAATATGTCTTGCTGATGAAGATATTTCAGAATTGGTGTGAATTGTAAGCCAAGACATTTTTAATTATTTTCCAATTCAATTTTTAAAACATTATGTAGAAACTGTAACAGTTAAGCTTTTTATTCTTGTAAATATGCATTCTGTATTTGTTTGTTCAATTATGTGTACATTGTCTTTATGTGTCGCCGATGGCTAAATTGAGTAGACACTAAATAATAAAAAAAAAAACTACTTTTTAAAACCCCTCCCCCCAACCTACCCCCTCCCCCCAGGGAGTCTGTGTACCCCAAAAGTGTCTGCGTTTATGGTTATCCATGTGAAAATGTGCTTGCATAATTCAGGGCCGTCGAAGAACTTGCTTTGCTACTGCGTGGTGTCCTCGCTGTCCCCTAATGCAGTGACGTGACCTCAGCAGTCTTACTTCTTACGGTGTGCTGACACTCTTACGGATGCCCACTTTGCATCACGCCTTCTCTCTGCTTTCTTCGTAGCCGTGCCGCCTTTTATACTAATAAAATGAGAGTGCAGCGCGAGAAATAACAAACAAATGCTGTACACTTACGTGAGCAGTCTCGGAGCCCTGGCGTCTCAAGTGATCAGCCGCTGGCGTTCAGTCTGCCGGCACGGCTCGTATTCCACACTTACCAGACTCCTGACAGGGAGCTTTTCCTCCTCTTTCTGCAGGAGGTCGGTTCGTAGCGAAACACAGCTGCTCACTACGCACATACATACTGCTCTCCAGTTCCGCCTCTTCTGGAGAGGCACCGAATCGCTTTCAATGGAAGGAAAGGAAAATATCGCGCGAGCTGCACAGCGCGGCAGCGTCTGCAGTGCGTTTTAATTCACGCTTATATTAACCGACAAGCGGACAGACACCACCAGCACGCCCCCTATAATTAACGAAGTGAGGAACGAGCGCGGCCGACGCGGCGACGCTTTTCCTCTCGCGAGTCGGAATCAGCGACGCACGCGCGCGCACAAAAACATTCCTCATTTAACGGCGCGTCAGCCTAAGATAGCGACGCCGACGCCTCCAATGAGATTTGAGATCGTCTCCCGCAGGAGGAAATGGAACATGGCGGCAGTGCAGTAGCGAGAAGAGAAGAGGGGGGGGGGGGGGGGGGAGGGCAGAACTGCCTCGCAAGACGAGCTGCGGGCTTGTCAGTCGAAATGAGCGCCGGATTTGTTTTTTTTTTCTTTCTTTCCTTTTCTTTTCTTCTCCCCCTCCCTTCCCCAACCACCCACGGTCCCTTTTCATACAGCTGCGCCTCCACTCTGCGTGTCGTGAAAGGGAAGAGGCCGCGATGTGGCGAGGCGTCCGCTTCGCATACCGCCCCGCGGCGCTCGGCGCGTGGGAACTCATCAGCGGCACGGCACGAGTGCCTTTTCGTTCTCGTCCTCTTTTACTCACACACTCGCCGGCGGCGTGATTATCAGTCCGCCGGCACCGCACGAACCGTCGGCGCGCTGTTTCTAAGGACCACTGCGCCTCTCCGGGAGCCTTTTTCCCCCTCCTCCCCTTTTTCTTTTCTTTTCGTCCGTAGCGCAATAAGCACCGGAGAGGAGCGCGCTATGCGAGGCCGGAGAAAAGCTACAGTGCGGGCGAGCCGCCCCGCCCCGGCTTAGGCGCTTGCACACACACACACACACACACACACACACACACACACACACACAGACGCGCGCGCGCACGCAGGTGTGGGCCGGGGGTTCACGTGAGGCGCAATTTCCGGCGCGGCGCGGCGCGTGCTTCCACAGGCAACGCGCGCTCTTGCTCACTAGCTCGGGCCGGAGCTGCCGACACACCTGCGCGGGGCTTCATTTTCACTGAGGGGCCAAAGGATCTTGCAGGCTTTCCATTTCACACGCCGCGCCAAAGAGGCAGAGTGTGGCAGCGCGCGCGGCGCGGGCTGAAAACCTCGCCGAGGCCGTTGTAACGGGAATTCCCCGACGCCTTTCATTCGTTTAATTACGCCAATCAGACCGCGTGTACGGAAGAATAGGCCGGCCCGAGCGTACTCAACAACGCTACGGCCCCTTCGGGCCAACTCTCGAGTCTCTTAGAGGATATCCAGTTGGTAAGCCGATTCGTGTACAACATGGCGTTGTATATACGAGTCTTATCCTTTCTCACTTTGTTTTCACGTCACGAATGTTTCTCGAGTCAACCCCTCCATCAGAGCAGCAATTCAGATTGAGCTAGGGAAGAAGGATGCGAGGACCCATTTCAATGTCCTGCATGAGGGAACCACCGGAATGGGATCACAATTACTTACAAACTAAAACTGAAACAACTGTTCGCTAATCACCAAACACTGGTACACCTGCCTCATACCGTGTAGCGCCTCCGCGAACGACGTGGCACGGACTCTACTTTTCTGAAGTAGTGCCGGAGGAATTGCCACCATGAATGCTGCAGGGCTGTCCATAAATCTGTAAGAGCAAGGGGGCTGCAGATCTCTTCTGGACAGCACGTTGCAAGGCATCCCAGACGTGCTCAATAATGCCCGTGTCTGGGGAGCTCGGTGGCCAGCGGAAGTGTTTATACACAGAGGAGTGCTCCTGGAGCCACTTCCCAATTCTGGACTTATGGGGTGTCGCATTGTCCTGCTGGAATTGCCCGAGCCAGTAGCAATGTACAATGGACACGAATGGATGCAGGCTATGAGACAGGATGCTCATGTACGTGTCACTTGTCAGAGTGACACACCATTACAGAGCCTCCACCAGCTCGGAAAGTGCCCTGCCGACACGCAGGGTCCACGAGTTCACGAGGTTGTCTCCATACCCGTACACGTCCGTGTGCTCGATACGATTTGAAACGACACCGGTCCGACCAGGCAACAACTTCGCAGTCGTCAACAGGCCAATGTCGGTGTTGACGGGCCCAGGAGAGGTGTAAAACCTTTGTGTTATGCAGTCGTCAAGAGAACACGAGTGGGTCTTCCACAATTTGCGGAAGGATTGCAATTACGTCACGTCGAACGATTGTCTTCAGTCGTCGTCGGTCCCGTTCTTGCGGCGATGTCGGAGATTTGATGTCTTATTGCATTCCTGGTGTTCACGGTACACTCGTGGTCGTAGGGGAAAATCCCCACTTCATCGCTACCTCGGAGGTGCTGTGTTCCATCGCTAGCGTGCCGACTGTAACACCACATTGGAACTCAAATCTTGTTACCATGCCACTGTAGCAGCAGTAAACGATCTAACAACTGCGCCAGACACTTATCTTACATAGGCGTTGCCGACCGCAGCGCCGTAGTCTGCTTGTTTACATTACTCTGCATTTGAACACGCATGCCTATACCAGTTTCTTTGGCGCTTCAGCGTAAAACGTACAACATACAATGTATGTCACTTCACACTAACACCCAAACCTCCACTTGTCAAACACTCAGATCGCTACCAAACGTTGTATGTCGATAGAGTATCAAACAAAACACCGATTTAGTTAGTAAAACGTGCTGTCATCAGTAGAAAACGTGTAAACGGTGGATAAAAGTAACGTCAGAACTACGAAGCCCACGAAAATTGTATCTGTGAATAACAGTTTTGAAGATCTCGTGTGGGTGAGTTGGCAGTGTGTGTGGTCGTCGTGCAAATTGTCCCGCGTTCATTCAAACCCCGTTATTGTTTTTAACTGTTTGCGCGTGAATCTGTTACACAAAACGTTTTCCTGGCATGTGAAAGGACTTTCGGGAGTTTGTAGCAATGTTCTTTTGGCTGTCTGCTTTCGCTTCGTTAGTTTAAAGTAGCTAACCCATACAGTAGATCTGTACAGATAGGTGTGGTGTTCTGTCGGATATGTGCGACAGAACAGACACGACTCGTGATGAAGCAGCTAGTGCATTTGTAGTGTCACAGAGTAAACAAACTGGAAGAGTTCAGTAAAGAAACACTTGCACCACGTTGTAAAAGTATTAATAATCCCCATACAAAATTTTCACGCGTAACACGGTAAAAAAATTGGCATCCCTGGGCTTTGAAACCAGAATTCTTAGTACGACGATCTAACGCTCTACCAACTATCTGCGGAAGCTACGTATACTTAGCACTCACTGTTATACTTTTCATGTGTCCCGTAGTTCTGGTGTGACTTTTAATTAACGATTACGCCCGTTCTGCTGGAGGAGAAGTGCACAGTACGAGCTAAATCGGAGTTTTGGTTGATACTCCGTCGCTCCACAACGTTTGGTACCGATCTGAGAGTGTGGCATTTGGAGGTTTGAGCGGAAGTATAATTTACGAGCGTAGAGATCTCAGGTTCCTGTAGCCTGTCAGCAGAGCTGCGTACAACCTCGTCAAACTGTAAAGTAACTGTGGCTACACGGATAAAACCGATGTTTTGGCAATGTCTTCCATAACGATATACTAATGACCTTCCTCCCCCCTCCCCCACCCCGGCTCTCCCTCACACACTGTATAAACAACAATTGTTTGCAACGTACCACAGTGGAGTAGAGGTAGTCAACCCGACAGGACACGTGTGGTCTGTCGAGTCGCGGGAGCCCTTCTAATTGGCCAGAAAACAGCTACGATACAGTGCGTGCGAGTTGGGGGAGGTTTTCATATTCTCTCGCTCTTTACGCACAAACTTCCAGTACCAGACAAAAAAACGGGAACCCTGCCGTAGGAAATTTAGAGTAGTTCAATTTTGTAGTGGAATACGTTTTCAGTGGCAGTCACAGTTTTTCGAGAAGGACTTACAAAAAGTGACATCTACTAAAACGCACTCCATTCCCCATCGGCCAGCATTTCTAGTATGTCACTCATGACTTGTTCCTACCGCTGTACAAAAATTTGCGACAACACTAATTGTTTCCCCACATTCGACATTCTTTGGTCTTTGTTGACTGGGCTGTAAGACCAGCGGCTCAGTCTGCTGTTTCATTAAGATTACTATGTTAAATGTGTAGGTGAGGCTAATGAAAGAAAAACGACTTTCGTAAACGTTATGTAAAAACTAAATACGTCTACAATTCGATCTAAAGTTAACTCTTGCAAACAAAGTTTCGTAGTCAGAGGGCCAAACAATAGGATTTAACTGTCAATTGCCGGTGGCGTAATAACCAACTCAATGAAGACCAAAAATGGTCTAATACGGAAAAGAATTCGTGTATTTGCAAATTTTTGAACAGTGGGAGGAGAGAGTGCCATGAACAACACACCGAAAATCTTGATCGTTCTGGGAAGGGACGGGGATCGGTGTAGTGTGAACTGAAGGTCTCTGTTTTTCTTGAGTAACTCCAAAACCGCAGTCTCTACCGAAGAAACGCACCCCAGATCAAAATTTAACTCCACTGAACTTTCTACACAAAAAAAGGCCAGATTCATTTTCCTATAGGACAAATAGCCTGAAAACAAGTGCGGCCTAGCATATTCTTCGGAAATTGTCAATTGGATTGGCGAAACGCACTGCGAAAATATAATATCGGTATTCTAGAGCGAGAGGACTGAATGCAGTTGAAACACCCATAAATATTTAAAAAAATGTTTCTACACTTATCTCGGTCCCGGAAAACTGGCGTACCAGTCACTAATCTAGAATTCATATATACAGCAAGTATTGAAGACGATCGTATTAAGTAAACGAAGTACTTTGAAGACACAATACGCCAGTACAATTGAAAATGAGGCCAATGGAGACAGCACAGAAAAAGAGATTAATGCAGATATTACTACGGTTTCTGCTTTGAAGATAAAGGATTAGACGTACAAAAGAAAAATGACGATAACATCCAGAAATAACTAAAACATTTCATTTGCACAAGCGAGCACGTTCAAATAAATAGAAGAAACAGCCAGATAATTATCGATTAGAGCCGCATATCTGAAAGCGGAGATAAACGAAAAAAGTTATACATCGAAATTCCGTTAAATTCCTACCAGAGATGGAAACTGAAAACAGGACTATTCACAAAATTCGCTCCGGGTATTAATAATGCAACAGTTTTGTTTTCTTGAAAAATACGTACTTCGATGAGTAGGAGATTTAATTTTAATCGCACAAGTTCTGTTACTAATGGAACTGAGTTTTTAGCTCGAGAGTACAAAGCATTCCACTGACGTATAAGAGATTAATTTTATATGAGCTCAGTTTTTGTGAATCTCATTTGGTCTCGCGAGCGACGAACAAAAAGCTCACTGGGAAACAAAAAACGAGCACCGACGCAATATTACTGTCGATTGCATCTTTTTTATACACATTCGCGGACGTTCGTTTGATATAACATTCATAAATAACAATTGCGCATGTTTTATATTTTGCAATTAATGCCTTGGTTACTGGCAATCGGCACTGAAAAGATATAATGAACTTATAGAGTTATCCCCGCAGTCTGAAAAAAGCCCTGTCTACAGCTTCATCTTGTACATCAGTTTGCCTAACATTTTCTTTCACTCGCGATCCGTATAGAACTTAGTCGCGATCTTCCTGAAATCTTGTGTAATTTACCACCACGAAAATCTGTTACCACTACCCTAAAAATTGTGATTAATTGTAACACTTCATTCACTCAACGATAAACATCAGACTTCCATTCGATAGACCAATATAAACTAAAGTTTGAAGGTACAGTGATTCAATTGTTTAAAGCATTATTTTTGTTTTCCGAGCTTTTGGTAGCTTACATTCGACGTTACGATTCCTCTATGTTCACGCTTATATATATATATTTTTAATTTGGCCTTATTAATTTCTGCACTTTCGTTCTCTCTCCCTGTCAGATTTTTCCATACCTAAGGACGAAGTATCTTCTACATCAACAAGCCATCTCTAGTTAACAAACATTTTGCAATTTACAAAA
Organism: Schistocerca cancellata; assembly: GCF_023864275.1. Taxonomy (NCBI): domain Eukaryota; kingdom Metazoa; phylum Arthropoda; class Insecta; order Orthoptera; family Acrididae; genus Schistocerca; species Schistocerca cancellata. The sequence goes on along the minus strand of NC_064633.1, from coordinate 615,715,544 downwards.
GGGGCAGCGAAAAAGTGGCAGATGGAAAAATTAAGTCATGTGTTTATTATCTCTAAAGTACTCGCCTTAACTGTTAATACATTTATTCCACTGCGAGACAAGACGATCCGTGCCTTCAAGGAAAAATGATTGCGGCTGCGTAGAGAACAATGACTGTACCCAGGAGTTCACTCCCCCGTCCGAATTCAATCCACGACCACGAACGTCTCCCAAGGCTCCACAAATACGGAAACCTCACTGGGAGAGATCGGGGCTGTGTGGAAGATGTGCAAGGGCTTTACAGCGAACCAACTTCTCGGCACACCCGCATGAAGTCCCGGCATTTTTCCATGAGATTTCTTTATTTTAGCAGTCCTGAAGGAAGACATTCGTGACTGTCGAAGCGCTTCGGACGGAGATGTGCGCGCCGCGGTACAATCACGGCTTCGCCGGCAACCGTTGACATTCTTCAGTGATGGCACAGACAGTCTTGCCTCACAGTAGGATAAATGTGTTAACAATTATGGCGGTTACTTTTGAAATAATAGTTTACTTTTTCCATCTGTCTCGTTCGTATTTGGCTGTCCCGTACAAAAGCAACTTATTGAGTATGGAAGAATTTTGAAATGCATTCCTCAAACTTGAAGGGAGAAAATACTTTTCCGGCAAAACGAAATACGTTTTGCAAGTGAAGGCTGGCGATGATTTACGCGGTATTTTTAGACCAAGATACACCTTACTTCTGTCATACTTATCCAAGTGTCTCCGATGTTTCTTTGTGTAATTAGCGGTGTAGTCACACAGGTTTTGGATGTCTCTAAGTTTATCCCGTTTATAGTACTATGAACGGAATAAACTAACAGAGACGGCCAAAACCTGCGTGGCTACACCGCTAATAACACGAAGTGAGATTGGAGACACTTGGATAAGTATGGCAGAAGTAAGGTGTATCTCGGTCCAAAAATACCGTGGAACTCGTGGCTATTCTTCACTTGTATTCACAGTACTGTTCAGTTACCGAAAGCTCTGGGAGGGAAGTAACGTCGATTACATTGCTGGCTCGATACCGTTCCCGTTACAGACGTAGTGCAGGTTGCATGAAAGACATCGCTAGGGGCAGCTGTGTGTGTGTGTAATTGAAGTTGCAGCCGACGAGAGAGATACGAAGAAAATCAGCCTTTTTCGTTTGCAGTGGACCACAGTATTTTTCAAACTGTATCTTGACGACTAAGCAAATGGCGTAAAAAATTGTATTGTTGGTCATTGAAATGTTGAGAAATGCACAAACAGTTCAGTGGTAAAAGAAGAAAACTTGAGAAGTATCAGGAGGTGTACAGGCAAGCGATGCGTATTTGTACAGAGCGAACAGAAAAATTATCTCCAGAACGTAGGCTTATAGGCAGTGTCAATAACTGTACCGGTGATCACTGATGTTTCTTTGGACCAAAACGTGGTGCACTAGGTGTGGTCGATGGTTTCTTCAAGCTGCTCACGACACCACAACCAAGGCCATATTCGTGTTACATTATATTACATTAATACTTGTTCTATAGATAATTAATACATTTCGTAATGATGTGCAATTTGTCTGTTTAACGTAAGGTTTCTTTACACGATATTATTTCTATTATTACTATTATTATTATTATTATTATTATTATTATTATTATTAAACAATTACTGCTTCATATCTAATATTTCGTTTGCTGAGTATGAGTAGATACGCACAGAAATTCCTTTAATTTGCTTTTAAATTCTGGTTGGCTGACTGTCAGTCTTTTAATGCTATTTGGTAAATGACCAAAGATTTTTGTGGCAGCGTAATTCACTCCTTTCTGTGCCAGATAATTTAACCTAGAATAGTTAAAATGATTCTTTCTTCTTGTATTGTAGCTATGCACTTCTGTGTTATTTTTGAACTGGGATTGGTTATTAATAACAAATTTCGTAAGTGATTTTGTGTGTTGAAATGATACTGTGAACATGCTTAGTTCGTTAAATAAATGTCTGCAATGTGATCTTGGGTGGGCTCCAGCTATTATTGTGATTACAAGCTTTTTGCAATGAATACTTTCTCTCTTAATGAGGTATTACCCCGAAATATGCCATATGGAAGCAGTGAATTAAAATAGGAAAAGTAGGTTTTTTTTACTGATATGTTTATTATCAAAATTTGCAAAAATCGTAATGGTGTTAAGTAGCTGAACCTAAACGTTTCAGCAGATCACCAATGTGTTTCTTCCAGTTTAATCTCTCATCAATGCACACATCCAGAAATTTTGAATATTCTGCCTAGTAACAGATTTCTATTCAAAATCTGTATTTACCAATGGTGGTGTTATATTTTACTTTACAAAACTGTATATACAGTCTTTTCTCAAAATTTATTGAGAGTCTATTTGCAGAGAACCACTTAATTTTCTGAGAGGCATTATTTACAATTTCCTCGGCAAATTTTTGTTTGTTGGGTGTGGTTCGCAGGAGAGCTTGTGTACAGTTTGGAAGGTAGGAGAGGAGGTACTGGCGGAAGTAAAGCTGTGAGGACGGCGCGTGAGTCGTGCTCGGGTAGCTCAGATGGTAGAGCGCTTGCCCGCGAAACGCAAAGGTGCCGAGTTCGAGTCTCGGTCCGGCACACAGTTTTAATCTGCCAGGAAGTTTCGTGGTTACTCTAGTTGCGTCACCAGCAGAAAGGACCAGCTTTGCATATTCACGAATGTAGAGTGGCAAGTAGTTAATATATATTAAGAACAATGAGGGTCCCAAGACTTCACCCTGTGGAACACGGTTCTCGATAGCTCCCCATTTACAGGATACTGCTGGTTTTGGCGTAGGTAATTGCTCAGGATTACGTACGGGAGCCGAGAGACAGACAGAGAGGTCAGCAGCTTAATTCCCTCGGCAGTAGGCGATCCGTGCGGCCGGCGACGTGAGGTAGAGCCAGCCAGAGCAGCAGGTAGAGGCAAAAGCCGGACGGTCCACCGTGTGGCGTGGGCCGGCACCCGCAATTAATCGGCCCATTCTTCAGCCGCAGACGCCTGGGCCGGCGCCGCCCATTCATGCGCTATATATATACGCACAGACACACACACACACACACACACACAGACAAGCCGGACTTATCTTCAATTAACCCGGGGCGGCGGCGCGGCTGGCCGCAATAAGGAGAAAAGGACTCGCTAGGTGGCGGCGGGCGGAGAAGGAAGAAGAGGGACCGAGGGCTGCAGGCGTCTGCCTTCGTTTTATTTCCGTCCGCACAGCCTTGTTGTGTTCCACCCCACCCTCCCCGTCTGCCTTGCAACGCCGAGCCGTGGTCACAATCCACTTCCTTTTTTCCTCGTCCCTCCCTACTCTTTTTTTTTTTCGTCGTCCTTTTCTGCCCCCTCGGCGGCAACAGCAGCAGCCTCGGCGATAGTTTACAACGCGCTGTCAAGACCAGACAAGAGGCGACCCGAAGCGCAGCGCCGCCGAGGCAGCACAGAGGACGAGAGGTAGAGGAGGAGGGACAAAAAGGCAAAGACAACAAACGACAGAGAGCGAGGGAGAGAGAAGGAGAGAGAGAGCAGTTTAATGTCGGGCTGGTGAGGCGGGCTTGTGGCGGCGGCGGCGGCTGCTACACACACACACACACACACACACACTGGGGCCGGCGCCGTGACTCCTTATCTGCAGGCGGCTCGGGCTCATTACTGCCGCTGCCGCCACTTTTCACGCTGCTTTAAGCGGCGTCACGCCCGCGTGCACGCGTGTGCGTCGGTGCGTCCGACCGTGCAGCCTGTTCCGCGTCACAGGCAGCCAGCCGGGGCACGGCGACGTCTGCGTTTGCGTGACAGGAACCAGAGAGAGAGAGAGAGAGAGAGAGAGAGAGAGAGACGCACAGTAGCTTGCTGACAACACTGTCGGGTAGCCACGCATAGGAGACAGAGGTCGATTCTCTGCCACGCAATGACGCGTCAGTAAGCTTTATGCTACTGTTTGCTCTGATTAACGCACACTTACGTGTGTGTGTGTGTGTGTGTGTGTGTGTGTGTGTGTGTGTGTGTGTGTGTGTGTCGGAAAGAACAGAGGGGGGCACGGTACCGCGCATGCTGCCGACTCAGTGCCCTAGTAGGATCTCAGTTGGAAACATTGCGTTGTACTGCACTGTCGACTTAGCAGGAAGACAAAAGCTGCGCAGCAGCTACCTCGAAGGAGACACACTAGTTCTGAACTTACTGACAATCATCGTAGTCAAATTACGTAATTTTCGAGTTTCCAGGATTCCGTCAAAATACACGACAAATAATTCCATCTCGGCCATAAAATAATTCTCATTTCCCGCCGTAATGTGTGTTCTTTGTTGTTTCGGGATTGCAGCCGGATGATGACATCCGGCCACGATATGCTTCTCTTGACAACCAGTGAGCCATCTGCAGGACATTTTTATACTGGACATTGCTGGTGAACGTCGCTCAGTTAATATCACTACGCCAGTTTTTGCTATAAAGTCAGCTACGTACTATAGCTGAAGGTGGCTGAATGGTTGTCAGCAGAAACATATCGTGGCCCGATGTTGGCATCATTCTGCTGCAGTCTCCTGAAATACGAATGTTCTTTTAACACGTTAATCAAATATATGTAACAGCTTTGTACCGTCTTCTGTATGTTGCTTTATTTCAGTTGTTGGCATTTGCATTGGGCGAGACGGAATTCGTCACCGAACAGCGAGATCTTGGTTGCATTTCTGACAGAGTTAACGGAATGTCTGAAGCCGCCCTCAGCAAGGCACTTGAATGTGATTTGCAGAGTATCCGTGTAGATGCAGGTGAAGCGACAGGACTGCATATGCGTGAGAAACGAGTGCCCTGCCCTGCAGAGGAATCCAACTACTGTGCTGGTCGAAGCTGTAAGGCAGCTTACGACTGCGCGGAAGAAATTTGACTCCCTCCTCGAACTCTGTGAACGTATTCGGTCTACAGAAGGAAGGTATCAGATAAGCTCCCACTAAGAATTTCAGTAACTGTCGGATCGCGTGAACAGTCTAATGAGGAAGACTGAGGTAATGAGGAGTACCAGATACGAAATCGGCGACGAACTGAACAAAATTAGGGTCCACGTAGCGGTCGAAACGAATTCTGCTATACTGCAGGCAGATTACGGCGTGACGAACGATGCGAGGCCAGAAGAAAACGAGGGCATACCTAGCTAAGAGAAGTACCCTGGTATCGAACGTAGAACCTGAGAGGGAAGTTTCACTATGTACACCTAACTACAGAATTGTACACCAGTGAACCGCGGACGATGCTGCAACCGGAGAGGGAGCTAATGGAAGCATTTGAGTTGTGGTGCTACAGAAGAATGTTGAAAATTGCGTGAACTGTTAAGCTGAGAAATGAGGTGGTGTTCCGCAGGATCGTCGAGGAAAGAAAATGTGGAAAACAGTGAGAGTACAGGGCAGGATAGGACATGCAAATAACTTTCACGGTACAAGAGGGAGCTGGAGATGGTAAAAACTGTAGAGGAAGACAGCTATTGGAACAGGTCCACCAAGTAAACGAGGCTATTGGCTGTAGGTGGTATGGGGCCGCTTCTGATGTCAGGGGAGGAAGTCGTGGAGGACCGCACAAAAGCAGTGAAGAGACCGGTGTCAGAAACAAAAGCGACCTCTGGCCTCTCCAGTACCTCAGTACGCACAGAGATGTTCATTTTTGCCTCGTTTGCGCAAGGTCTATTCGCAAACGTGTACCGCGGGGATGACTAATGCAATTTTAAGGAGCATGCCTAGAAAACATTACCAGGGACCGCTAGGCGGCCTTCGTAACTGATTCACGGCCAAATAAGCACCGCACCGTGGGGTACTGTCGGTGGATAGGCATACGACGCAAAGACAGAGAGAGAGAGAGAGAGAGAGAGAGAGAGAGAGAGAGAGAGAGAGAGAGAAAGGACTGCCCAGAGATGCCTGGGCGCCAGCATAAACACGTCAGCGCAGAAGGGGCCACGAGATTAAGCGGTTCGCTGGCCGCTGGCCACAGGCGCCTGCGGCAGAGGGGACTGAGCCAAGTTTTTAGCCACAGGGGCTGCCTGCAGCTCCCGTGTGAACACTGGGCACCGCTTGTCTCAGCGGAGCCGAATCGAGTACTGGCGCACCCGAGACTCACTTCACCCTCCCTCAGGACAAATTACCAAATTCGTACGCATCTGACCAGGTGCTCCAAGTGATAACGCTAACGTACACCGAAGGGTCAGAAGTCACCCCAATACCGTGCCGGAACTCCTTTTGTCCGGAATAGTACACGAACCGACAAATCGTTAAGTCCCGTGTAGAAACATTATCCCGTGCTGCCTCTACGGCCATCCGTAACTATTAATAGAGTTGTCGGTGCAGGATTTTGTGCACGAACTGACCTCACGATTATGTCCCATACACGTTCGGCGGTATTCGTGTCGGGCGATCTAGGCGGGCAAACGATCCGCTCGCATTGTCCAGAATGTTCATCAAACCAACTGCGAACAGCTGTGGCTCGTTGACATGACGCATTGTCATCCATAAGAATTCCGTCGTTGTTGCGAACTTTAAGTCCATCAATGGCTGCAAATGGTCGCCAAGTCAATGATCGGTCGCGCTGGACCAGAGGACCCGGTTCATTGCACACCACTGTGGAGCGAGCCATCAGCCTGCACAGTGTCTTGTTGACAACTCGGGTCAATGACTTCGAAGAGTCTGCGCCACACCGAGCCTACCATCATCGGCTCTTACCAACTGAGATCAGGACTCTTCTGTGCAGGTCACAGTTTCCCAGTCACCCAGGGTGCAACGAGCCCAAGAGATGCGCCACAGGCGATGTCGTGCTGCTACCGAAGGTCGTCTGTTTCAGGCTATAAACGCCACATTTCGCCGCACTGCGCAAACGGATACGTCCGTCCACGTCTCACATTTATTTCACGCAGTGCTGGTTGTCTGTTAACACTGCCGCCATCTGTATACGTCCACATCGCTCGCTACTCCTTGACTTCTGTCCCCTCAGTGTACCGTCCTGTAGCAACTGTGTTTAACAAATGGTTCAAATGGCTCTGAGCACTATGGGACTCGGCATCTGAGGTCATCAGCCTCTACAACTTAGAACTACTTAAACCTAACTAACCTAAGGACATCACACACATCCATACCCGAGGCAGGATTCGAACCTGTGACCGTAGCGGCTGCGCGGTTCCAGACTCAAGCGCCTACAACCGCTCGGCCACAGCTGTGTTTAACAAATACAATTTAAAAGATCCTGTGTAAAATGACACTATGTTCAGAAATGAGTGTATTTCAAGAGTACTATAGGCAGCCGAAGAGGATAAAATTGTACGGATGACATGAGAATTGAATATATATAACAAATAATTGACGAATAAAGACACACACGTGGGTGGTACACTGAGATCAAGAAACTGGCACACGAAAGGGAATCATTAGGGGGTGGGGGTGGGAGAAATTATGTGACACATGTAACTGTAAAAAGCATGCCAGAAGAATAAACCGTGCGACTAGCTGCGGTTCGGCGTTCGAGGTCTTAATTGCCATCGTGCGGCTATAATTACGTGCGCCGGTGTGCCGGCCAGCCTGTATGTTGTTTTTAGGCGGTTTTCCACATGCCTCTAGGTGAATACCGGGCTGGTCCCCACATCCCGCATCAGTTACACGCCTCGCCCACATTTGTAGCACTTGACACGCAGACAGCTGGGGTGCACGGACTCCGTCCCGAGGGGTGTGGGGTGGGGATGGCCGCAGGAAGGGCATCCGGCCACCCCTGCCGAATCCGTCGTAACTGAGCCGACCCTGCGAAAACTGCGGGAAAAGCAATAAGCGAAAGAAAAAGGTGAAATTTATGATAAAGTGTGCCTGAAATATACGAATGAGTTGAATATGGAGATATAACTACGAAAGTAAATAGTATTCCATAACAGCCGCACTCATCGCACCACACGTCGTACAGATTACGCTCGCCACTGGCGTCAGGTGAAGGCGTCGAGAGGTTGGCAAGAGATCCGCGAAGAATTTATCCGAGCTTCACTGGCCTCTTTTGTTCAGATCCTCCTCGAGTGCCAGTATGAGGAGGACTAGTACCTGTCTCAATATTTTCCGCCACCCGATCGGGAACCCTGCGGCAGCGCTCGCTCTCTGTTTACTTCGGCGGCCGCAGCTGATCTTGCAGGCGCCGCAGATGGCTTCCGCAGCGTAATTTTTTGGTTGGCGCGCGTGCTGCGAGAGGCGCGGTTTGTTTAGCGCGGGCCGGCTATTTACGACGGTCCGGGGGCCAAATTGTATTAGTGACACGGCGCGGCAAGGCGCTGTTTGTCTTGGCCGGGGCGGCAAAAAGCCGGCGAGAGATAGCCCGCTGTAGCCGGTGCCGCTCTCCCGCGTCGCAGGTTATATTTACACCGAGCGGCCTGAAGGGCTGCCAGCCGGCAAAGCAAACACCGCCTCTGCCCCGTGGTGCGTGCGGGCGTCCGGTTTACCGAGAGCTGCCGCCGGTCCGCACACTGGCGTCCTTGTTTACAAGGTTGGTGGCGTTGTACTGTTGGAAGACACGTACTCTCCGACCTTCCAACTGACTTACTCCTGAACCACGGAATAACTCTCAATTTCTCACATTACTAATAATTTTCGAAGGTTAAAGTCGCTGAGGGAGGATGGGGGAGTGTGGATGGGGGAGGGTGGCGGACCGTATTCTGGATCTGGGATACCCAGAGGGCACAGGCCTCGATTGGCCGCCATATTCTCCGGATCGCAGCACATATGACTCCTTTTTGCTTGGCTATATTAAAGACAAAGTGTACTGCAGTAACCTCAAAAGCATTGCTGAGCTGAAAGCAGCCATTCAGGAGGTCATCGACATCATTCGTGTTCCGACACTTCAGCGGGTCATACAGACTTTCGCTTTGCGTCTACGCCACATCGTCGCCAATGATGGCATGCATATAGAACGTGTCTAACACTTGAATCCGAATATCTATAGTGACGTTTACATGTCGAATAAACTGCGTGCACGTCCACAGTTTGTTACTAATTTTCGTTTTTTTTTTCATGTAGTTCAATAATTCTCACTACATATATAATTTGGCAGATAGGAATTAGTTGACTGTAGGATGATACAAGATAACTTTGAAAAAATTTCTGCTCGGTGAGATGAACGGCAGCTAGCTATAAATGTAGAGAAACTTAATACGGATGTGTTGGGAAAACAAACCCGTAGTGTTCAGATACGGCGTTGGTTGTGTCATGCTTGACGCAGTTACGTCGTTTAAATATGTGGGCGTAACGTAGCGAAGCGATATGGAACGGGCATACGAGGCTTGTGGTAGGGAAGGCTAAAGGTCAACTTCGGTTTATTGGGAAAATCTTAGGGAGGTGTGCTTCATCTGCAGAGGAGACCCCATATAGAAAGCTGGTGCGACCTATTCTGGATCCGTAACAGATCGGATTAAAATAAGACATCGAAACATTTCACAGGCGAGTTGCCAGATTTGTTACTGATAGGTTCAAACAACATGCAACTGTTACAAACAGGCTTCGGAAACTGAAATGGGAGTCACTAGGGGAACACTGTTGAGAACCGCCGTTTGTTGCTGACTGCAGAAAGATTCTACTGCAGCCAACACACATTGTCCGTAAGAACCACGAAGATAAGATACGAGCAGTTAGGGCTCATAGGGAGGCACTCAGAATGTCAAAGCAGGAGTGAGTAAGACTGTGACACAGTGTAACGCGCGTTTGCACCTGTGCGGCTTGCGGCTAGTCGGCGCGTGTCCGTGCTCGCCCCACGCGCAAGCAGAGGCACGCGTCTAGCGTGCACGCCTCTTCCTCAACACGTGCGCACGAGTCGTTTACATTCAGACCTGTGTTCACACTGGGCGCCTCTACTTCCGCCTGGGGCAAACTACAGTCGCACGGCGGCCAGCCGCCAGGTGCCAAAGTGTAGACGCGCCTTTAGTGTGTCACAGAAACTGAGGAGGTATTCAATCACGAAGGCCTTTCCTCACTTTTCCACTGAAACGAAGAATAAGGTACACCATTAACTCGATGGTGTATTTACGAATATATCCTTCCTCAGAGTGTTCGGGTGATGACACCAGAGACCTGTAGCGACGTTTAGGCAAGTGAGAAACGCGTGTCGATGCCGCGAAGAGAATTCGATGCTGAAATCGTATACACATGACAACTATTCCACAGAAGAATTTTTCAAAGTATACTATAGTGAGTGAAGGAATAACTGGATGAATAAGGATTGAGTGTGTGCACACTTTGAAGACGACTTTTGGCACAGAGCAGGGCGTGGAGCAAAGCGGCGGCCGGCGTTTCACTCCAGAGAGCGGTCGCCTGTGCGTGGGTGTGGAGCAGGGTGCGGTGGGGTGGGGTGTGCTGGGGTGGGCGTGGCCGCGCTGGTGTCGATCGCCACTAATAGCGCTCCAGTCACGCGCCAAGCCGCCAGCTGGACTGCCGCGTTCGCACCTCGGGCGCCGCACGCGCTCGCACCTCACCCAGGGGGCGTGGCAGTGTGCGAAACAAACTTGTACCTGCACTACACGACGATAAACTAGACAAGACGAAAAGACTTCAAGTAGTGACCCTCATCTTCATTTTAATTGTGTCCTGGGTTCGTGTCGTCCTGCTGCTTACTGTCCAGTCACCTTACCCACCAACTGTAGCGTGCACACAGAATAACGCGCCGAGATAGCGGTATCTGTGGAGATTGTGAGCAGGCACTGTAGGGGAAGTGCTGTTCCGTGCTAAGCTGAAGGCGCCTCAGCGCCCACACTTGCAGATCTGTCATCTCTGCTTTGGTTAGGGCCTAATAAGAATTCAGCTGAAAACGCAATAAAGGCAGCAATATATTTTCGCCTGGCCTGTCAACCACTTGTAGCTTTCGGAGGAGCGTCACGAGTGGAGAATTTTGAGTATAAGCTACACTTGCTCTTGTCGCCACGTTAACATTTGCTTCTTTCGGCGAAAGACGACGGAGTTTACACAGTATCACCTCACAAACAGGTGCAGACACAACTTTGAGAGTATTCTGAAACAGTGTTATTTTTTACATTTATCTGGTGAGGAACTGAGAGAAAACAAAGCCAGCATCTTATGAAAAAGCACATCCTCGCTACAAAAATAAGCGTGTAATGTCTGTACTTACGTTGTTCCAAAACCCGTAGCATTTAATGTTTCAACTAGCAATCGATGGCCCTTAAAAATTACTTTCATCGAAAAAGTCTGTAGTTAGCGGAAAAACACGATACATAATGACGTGTTGCATGATAACCGTATCGGCAAAATCTCATTTCGATATCTCTAACAGTTTATGATGTGTGAGGGATGTTGTGGATATTTCACTCAGGTTTTATCGCTAGCGCGCCCGATCGCAAATGAATGTGCTACATCAGATTAGTTTTCTCGACATTTATGACAGACAGGGACCTTCGCCGAAGTCTGAAGAAAGCTTCATTTCATACGCAGCAACATATTATGTAATACGCACTAAACGCAACATCACTGCGACCCCTATTTTTCATTGCAAACTTTTTCGAATTCTCGCAGTGTCTTTCTTACATGCAAATATCACAATAACTATGACTATTAACCAAATGATGGGCACATCATGAAGCTAACATATAAAGCTGCACGTAAGGCAAAAACGAAACTTCTTCAGCTACTAGTTTCAGTAAACTCGTTTCAGAAAGCCTGCAGGACATGCGCCTCGATTCTGTCATGGCCGACCGCCAGAAAGGCGGCAAACACTGTCGACCGTCGCTTCCGAACCCACGAATGCACTCACCCAGCGGTTTGGACGAAAATTGGTCACTACGCATCGGCTGCCGTATCCTGTGCGGACTCTAGAATCCTTGGTGATTTCTGTTTTGCGGGCGTTAGACTGCGTGACTCAAGGCATGTTTCTATGCCTGACGTTTGTCTCCTCAGAGAGAAACTTTAGGGGACGATGCCTTACACCACACGGCCGAAAACCCGTACGACAGAAATCGGCGATGATTGCACTGGATTGCAACACGTTGGCTACGTGTGTTGTCATCGATAAGTCGCATCGATACCTCGCATCGTAACGCTAGCAGCCAGCGGTGCCGACCAGCAGTAACCTGGCCTTAGAGCTCGAGGCTCAATATGTGTTCGGCCGCCACTCTTTTATCACGGAGATACTCGAGTCTGCCAACAAGTGCAGTGGAGGCAGGAATGACTACGTTCCCTACGCAGACACTGTCTGCCTGATTACTATACTGCACTGCCGGTGAACGGGACACAGTTTTGCGTTAACAGTCGATTTACTGTCATTCCTGCACCGTCCCACGTACAGGGCCCATCTACTCTGCAAGTAATGTGTTTGTCTTCATTAATGGAAAATTTGTTTGGAATTGTCACTGTTCCTCATTGTTTTAGGCCTGAACGTTCTTACCCTCTGGACATAATAACACCACGAGCGTGCATTTGTTTGTTGCTCTATGAACAACAGCGAAGAGGAACGGAGATATGCCAGCTTTGAGAGAGGTGCGTATTATAAAATACTCTTTGCACTTTTCTTCGTTATTGTGCACTCTTCTGTTGCTGCAGTACAAAGAAAACCAGTGACGGAAGAAAGCAAACACCTAGAAAATGTGACGAGACGCATACACTCTGTGACAAAGTTTGTTAAAGTGGAAAGTGCAGAACTGCACAGTTGTTCAAAGTCCACGTGAACTTGTTGGTCCCCCTATGACTGGATGAATAAATCAGTCCAAAGGTACGACGAAGGGATAATCCACTTCACTGGCTATCGTTAACAAGCAATGATTGGTACATCGTGTTTCTACATTATTACACTGATCTGTGCGGCACACAATAGCATGAGGCCACCTGAACAACAAACTTATTTATTTGCGACTCAAGTGTTTGAAGCAGAAAATGCAATAGAATACAGAGCTGAAGCAAATGTTTGGAGCGAAAGGCGTTGTTTGAGTCAACAGCTCGGAGTCGTAGAGTCTGCGGCCGGAGCGTGGACCGACTGGCGACTGGCGCTGGCTCGCATTAGTGAGACTGAAGCAGTTACGCAGGACGATTCCTTTATGATGTTGCGAACTTTCAGTAATAACGGAGAAGGGTAAATGTTTAAATTCGTGTTAAGGCACCGTCATTGTGACACCTCTGACAGTGGAATACACGTACCAGTACTGTTTGTTGTTGTTAAGATTGTAGGGTACGGAACTGTCAGAGGTGTTAGTATGGTCGAAAGCAACAAAAAATATCCGTTAGATATTGGATCTAAAAATGCCTTCCTTAAACGCTATGAGCACTTGTTCATCTCGGCTACAGTGAAACACAGTGCTTCTACTGAAAATGTGCCCTATTTCTAAAGTTATGAATTTCAGAGCCCATATTTACTGAACTTGTTTTTGCTTTGGTCCATATTAATATCTCTGATAGATGCATAACATTACCTGCACACGTATTCCACTGTCATAGGTATCAAGGCGATTTTAAGTGTTGGCCTTCGATTCCGTCGTTTCTGGACAAGGACTCTTACCTCAGATTGACCCGTGAAAGTTTCTAACATCACGGGATCATCCTGTATACAATGCAGTCAGTAGGGGAAAGACGAAATGACATCATTAGAGATGTAAACTGTGACTAGAGAATTTGCGTGTACTAACTATAAATCATAACGGCTACATGTGACAAGTTCAAGAAATTTAAATTTCGTCAAATTTTTGACCTGTTATTACTCCCAGTCAGGATAAAACTAACGACTTTACCCGCAATCGTAACCTCTAGAGCATGGGATCGTCGTCAGAAGCCAATACCACCAACGGATGTGAACTCTACTACTAACTGAACGGTCTGATTGCCGAAGACAATTTAACTGTAAAAATATTTTACTAGTACGGAGCTTCCACGGTGACAGCCTTCATTTACCAACACATACTCTTCTGTGACTGCCAACTTACGGGAATACAAGTCAGACGTCAGCACTTTGAGATCCGCGTATCTAAGATGTGTTCGTTACTACTAGAAGATAATTAACAGTCCATTTATGCATAAATTTAAGCTACGTTTTACGTGACAGAAGAAATAAACTCGGCGAAAAACAGCTCGAGCATAAAATAAAGTTGCCGCCAAGTCGGCACCAGGAAGTAGGGGAGGCGCCTGGAAGGTGGCCGGAAGCGTGCCGGAGAACTTGTTGCCATTACCGGAAGCGCACCTCTTTTTTCCCTCTCACCCCGTCACTCCGCCCTCCCCGCGGCAGAGCAAGTTGGCAACAGTGGCGGGTGCCCCCAGCGAGCCGACGGCGGGGGGGCGCGCCCCATTACAAGCGGTAATGAATGAGGACCAGCGTGCGACACAAAAAGGAACGGCGGAGGGCACAATAAAAAGCGGCCGCCGACGTCACATTCAATTACCCCGGCGCGGCGATCCATCTCGCTTCACACCCCGGCAGCCCCCAGCGCGCTCCCTGCACAAACACGCTCCAGCCCAGACATCTGGGCCGGGCTGCTGGCTGACGTCGCGACTCGGGAATCAGGCACAAAGGGCATTCCTCGTCAAGAGAAATTTACTTTCGTCAAACGAGGAAGAAATTTCTGTGAATGAACGTCTGGCGCACAGAACTGTACGGCAGCGAGTCGCGGACAAACAGAGAAGAATCCAAGTGTTTGAGTTGTCGCGCTACTGAAGGAAATTGAAAATTAAGTGTAGTGATAAGGTTAGGAAAGAGGGAGTTGTTCGCAATATCGGCGAAGAAAGGGGTATATGGGAAACATTGACGAGGGACAGGATGAAAGGGCATCTGTTGAGGCAACAGGAAATAACTTCCACGGTACTAGAGGGTACAAACTTAAGACAGAGACTGGAATACATCTACCATGTAGCCGGCCGCGGTGGTCTAGCGGTTCTGGCGCTGCAGTCCGGGACCGCGGGACTGCTACGGTCGCAGGTTCGAATCCTGCCTCGGGCATGGGTGTGTGTGATGTCCTTAGGTTAGTTACGTTTAAGTAGTTCTAAGTTCTAGGGGACTTATGAATTAAGATGTTGAGTCCCATAGTGCTCAGAGCCATTTGATCCATCTACCATGTAAGTGAAGACATAGAATGCGAGAGCTACTCTGAGGTGAAGAGATAAGCGCATGAGAGGAGTTGATACCTACCTGTACACACTGTCAGTACATCTCACTGAATGCCACAGCACAATCCACCATATTGCCTATTGTTTCAGCAGATTACGTATCAAAATGTCACGTTTGTAAAATCGGTTTTCACTGGACCTATACGCATTTGAGGTTGTCTGAAACCATTCGTCTGGAATATAGTCTTAAGCGGAAATGAAACTTGCAAGATAAGCGGTTCACACAGGAAGAGAATGCCTAAGTTTCTGATTGGATGTTTCAGGAGACCGAACAGCTAAGGTCATCAGTTTCCTACTCACCCTCCCCTCCCTGCTAGGTCAGAAGCACTTTACCCATTCTGTCTGCATATAGAGTAAATTCTCTGCACAGGTGTGAGAAAGCGTTTAAATGTGTCTCTCAGGCGGAATGTGGTAACCAGCAGGGTGTGGAGCAGCACTCCTCCTTCAGACCACAAGTCGCCCATCGGGGCCATCCGACCGCCGTGTCATCCTCAGTTGTGGATGCGGATAGGAGGGGCGTGTGGTCAGCACACCGCTCTACCGGTCGTTATGAAGGTTTTCTTCACCGAAGCCGCTACTATTCGGTCGAGTAGCTCCTCAATTGGCATCACGAGGCTGAGTGCACCCCGAAAAATGGCAACAGCGCATGGCGGCCCGGATGGTCACCCATCCAAGTGCCGGCCACGCCCGACAGCGCTTAACCTCGGTGATCTCACGGGAACCGGTGTAGCCACTGCGGCAAGGTCATTGCCACCAGGGTGTGGAAAACTGCCTAAAAATCACATCCAGTCTGGCCTGCACACCGACTCTTCGCCGTTAATCCGCTGGGCGGAAGCGGTCGCCTTAATTCACGCAGTTAATCGGGTGGGTAGGGGGGGGGAGAGAGGTGGAACAACTAAAGAGGTGGTGCTGAATCCGACTGAAGAGCGAAAATTACGGCACAACTTGACTAAAAGAAGGGCCGACTGACATGACACACTTAGCGGCACCAACGAGGAACAATTAATTTCGTAATGGTGGGAAATGTGAGGGGGAGGGGGGGGGGGAGTAATGTAGCAAAATGTAAAAGCGGGCGGCGAGTAATGGAGGGAAATGTGGAGTAAGGTATTCGTGGAGGAAAATGTGAGGAGGGAATTAATGGAGGGAAATTTGCTACACTAAATACTCAGATAGAGTTAGGGTGCAGCAGGTACAGAGATGAAGCGCCTTGCGTGGGAAAGACTGTAGTTTCCCAGATACGTGAGTGGCTCGAGGACGTTGTCCTCGGCAGTGCTCACCAGGGTCAAGGTCAGGTGTGCCCCAGGGAAGTGTGATACGACCGCTCTTAGTCACCACACACACAAATGAACTGTCGAAGAGGATGTGGCGTACGAGAATGTGTCGCCGCTGAGTGACTGCAGGTGGATACGAGATGACTCAGACAAAATTTCTAGTTGCTGTGATGAGTGGCAGCTTGCTCTAAATGTACAAAAATGAGGGTTAATGCGGATGAGTAGGATAAACAATCTTTTAACGTTCGAATACTTCGTCGGTAATGCGCTGCTTGAAAGAGTTACATCGATTAAATGTCTAGGCGTGTCGTTGCAAAGCGATATGAAATTGAGTCAGCATGTCAGGCTGATAGTCGTGAACGCTAATGTTTGAATTAGTTTTCAGCGGAGAATTTTGGGAAAATTTCGCTCATCTATAATGGTGACTGCGTAAGTACGATCCATTCTTGAATACTGCTCAAGTATCGGGGATGCCGACCAGGTCGGATTGAAGGAAGACATCGAAGCAATTCAGAAGCGTATTGCTACATTTGTTCAAAAATGGTTCCTAACATCTGAGGTCATCAGTCCCCTAGAACTTAGTACTACTAAAACCTAATTAACCTAAGGACATCACACACATCCGTGCCCGAAGCAGGATTCGAACCTGCGACCGTCGCAGCAGCGCCGCTACATTCATTACCGATAGGTTCGATCAGCACGCACATATTACGAAAGTGCCTCGTGAACTCAAATGAGAATCCTTGGAGAGAAGACGACGCTCTTTTCTCGAGGCACTATTGCGTTAAGAGAACTGGCATTTGATGCCAACTGCAAATCGATTCTACTGTCGCCAACGTACATTTCGCGTGAGGGCCAAAGAAATGACGAGAGAAAGTAGCGCTCGTATGCAGGCTTATTACACAGCCTTTTTTCTCGTGCTCTATTTGCGATTGGAACAGGTCAGGAAAAGATTTAGTGGTACGTGGTTCTCTTCGCTAGGCACAGTACGGTCGCTTGTGGAGTATGTACGTCAATGTACACTAGCGTAGAGACCATCAAACTAGTCACTAAACTTTTTGGGACGAAAAGTTTTATCTACAGGGTTGAAATTTCTATTTATGCCTCTCCTTCGAAAGGTTCTGCAGAAGTTTCTACATGTTATTTCCACGTATCTGTTAACACTGTAACCTCCCTCAGGGGTGAAAGATTGACCAGATCATTACGGACCACAGCGCATGAAACACTGACCCATTGCGTAGGACCTTCGGTCCCGAAATAAACTTAATTTTATAAAAAAGACGACCGACTTTTATTAATGGCATACAGTGAAAAAACGTAATGTTACTGCTGGTGGTACGCACCTGCCGATGGAACCCCGGGATCTCGCGTGAGAGTTCTAAATCCAAAGGGCACCTCTGGTGGACCAGTTTCTTTTTCTTGGGGTGGATTTTAGATACCACCCATCTGCTCAAGTTCTGCGATTGTCTGTAGTTGGTTGGAGGAGAGAGATCCCAACTGGAGAGCAGCGTTTACGCACTACACAATATTAAACGAATCCGGCTGTCTTCGTCTGAACGACACCAAAGGTGAAATGACGAATTAAGTTTTTTTCAGGTAGGGAGTGTTGGTTTCGTGAGGTAAGAGAGAGATTTTTTCCTCACAGACGGAAGTCGCGTTACGTACCATCTCGTGGGATTAGACTGATAACTTTCACGTAACTTGCGTAACTACTTTGTAAACTTGGCGACGAACAGGCATAGCGCATTACGAAGCTAATACGGCGTTTGGAAATCGTGCTGAAACTGCGGCGAGAGATGGCACTCGTCGCAGAACGCGCCACGTTTGCCGGGGCAATTTCTCGCCTATTACAGCTATTTAACAGGCCGCGGAACGATGCGGTGAAACGCGCCGCCGTGCCGCTGTGTGGGTTGCGTTGTGGAGCGGGGCGGGGCGGGGCTTGTACCGTAGTCTACAACACGCGTAAAAACAACCTATTTACAAGCTTCCCCGTGGCGTCCACTTGCACGCCGTAATTAGCCGCTGCATTATTCATGAGAATTATTTCATTTTAGCTGGGGGAACAAAGTAGTCATTAATTAAACTCAAACAGCAAAATAATTACATTCAAAAACGAATTAGATAGCCCGAGAGGTGTGCGCGTGGGTGTGGGTGTGGCCCTTTGCCTACTGATTGATTTTATACTCAGTGATCGGTCGGTGTAGTTTATTTTTGCTGAAATTTCATTTTAATCACAGGTCACGTGCTCTGATATTCGGCTTACGCTGTTAACACGGATAATTGTTTCATTTTTGTCGTCAGGCCCTCCTTTCAGAGCAGTGGCGAACAGGTTATCGCACAGTAGTTGATTTCTGTGTCGTAAGATTTTTGTTGGCAGATTACCTAAGATGTACAGGCAGAGACAAAACTGGAATGAAGCACCGTTTCCCTAGTTTGGTTTAGCGAAATGGTTGTAAAGCTAACTACGGAGGACTAAAAAGAACTACAAACATTGTATTCTCTGAACGACACTAACGGATCAGGTTTAGTTTTGCCCAGGTAGAGGACAATGGTGAGTCATTCCTGTTTTCGCTCGAGCGGCAGTCTCTTGCGGGGTCGAGGGTGGTGTCTCAACAGGAGTCGGTATTGTTCACGACCAACTGTGACGTAGTACTCTACAGTCCGGAATGTGGAATCCTGTTCCTTCTGCTTCTCTCTCGACAGCCCGACAGGGGGAAGGTTTATGCTTCGCCCACCGCACTCCACATACGCACATCTGATGCATTATATTTCTGCCCAATGTTTACAAAATTTTACGTTCATTCTCTTACACTGTCGAAAATCACCTAGTACTGCAATCATGAAATTTTCTCATATACACGACAGGTCTGTTCAAATAGGGCGGGGATTGTCACCGCCTCATTCAGAATGAAATACTATAGATAAAAATGCATCGGAATAATCAGCGAATTACCCGCCCGGGTAGCCGTGCGTGCTGAAGTTCCGCTTCCGGGACGGTAAGGCGCTTCGGCCCGGCATCGAATCTGCCTGGCGGGTTAACGACGAGGGTCGGTGTACCCGTCACCCTGGATGTGGTTTTCAGGCGGTTTCCCACATTCCACCAGCTCAGTTACGAGTTTCCCTCCTCAGTTACGAGTTTCGCAGACTTTTCCAAAACTTTTGACCACTTTCACATAACTCTGGCATGCGGTCACCCCTTCAATAAACCGTGCCAAATAGATTGATAACCGTGCCGATTCTACGACCATGCGGGACAACGGCACAAAGGAAAGACAATAATCAGTAAATTAATTCGGGAGATTAATGTATGAAAAGTCGAAGAAGAGCCAATGGTCTTGCCACAGTGGTAACACCGGTTCCCGTCAGATGACAGAAGTTAAGCGCTGTGCGGCTTGCCTAGAACTCGGGTGACCGTCTGAGGTTGCTGAGCGCTGTCGGCAAGCAGAGTGCCCTCAGCCCTTGACTGGGAAGTAGCGCCTCCGACCAGAGAGAGAGAGAGAGAATGACTACCGCGAAATTGTACTCCCCGGGATTACGGAGCACAAGCTGATTACACACGGAACTTTATCACGGATAGGCAAGAATGGCGAAGGAAATCGGCTGCGACGTCTACAATGATCCCGGCGCTATTCTTTATCGTTTTACGGAAACCTCTGAGAAAAATGAAACTTTTTTGTCAGGACATGGAGATTCTTCCAGAATGTGAGTCTAATGTGCTACCTTACTGCTCGGTAGTGCAGCTTGTGGTGGTTTCGAACTACAAAAGCGAGCGCGTTAGCGAAATTAAACGCCGCTACCTTCAGGCTCCTTGTAATGTAGTCGCAACTTCCTCGAGAAACTAGACGCCTCATCCGACAAACACTGAATACACCAGAGTTCGAGGCGGTAACGTACGATACATCACGCTTTGTTTGCTCGACACAAGAGTTTGCGTAAGATATTCTTGCCGTCTGAGAAAGCTTAACAAACGCCATGTTGCAAAACGGCTTCGTGTAGCATACCAATATTATTGTAATATCGACGGTAACCACACTCAACAGCGTAAGCTAGAACAACAGATGCTCGTCTCATTGAGAGTACGAACTGATCATCATGTTGTCCTTCGTAGAATAGCAGTGATGCATCCCTGAGCGCGGGTAGGAAACAGCAAAATATTTAAAAATGCGGAAAAAAGCAGTGCCCTGCAGCCGGCTACGAGCGGAGGCGCGTGCAATGTTCCCGCGGGCTTCTGCCAAAATGGCGGAATGTGGAAGCGTAATTAACGCAATTTTCGCGTGCATCTGTTTTAATAACCCAGATTGGCAGCCATTAAACAGCGAGCGGTATGGTTACCAACCCCCAGCCACACTGATGCTCCTACATTCTGCTGGTGCTTCCTTTTTTTCTGTAGACTTTGCAGTAGTTAAAAATTACATAACTTGTAATATCGAACACAAAACAATGGTGGCAATAAAATTCATCGTAAATGACCCATCACAATTTGAGAAGGGCAGTGATATACATACGCACAACACTACAGGAAAAAAGACCTTTATAACCCAGTGTTAAGGCTTTCAGTGGCTCGTAGAGGAGTTCAATATGCAGAAATAAAAATTTTTCATCATTTGCCCAATAACATAAAATATCTGACAGGTAGCGAAGCAAGTTTTACATCTTATTTAAAATCATTTCTGCTGGACAACTCCTCCTATTCCATTGACGAATTTCTATTTCAAAATTGGTAACCTGTTGAAAAAAATTGTTTTTACGTGCAGCTGCTTGACGAGGGAATAAAATTACGTTTTTATTCATGTTAACAGTAATGCTGTATACATACCCTGTAAACTGACTCGTTTCGTACCGTTTCGATAACGAAGTCGTTCAAATGATGTGTGGAACAAGTAACTAACAACCGTGGTGCTAACGGGAACACTGCAAGCGTACCGATCACTACTTCAACGAAAATCGAACTTTGGGGTGCAGCTACTAATTCTGACTAATGTGGGTGATCTTTACCCGGCCTCAGTTGCCGAGCGGTTCTAGGCGCTTCAGTCTGGAACCGCGTGACCGCTACGCTCGCAGGTTGGAATCCTGCCTCGGGCACGAATGTGTGTGATGTCCTTAGGTTAGTTAGGTTTGAGTAGTTCTAAGTTCTAAGTTGTAGGGGACTGATGACCTCAGAAGTTACGTAGCACTGTGCTCAGAGCCATTTTTTTAATATTTAAGTGGTGAAGTAATTCTCAGAGTATCTGGCTGCACTGGGGGTCTTCGACAGTTTGCATCCTGGACAGACTAGCGACAATCAGGTTTTAGGAACTCGTCTGTGAATTGTCTGGAACATTGTGATGTGTTTTCACTGTCTCCCACCATCAGCACAACGGGTACGTAAATACGTGAGACAGAGACATACACGGTGGCGAGTCACATTAATGTGACCGCCGGTCGAAAGCCCAAATAACCACCATCTGCAAGACGCGCGGGCCCAGAGTCGACGGTGTTGTGGAAGATGCCGTGCAGACTAGCCCGGTGGCCAGCTGCGCTGAGCGTGCCCGATCGACGTGCTCTCTCACATTCTGGAGTGGGTTTAAATCCGAGGTCGGTCGGTTAGGAGAGGCGGAGACTAAACTACAGCCTCATCAGTCCGCGAGTTGGGGCAGTACGGTAAATTCATTCTGGTGCTCTTCGAACCACGGACGTGGCCTGCGAGCACCATGACACGGTGCATTGTCCTGCTGGTAGATGTCACCGTGCCGAGGAAAAACGAAACGCATACGGGGGCACACGGTCCTCAGGGACAAATGCATACTCGAGTTGATCCATCCTGCCCACGGAATGTCCTCCGGCCAGGACGTTTCCGACGATTGTCGGATGGAGTTTTCTTTCCGACGCTTTGAGTCTCACGCGCCAACGGCCTTCTGTCCGATGGAGCATGAAACGCGATTCGCCTGGACAGGTCACCTCACCTCTCTCCACGGACTGGAGTGGTGTGGCAATTCCAGCCTCGGGTGCGTGAACCAGGCGCCTGCCAGTGATGCCCGCGGACAGCGACGTTCACCGAATGATCGTCGATGAGACACTGTTGGCAGTCTAGACAGCTGCAAGTCTACTCGCCCGTACACATCTCCCAGCCGTCGTTCACCCCTGTCATCTACGGCCGGTGATTCAGCTCAGTTGCCCTGGCACCAGTTTTCGTTAGCACAATTTTGCCACGCACGGTGTATTTTAACCGTTTCGTAAATGTTTCCACGTTTGGCCCGAATGACAATGATCGTGCTATTTTAGACGTCAGACAGCTCGCTCAGTTTGCGCGTCCCCCCACTTCTGGGACTGCCACGTGCCGTCTGTGAGTGGTTGCTGCACGTTGACGGCGGGTGCATCATCTGCTATGACGACAGAGTTACCCGCGCATCTAATAGACCTCGAAGGCACGCAAAAGGTCACCAAAATCACCGACTAGTTTACTGCCAGTTTGTTGCCACAGTCTCTGTCGAGGCCTGATAGTGGACTCGTTGCGCAGACATGTACGTGCTGTTTTGTTTCGGTGCCATATTCGTGGGTTACTGTGTGTACGCCACTGAATGTTGCAGTGGTGGAGAATCTGTCCTCGATGCCCAGCTCTTTTCTACACTTTTACAACACACGTTTCACTTTTCACAGTTCTGTCCGTTTTTATGAGCCAAAACCTTCCGTTCTGGTGCACTATAGCCTGTTACAGGCCTTCCTTTGCATTTTCCTTGGGGATACGGAGTGGGTGTCCAACATTCCTCTGAGGTTCGGTGGCGAAGTTTTGTTCGTTCTATCAACGCCGTTGCCGATTATGATGATGGTGATGATGAATGTAAAACAGTGTAGTGCATAATTTAATAGGCGGGTACCTGTTGATCATGTCTAAACGTGTTTTTCCTAACAAAAGATTGTTACTGAAAGATCAGCAGAAGCAGCATATAAAATATTTACTATGATTTACTATTATTATTGTTGAGACACTAACCACAGATGCCTACCGCGCCGCAGTCCAGCTGCAAGTTCGTGCGGACGTATTGTGCAACAGTTGACAACTTTATGACGGTTGGTGCAATCACGGCGACAGTTGACGCTTTGTAAGCCGCGAGAAGAGACGCCGACGAGGCAGACGGGCGACACGGCGGTTTCGCCAGCGCTCAACTGTTTACGCTGCGGGGGTATCGATAAGCAGCACTGGAGCTGATTTATGCCCCAGCGTGGGCTGCACGGGAACACGTGGCAGTCGCAGTTGCAGTGTTCGGCACAAAGGCCACACAACACCGCCAGCAGCGCGCCGTGAAAATCCCGCGGCTGTCGGGGGTGGAACAGCGCCGGGGCCGGGGCCGGCCGCCCCTTTGTTTCGCAGCTTTTCGTACGCCTCCACCCCTAACCCGCCTCCCCCACCCACCCCTTGCGAATTGGCGGCGGTATCGGTCGGTCCACGCGGCGGCGCGGCCGCGCTTAATAATGTACGGACGCTGCAGGTCACGTGACACGATCCGGCCCGGCCGGCAGCCGCTGTAAATTGGTTATAAAGCAACTCCGCCGCCGCCCCTGACAGCAGGGGGAGAGATAGCTGCTGCCCGCCGGGTGATCCTCATCTTAGTGCGCAGCGCGGCGCCGGCGCGGTAATCCGATTACACTGATGAATTATTAGAGGGAGCTGGCTGCCTCTGCCGCTCTGTTTAACATAGGAGGTAATTTCTGCCTCCCTGCTAACTGTGTCAACCGGCGGCTCGGCTCTGCTTCACCCCCCGGCAGCAAAATCCACTGCCGCTGCCGCTGCCGCTGTCGCCCCCGAGGCGGGGCCCCGCTGCTGCAGCCTTCGAGATTGCCCCCCGCAGACCGCCACCCCACTCGATCTGAGCTCCGCCAGATGTCGCTTTCCATTGTGCAGCCACCAGCAGCAGATAACACACGCTCCGCTCCCGGCCATTTGTTTTGTCTGCTGAAGCCCGCTTACCACCCGAAGCGAAACGTGACGTCACCACGCAAACGGCGTGACGCCTGCAGCTACGAGGCAGCGGAGGCACGGTAATCGGCGGCCTGACTTCTACTATGGACAACACAGTACGTACTTAGGAAGTAAAAAGGGGACATCGCAATCGGGCTGCAACGCTTACTTCTGCTACAAAAACAACCGTTTTGCAGAATGTTTCTCAACAATCTTAACTGCCTCGATTTACCAATATTTTTTCGCCGTATTTGCCTACAATCTATGTCGACAGGGATTTAGGTGGAAACGCGTTTCTTTTACGTACGTAACGGCTTCACAGGTTTCTATATATGACTGCATTACCTGCTAGTGATATGAGAGTCGGAAAGTCTGTCCATCTCACTACCTTGTTACATATGAGAAGTAAACAGCAAGCATCAAGACGAGCAATTACGACAAAACTAGGCATACAGCAGAATGAATTTTATTTATGGATTCTTCCGTCGCTTCTTCATAGAATAATTCCATATTCAGGGTTGAATAGCACTTAGGCGGTTTTTTGTTCTACCGATATTTATTTGTAGGAATTTTTTCCGCTTATTAGACCATCTTCAGATAACTACTGGCTATTGTTTACGAGGAGCTTGTGTTCTTACGAACAAAACAAATGGTTCAAATTGCTCTGAGCACTATGGGACTTTAACTTCTGAGGTCATCAGTCCCCTAGAACTTGGAACTAATTAAACCTAACTAACCTAAGGACATCACAGACATCCTTGCCCGAGGCAGGATTCGAACCTGCGACCGTAGCGGTCGCTCGGTTCCGGACTGTAGGGCCTAGAACCACGATTAAAACATTCTGGACTAAGATACGACGCACTTACATACGATGTTTAGCTGTGATAGTCTTTCGAATTGTCAAATGGGTGTCTTGACTTTTTGATCTTTAAAACTGTTCTTTAACATAAAAAAATCACATTTTATGCTTTGTCAGTACCATGTATGAGAAGAATTAGAATTGTTTAGAATACACATTATTACAAATTTTTGGTATTTGTTGTGAACAGTTGTACAACAGCGATGTTTTCTTTGGCGGTTACATTTTGTTATTGTAGATACGAACCTGACAGGTTACACGTATGCAAGCATCCTGTCTGATCACCTGCATCCATTCATGTCCATTGTGCATTCCGACAGATTTGGGCAATTCCAGGAGGACAATGCGACACCCCACACGTCCAGAATTGCTACAGATGAGCTACAGGAGCACTGAGTTTAAACACTTGTGCTGGACACCAGATTCCCCAGACATGAACAGTATTGAGCATATCCGGGATGCCTTGCAACGTGCCGTTCAGAACAGATCTCCACCCCCCCCCCCCCCCCCCCGTACTATTACAGACTTATGACAGTCCTGCGGGATTCATGGTGTCATTTCCCTCCAGCACTACTTCAGACATTAGTCGAGTCGAGTTCATGCTACATCGTGTCGCGGCACTTGTGCGTGCTCGTGGGGCCCTGCACGGTATTACGCGGGTGTACCAGTTTCTTCAGCTCTTCAGTGTACTACTTATTGTCTCGCTCATTTTACTTGTTACTAATGAAATCACAACGATTTAAACAACCAGTTAGCAGTAAGTTATGTTCTCCGTGAACCCGAGGAAAGTATTGTGCAGATTTTTCATCAGAACTGCCTGTTGCAGTTGTCAGCAGAGTGGAGGACGCAGTTTTAAGGTCCTGCAGACTGTAGACAGTTTACTTTATGATGAGTCTTTATGTTAGCTGTACAAAATGACTCAATAACGCTCCAGTTAGGGAAGGTTGGAAACGATTTGCTTCTTCTTTAGACGATTTTGTGCATTTTTCATAACAACCGAAGGTTTGGAATCAAAGTATTCTTGTCTCTCAACATGCGATATCACTGCATCTTCTAGTATTTTTTGTGGAAGCTGCTGCTATAATCAGAGAGGAGAAGAGGAGGAGGAGGAGGAGGAGGAGGAGGAGGAGGAAGAAGACAAAGCCGATGGCGTCACGTTACAAACCACACGCACGTTTCGTTTGTGTTCTGCCGCTAAGCTACGCTCCGCTCCGCTGCTGAACCCCGAGCTGCGGCAGCTGCAAGCTTCCCATTGTTCAGCCGACACACACACCTCCGCTGGCCTTGCGACTGTCAGCGGCGATAATACGACTCGCTTGCTCGGCTCGGCTCGGCGCGGTGCGGCGCCGTAATATAATTAGCCAGATGGCTTGGAGAGCGCGGGGGCGCACAAATCTGTATTAGCAAATACCGCCACGTGTCGCCCGGGGCACAGTCAATAGCGTTAATTAAAAAGCGCCCACGCACGCAGGCGGCGCGCCCTCCCGGTAGTACACTAATAAAAGCTTCACTCTGGTTTCCCCCAGGCTCGGGCACGCACTCGTACGCTTCACGCGCGGCAGCTTTCTGCGTCGAGAGGTACGTCCACTGGAGCATCCGCAGGTACAGCGGGAGCGGAGGCGTGGTTTCTGATCACATCACACCACGCCACGCCATACAGCCATACTCTGGGCACAAACCCATCTAGATTACAAAAATGTATGTACATACAGTATGTATCCTGTGTTGCACATCTCCTCTAGAAGCACTGGACCGTTTCGACCGAGCTCGATACATCTATCACATACTGACTGAAAAGAATCACTGCGGACATAAGAACCGCCTACCTATAAAAGAGGTGAGAATGAAAAAGCAGAGTAGCCAGTAACGCGCGAATACCCGTATGTTATTCACCCAGTTTTCGGGAATAAGAGCACTCTCAGTGACTTGGAACAAACCTTGCACGTAACTTCAAACGTTTGCGAAATGTTTCCTCGCTGACAACCCCCAGAAAGTGGTGAGAGAGTTTTCTCTGTTCGTGCTTTGAAACTGTTGCACGAAGCTCGACGTTTTAATTTATTACATTTTCTCTACTAACGCTATTCGCAAGACATTTCGCAGACAGAAACCACATATGTCGCTTATGTACCAACAAAAATGTATCCTTGTACCACACAAAGAAATATGACGTCATGAGCGCAGATATACGTGAAAATGGAACTGCAGGGCGAAATTCACTAGACATAAAGGTGACGTGTGTGTACAAACACGTGTGAAATATCTTAAATATATGTGAAATATATCTGACATATGCGTACCGGGCAAAGCCGCGGGTAGAAAGCTCATCCTAGACACCTGGATCGATTCCAATCACATTTGGTACACACAAAAGTTACGATCTGGAAAGAAATACTGTGCGGGAAACAAGCACCAGCCTCCTATTGGATGGGGATGAGCTGTGGAGAGAAACGCGGAAGGGGGGGGGGGAGATGGTGGATAGAGAGTGGGCAGGAGGAGACGGACAGAGAGGGGAGTGGAGAGGGAGAAAGAAAAAGAGAGAGAGAGTATAATTAAATTAATTAATTTCTCTCTGAGAAACGTCCACACGTCTCTTGTGTTAACTGGAAATGTTCCGTTTGCCTGTCTTACGTTAACGGCACTGCCGTGTAGCGGATCTATAGGCTGTTGTCATCACATCCTACAGAAAGATCGAGCGATGTTCCAGTAGCAGATTCTGTGTTACGTTCGGTGTCGATACCAACAGCTACAATTACACTGACGGAAAAAGGCAACACCAAGAAGGAGATGTGAGGCGTAAACGAAAGTTGGTAGGCGTTTTTCAACATCGCAAGGTCGACGTCGAGTGACATAAGCACGGCGCTAGTAGCGCCACTATCAAAATGCGGATTAGATTTGCTTTAAATACACGCTCTTACGGTCGAGAGCGTTAGTTACCTTTGAGATTGGACGTGGTGCGACAAAGACAGACATTATCAGCAAGTCACTGAGTTTGAACGAGCTTCTGTAGTATCGCTACGAGAAGCTGGATGTTCTTCCTGCGATACTGCAAAATGAGTTGGCAGGAATGTAGCCATTGTGCACGATTGCTGATAGCCGTGGTGACGAGAATGTACGCTCGCAAGAAAACCTGGCTCCGAGCCACGTAGCACTAACGAGAGGTAAGACCACCACACTGCAGCAATTTGGTACCACAGTGACACAAGAAGCTGTTAAAAATCTGTCACTAAAGAAGAGTCTCAAGCCAGAAGTCCTGTAGCGCGCATTCCAATGACACTGAACTACCGCCCGTCTCCCTGCGACGTCGGCTCACTGGAGGCCAGGCTGGACGGCTGTTGTGTTTTCCGACGAGAGCTGTCAACCTATCTGCATGCTAGACACACTGGACCTCCACTTGGAGTTGTGGTGTGGGGTGACAGCAAGAGCACTCCCTTCCTTAGTCTGTACCTCAGTCTGGTGATCCGAGCTGTGATGCTGTACAGAGTGTCAGCTGAATCACCAGCTATGTCTCCAGTGGAGAAGATACGGGACTTCACCGGACAATTCCAGCATTAACCGTGCCTGTATTGATCGAGCATATGAAACAGACACGAACTCCATCCCACAAACTGACAACCGGCACTTGTACAAGTTACATCAGTTATTAATGTACCAGCATTTCAGATTTGCCACGTTTTATCTGGTGCTTACAGTAACCTATGATCTTGTAATGTTAATGACTTCAGTATATTATTTGCACAAATGTATTCGCGAAATTTCATTAATCTATATAAGTATTGGTTAAAAACAGTCTCGGTTGCAATTTTATTTTTTAACTACGCGTTTCGCCTTATTTAGGCATCTTCAGGTTATCTGAATCTGGTATTTCTTAGAAGGATCCTTCAGTCAGTGTAGCCAAAGGGCATCGCCGAATATATCAGGCCAACAACATCGCCTTCATTAGATTCAGTAAAAACTTTTCTAGATGGACGCGAAAACTAAGTTTAACGAAGGCGATGTTGGCCTGATATATTCGACGATGCCATTTGGCTACACTGACAAAGGATCATCCTAAGAAATACCAAATTAAGATAACCTGAAGATGCCTAAATAAGGCTAAACGCGTAGTTGAAAAATAAAAAAATAAAATTGCAACCGAGACTGTTTTTAACCAATACCGTTAAGCACTGATTTGATGTATGCAAAATACGGATTGTAAGAATTTCTATAGTCTAAATTAATTTTTTGGTGTTGCGGATTTTTCCGTTGGTGTACATCGGTATCTCGAAACGTAGCGGTAACGACGATATACTAAGGTATCGATTAGGCCAACACGAAAGCACTTACTTAGAATAGAAGGCTAAATCCGGAAATCAACTTACGTGCGCATGAACACCATTAAGATACTAGTTAGCAAGTAAAGGTACAATCGTACCAATTCTCTTTCCCAGCCACACCACGAAGCTTACAAATCTCATATTACTCGACTGGTGAACGCAAACTGAGGCAAGCATTCGTCATACGCAGTTGCGGCGCGTGTCGCAAGTACCCCGCGCCCTCGGCTTGCGACAGTTTTGAGATGTTGGGACTGCCCTGCAAAAGAGCTTGCCCTGCGGCCGCTACCGACGGAGGAGCGATTTCTGCAGCAGTGCTGCTGCCCAATAGTTTCCCAGATTCAGGCTCCTTTGCTGCATGTAGGCAGGGGAAGTTTCTTCAAACGTACAGTCTGTTAAGTTATTAACGCTTTCCTTTTCCTACATTTAGTTCGTACACATCTGGATACTGTTGGTCCAACCACTTTTCCGAGAAAGATTCTGTAAGTAACATCAATGGTGTAAGTCTTTGGTACCTAATAATTTCATTGTAAACTTCTGCATGATATCTAGTCTTTAATATTTTTCCGGTCCACTGTCTATATCATTTTCATCGTGATTAAAGTTGTATAGAAACTTTATTACTTTCCCCTGGAATATTCGATACCTTCCATGCTATCAAACTATTATTATTATCATCACTATTATTATTATTATTCACTTCTTGCATTCGAATACAGCGTCGTTCAGTCTGCAGTAAGACCACTCGATTTTTACACTGTTTTAAATGTTACTTGTTCATGATGGAACCAATCGTGTGACACACAACACGTTCTCGAGACGACGGGATGGTAATCTCATGCAGGTGGGCATCCGACGTTCAGGCGTAATACGGCTGCGGCTTCTCTTCTTGGCCCACCAGTTAGGCCTACGTCTGCGTCGTCAATGACGTTTTTTCGATCTTTCCTTCACATATTTTACAGGATCATTTTAATTCTTGTCGAAATAT